>NC_084658.1:430000-732500 GCF_019802595.1 Syngnathoides biaculeatus
ATCTTCTACTGTAGCCTCCCGAGAGGTGGGAGACCACCGGGTTTGCGGCTGGGCAAAACCCCCGTTTGTTGGGTGCGCTCATTTGATCAACTTTCCTAAGACTGGCTCAGCCAGGAAGCCCTGCCTGTGCCCCAAGCTACCTTTGCGGCTCCTTGGGTAGTGCCAGGGACTAATCACACGCCTTGTACCAATGAATCATCCCACAATATGCCAATATGGTTGTATTTTTCAAAGGGTTTAATTTTCTGGGAGGGCGGGGGTTAATGCGAAACACTGAAGCAGCAATAAATGAAGTGCTAAGTTGCTAAAGGGGTTGGAAACGTGAGTAGGACTAAATGAATTGATCCTTAAATGGTTTGGGACCGTCGGAAGTGCTCAATCTCGACAAATGGCAATGACGTATGGTATCCCTCAAGGGTCAATTGTTCAGCCTGGGTCAAATTTTCCAGAACTTAATTTTGACTCTCATAGCTATGCACACAGTTATATGGAGAATTGTCTCCAGATGACTATTGTTCAATTGAGGTGTTGTGTCACTGTCTAAAGCAGACAAATAACTGGATGAGGCAAAACTCAACCACAACAAAACAGAAATCTTTTTTGCAATAAAGAAAAAATGATTGCTATTCGTAAATAGTCCGACTCACTATCATTAAAAAGCAAAGACCAAGTCCGAAACCTTGGTCTTGCTGTAGATTTGGACCTGACCCTCATCAGTCATATCAAATCAATTACTTAAATTGCCTTTTACCATCGGAGCAATTTATCGAGAATGAAGGCTTGCATGGGTCAAGAAGACCAGGAGATTGTCATCCATGCTTTTATCTCAAGCAGACTTGAGGATTGTGATGGTCTTCTGACTGGGCTCCCCAAAAAGAGCAATAAACAGCTGCATCTTATTCAGAATGCTGAAGTTCCAACATCTTTAAACTAGCTTCCAGTCAGCTTTAGTCTAGATTTGAAAGTTCTGCTACTGGTCTCTAAGTCACTAAATTGCTTAGGTCCTGAATACACGAAAGAAATGCTAAACCCAGTAGGGGTCTGAGATCGACTGACCAGGTCAAATAGTAGAGTGCAGAGTCCAAAGCGAACATGGTGGAGCAGCATTTAGCTATTGTGCTGCAAAAAATTTTAATAAGTTTCCAACAGTGGTGACGTCAGCCCCAAGTGTGTTTTCAAATCCAAATTTTAAACTATTTTTCTCATGCGTTTTAGTACTTCCACCTTTTGGTGATATTTATTGCACTAAACGCTGTTTTAATTGTTCTTTTTAATTTTCATGTTTATTTTTGTATTTGAGTGCTTTTAATTATGTAAAGCACATTGAGTTACATTGTGTTTGAAATGTGTAACACAAATTTGCTTTGCTTTGCACATTGTAAGGCACCATGTCTAATGTGGCATTAGCCATTACATGCGTCATGTATGGTACCATTATCACTTTTGAGAAGGACATTGTGCCAAGGAAATTCTCACTAGGTTTCAAAGACAAAGTTGCTCGAATGGCCCAGCTAATCACTTGACATTAATCCAATCAAAACCCTAAGGGAAGAACAGAAGTTTTAGGTGCATAAAAGAAGTACACAGAACGTTCAAGACTTGAAGATGACTTGTGCGGAGGAATGGACTAAAATCCCATCAGTAGAGGAGGCATTTTGAAGTTGTCATTGCAAACATTTATTAAATAATTACCATTCAGCATGTTCAATACTTTTTCCCATGTCAATTCCTATTTTCTTTACTTCGTCTGGATTACTTAGTTTGTTCCAAACATCGGGTGAAATTTTTATGTCAAGAGCACCTTTGGAAACATCTTTGAAAAAAATGTTGACCAGTTAAATGCCTACCTATTTCAGCAGCTCTATTTTGTATAGAACTTATAATAAAATAAAATAAAAACAGAGTTGCCAGTCAGAATTTGTTGTACAGATCATATACAATAAATTGCAAAGAATTTAAATACAGTACTGCTTCCAGTAACATTTGCATACCTTCTTGCTAGACCTCATTCCACTGGATCAAGTTGACGAGAGAAATACCCCACTGGACGGAGACAGTCGCCATGGCAGTGAAGCAACACCAATGTCATGTTTTCGTGGCGTTTGTTTACAAAACTGGACAAAAAATTAGGATGAGTCCCAAGAGTAGGGCAAGATTGCAAGGCACACTTGAAGTGTTCAAAGTTTAAAGGGTTAAGCTACCCCTTTACCCCAGCTGACTCTAACGCCGTACATGCAGGAGGACGGAAGCTTCTTAAGTCGTTTTCGAGATGAATTCGCCTAGGTGAACTAACTGCCTTTAGTTTTGCAGAGCCAATCCAGTCTGCCCTCTCTTATCAACCGTTATCGGGTAACCTTACTGAGTAAAATGATGAAGTGATTGCTTTTACAGCAGCTTCATCTCTTATGAATCGATTGCACTTGTCATTGACCTAGTAAATTTAACAATGCTCGTTAGGATTGTATGAATTTGTTTTTATATTAAGCAGGAGTTTATCAATGAATTACTTTTTAAAATGTAATTTACGACTAGATGCTATCGATGTTGTTGATGATCGATCTTTAATGAAGTAGAATGGTAAAAGATGAGACAACTCATAAGAATGACAACGATAGATGAAAATGGAAATTTAAGTATTTAATAAAATGATAAAAATAAAGTGTACATTAATTACTCGACAGTTACTCCCGCCAGACGCGGGGTACAATTGCAATCTTAAGGCAAAATTCGATGTTAATTGAACATAAATCAATAAAAGGAAAAGTATGATGATAGTAATGGTAAGATGAAATAAATGATAAAAGTAATAAAAAGCAATAAAAATAAAATAAGATTAAAAGCATTCAAAAGCATTAGATAGGTATATATTTTTGAGTGAGCCTTTTCGGGGTCATCACGTCCTACGAAGCTCGAAGCCCAATTTAATAATAAGGAATTTTAGGGTTAAGGGTTAATTGTAAAGCCAACTTCCCCTTCTTAGGTAACCACGTAATATCGATGGTATTACTCTGCAATTACCTTATAATAGTAGTTGTTTTACTTGCCCAATCAAAAAAATAAGAAGTCAAAAATAAGCATCCTAAGTTGCTCGAAGACTTCTCCCCGTCAGCTTGTCCTTTGAATATTACTCCCTAGAGAAAGGCCTTTTTGTCTCCCTGTCTCTGTGAAACGAACAAAGAGCCTCCGACTTCCGTATCCAAGAGTTTTATAGCTTTTGGGTAGAACATTCTGGAAGGTTTTTGGCTTGCTTACGCCCACTGGGAAGTACCTCCTTTGTTATTCTGTCAAGTACCTTTCACCCTCCCTGGGTTGTCTTGTCATGTCCTTAGCTCACTCAAAATAGGGCAAGGCGCCTGCAAATGCAACTGTCACTTCCCTTAAAATCAACAAACAACAGGTTATCCTGTAGATACAATCACTATCTTTCTTTTAGCTTCACTCTAGTTCTTAAGCAATAGCAATAAATGTATCAACATTCTTGTGAATACAATTCTCTCATGTATTCAACAGGCTTGTTTTCGTTGGTAGCACATCGTGTGTTGCCTTGTCTGAGAGAGACAGTCATACACAGGTTATATTCTTTACACAAAGCAGTTTCAAAACATCATCATCTTCGATATAAGCAAGATGGAAAAATATCAAAACAGCAAGTTAAAACTGCAATAAAAAAGTAAGTTCAGTGTTTGCAAACATCCTGTGTGGTAATTCAAGGGTGTCACAGGCTTCCGGTTCAGCAACCCAGCGATGCTGCAAACATCCTGTTTGTCACTTGCAGGCAGCTTTGGTTTGCTTTGCTGTTGATGTCTTTATGTCAAAACAAAGATGTGAATACAAAGATATGAAAATAATTGGGTTTTTAAAGTTACTGACTTTGGTATATGAATGTAAGTAGGTAGGCTAAGTTTATTAGAGAGACCTTTGCCGTGCTGGCGATCCGATCAAAGTATAATTTGGTTTGGCGAGATCTGGTGTTCATTTTGAGAGTTGGTTCTAGGGCTCAGCTCAACACATGAACCCTCGCCACACAAGCCAATTACTATCAATTTTCTCCATTGCTATACATGGCATGGCAACCTATTTGACAGTGACCTGTCCAAAGTAAGAGAACGCACGACAGTCATAACCAGAATAATTTGGGATGAAATGTCTACAATAAGACAATATTCCCAAAAATGACAACACCTGCTTCTTTGTGAATGGTGTGGGAGTGTTAACAATAGCCTGCACTAGACCTGAAGAAAGCATTTTCCCTTGAGGAGTGGGGATGTGTACTAGAAACATAACCTCTTGTTATACAAACTTCAGTTTTTTAGGATACCTTGTAGCGTTCTTACGCTCAGTACTTTAACAAAGCAATCATATCAGTCTCATACTGTTTTTGCATGGGAGTAGCAAAAAAAAAAATCTACATATTGTAGCAAAGCTGTGCCCAGTGTGAGTGTCAAAAGTTCATGACTGCAGGTGCGTGGCTCCAAGAAGAGGGTGGGGCTGCATGTCAGCCCTTGGCACAAGCGCCTCCAACTTTTTGCCTTTGAAAGGGCAAGCAAACCAAAATTGTGAATCTTTATGAACTGGAACAAAAAAAAATGCATAAGAAAGGTCAACAACTGAACACGAATTCGTGCCAGGTGGAATTTTGCTCAAAATGGTCCCAGGGTTTGTCACACCGGGCACCGAGCATTTATTGCAGCATTAACAGCTTGCAAATGATGCAGTCCTTGGGGGGCACAAGCCAGTGGAATCTGTCGGCCGGCCCCAAGGCCGGATAAATGCAGAGGGTTGCATCAGGAAGGGCATCCAGTGTAAGACTGTGCCAAACAAATATGAGCATTCATCTAAAGAATACCATACCGGATTGGTCGTGGCCGAAGTTATGATTAGGAGAAAGATTGATATATTATGCATCCAAAAGGAAAGGTAGTAAGGCTAGAAGTTTAGGACCAGGGTTTAAATTATTTTACCATGGAGTAGATGGGAAGAGAAATGGAGTAGGGGTTATTTTAAAGGAAGAGCTGGCAAAGAACATCTTGGAAGTGAAAAAAGTATCACCTCGAGTGATGAGACTGAAATTTGAAAATGAGGCTGTTATGTGTAATGCGATTAGTGGCTATGCCCCACAGGTAAGGTCTGACCAAGAATTGAAAGAGAAATTCTGGAAGGAACTAGATGAAGTAGGTCTGAGCATCCCAGACAGAGAGAGAGAATTGTGATTGGTGCAGATTGTGATGGACATGATGGTGAAGGAAACAGGGCGTTGAAGAAAAGTGATGGGGAAGCACGGCATCCAGGAAAGGAACTTTGAGGGACATATGGTGGTGTACTTTGCAAAAAGGATGGAAATGGCATTAGTGAAAAGAAACAGTCCCACAGGTTTAAAAGTATCCAGACGTTGCTGTTTCTAATTTTTTTTAGAAGGAAAACAAGCTTATCAGTGTCAAAAAATGTCAGCAGAGGCAAAGAAAGCAGATCAAGAAAACTGCACTGTACGAGAGCACACCAGGCTATTGAGAATATAGCAAGATATTAGAGGACCTGATTGTCTTAATCAGCATTGCCTTGCACTGCCTTGCACACTTCAATGACATTTTAATTCCCAATCGTTCTACTTTTGTGTTTTTACATTTTTAAATCTTTAATAAAAAAAATCATACATATTAATATACATTAAAACCTTATTCTACCGTATTTTTGTCAAATCTATACAAATAGGAAAGGAATTCGAGGCAGATTACCATTCACAAGAGTTGTTTGTTACCTTAAATTTAGTTGAAAAACAGAAGACAATTTTGAGAGAGAAATTAAATTGTTCTTTCCATGCACAAAACAGATACCGAAAATGTACTGAACTCTCCCCAAACAGGAGACAAGGAAAAGGTTCTCTCCATTAATCTGAAGATTTTTACACACCAAATATGTAATTCTAAATGCTCTTCAGGATTCACACCATCAAGAATTTGGGTACAGAAAAGTATGTGCATACTGTACTCTTCAGTATTCAGTCTGGAGAAAGCACACATTAAACCTAAGAGAGCTGAAGCAGGTAGTAATTCAGGGGTTGTGGACCAAAATACTTGTTGAGAATTCCATTGAGAGTGACAAAAACCTATTGATTACAGTGACTACCCTAATTGGTGAATTACTACCTTCACTAATTAATTAATCAATCAATTAATTGCACATTGTGGTTGCACAGTAGTGCAACCTGTGACCTAAAGTTCTGAGGACCTTGGTTAAAATCCTGGCCCCGCCTCTGGAGTTTGCATGTTCTCCCCATGCCTGTGTGGGTTATCTCCGGGTGCTCTGGTTTCCACCCGCATCCCAAAAACATGCATTAATTGGAGACTAGATTTCCCTTAGGTATCATTGTGAGTGTGACAGTTGTTTGCCTCTATGTACCCTGCGATTGGCTGACAACCAGTTCAGGGTGTATCCTGCCTCCTGCCCAATGATAGCTGGGATTGGCTCAAGTACTCCCATTACCAAGGATAAGCGTCTTAGAAAATGGATGGATGAATTATTGTGTCCAGATCAATTCATGAGCTCTTTAAAAACCGAAATAATTCATTAATAATACAGTTGGACTACAAAAATAAACATTTGTGATTTTCATTTCATTTGCTTTTTTTTTTTTTTTTTTTGAAATAGGTCTTGATTTATGACTGCCACAGTTAATAATGGAGCATCCATACTTGGGGAGACCATTACAAATCAATTAGTCTATTACTCGTGTCAGTTCCTGGCACAACCCTCACTCATGATGACTAAATCCAAGGAAATAAAGACATTTCTCATCACTATTACTATCAGTACTAATCCAAGATCATTACTTTCTGTACATTTTGTGCTAGTCGTCAACACGAAAATTAAGTTTAATACTGTCGTAGCCCCCTGTTATCGGAAGTCAGAATACTGTACAGTTGGCTGAAGAGCGTTGAGTGCACAGAAAGTCACTGGTGATCTCCTCGTAACCCCTGGCTTCAGTCAGATTGCTTCCTGTTGAACCAATGACATTCAAATTTAATATGATGACCTGTGAAAAAGTATCCCCACCCCACCTAACTGATTCCAATTTGGTTTATTTTTGGGCCCATCTATCACTCAGATTTCAAATCATCAAAACATTTTTTAGATCACTCAGACCACCCAAGGAAATACAAAATTCTGTTTTCAAATGACAATTCAAGATATTAAGACCCCTGCCCCCCAAAAAATTTAAATAATCCAAACCTTTCCAACGCTCTGTGAAGAAGTAATCTGAACCAAAGAATGGGTGGTGCCACCCGTAGCAGCAATAACTAAAATCAAGCATTTGTGTTAATTGGTGGTGAATCTTTCACGTTGCTCTGGAGGAATTTTGTCCCACTCTTCTTTGGGGAATTGTTTCAACTCTGCCACATTGGAGGGTTTTCTAGGATGAACTGCCAGTTAAAAGTCACACCAACTGCATCTCATTTGGATTTAAATCTGCACTTAAACATGGCCATCAAAAAACATAATTTTGTTGTCTTTTGAGCCATTCACAGGTGTACTTGCTGGTGTGTTTCGAATCGTTGTCATGCTGCATGACACAAGGGCAAGAAATGATGGCCAGATGTTGTCCTTCAGGATTTTTGTGTACACTGCAGAAATTAATTGTTCCTACAATCACAGCAAGTTGTCCTGAGACAGCAAAGCAAGCGCATACCATCACACTTCCACTAACTCTTCACTGTTGGTATGTTCTTGTTACCAAATGCTGTGCCATTTTTATGCCAGATGTAACGGGCCGCAAATCTTCTAAAAAGTTACATTTTTGACTTACCAGTCCACAGAATGTTTCTCTAAAAGTCTTGAGGATCATCAAGATGTTTTTTTGGCAAATGTGAGATGACCCTTTGTATTTGCTGACAGCAGGGGTTTTCACCTGGAAACCTCCATGGATGAATTTTTTTGTCTGTCTTATGGGTGAGTCATTAACACTGATCTTAAATGAGGCCATGCAGGTCATTAGATGTTAGAGGTTCTTATGTGACCTCCTGGGTGAGTCGTCCTCACACTCTTGGGAGTAATTTTAGTTAGTTGTCCACTCCTGGGAAGGTTTGCCACTGTTACCAGTTTTCGCCATTTGTGAATAATGGCTCCAACAATGATTTGCTGGAGTCCCAAAGCCTTGGAAATGGCTTTGTAACTCTTTCCAGACTTCTTCTTCTTTTCCGTTCGACTTGTCTCATTAGGGGTCGCCACAGCATGTCATCTTTTTCCATCTTAGCCTATCTCGTGCATATTCCTCTCTAACCCCAAGCCCTCATATCTTCCCTCACCACATCCATCAACCTTCTCTTTGGTCTTCCTCTCGCTCTTTTGCCTGGCAGCTCCATCCTCAGCACCCTTCTACCAATATACTCACTCTCTCTCTCCTATGAACATGTCCAAACCATCGAAGTCTGTTCTCTCGAACCTTCTCTACAAAACATCCAACTTTGGCTGTCTCTCTAATCAGCTCATTTCGAATCCGATCCAACCTGCTCACTCCGAGCGAGAACCTCAACAACTTCTTTTGTGCTACCGCCAGTTCTGCTTCTTGTTGTTTCTTCTGTGCCACCGTCTGTAATCTGTACATCATGGCTGACCTCACCACTGTTTTATAAACTTTTCCCTTCATCCTAGCGGAGACTCTTCTGTCGCACAGAACACCAGGCACCTTCCGCCAGCTGTTACAACCTGCTTGGACCCGTTTCTTCACTTCCTTACCACACTCACCATTGCTCTGAATTGTTGACCCCAAGTATTTGAAATCGTCCACCCGTGATATCTCTTGACCCTGTAGCGTCACTCTTCCACCTCCAGCCGTTATGTCATCAGGACCAACTGCCTTTCCATTTTTCATACTTTGCAGTGCCTTCTAATTTCCTCCTTACTAATCATTGCCACTACTTGGTCCTTCACACGTGCCTCTTCTACTTTTCCTTCTCTCACATTTTCTTCATTCATCAAATTCTCGAAGTATTCTTTCCATCTATTTAGCACACTACCGGCACCAGTCAACACATTTCCATCTCTATCCTTAATCACCCTTACCTGCTGCAGATCCTTCCCATCTCTATCCCTCTGTCTGGCCAACTTGTAGAGATCCTTTTATCCTTCTTTTGTATCCAACCTGGAGTATGCCGTCATATGCCTCTTGTTTAACCTTGGCCATCTCTACCTTTACCCTACGTCGCATCTCAATGTACTCCTTTCCACTCTCCTCAGTCATCTATGTCTCACTTCCTCTTTGTTAATCTCTTTCCTTTTATGACTTCCTGTATTTTGGAGTTCCACCACCAAGTCTCTTCCTTCTCCCCTTTACTACCAGAAGACACACCAAGTACTCTCCTGCCTGTCTCTCTGATCATCTTGGCTGTAGTAGTCCAGTCTTCTGGGAGCTTCTGCTGTCCATCGAGAGTCTGTCTCACCTCTTTCCAAAAGGCCACACAACATTCTTCCTTTCTCATCTTCCACCAGATGGTTCTCTGCTCCACCTTTGTCTTCTTAATCTTCCTACCCACCACCAGAGTCACCTACACACCACCATCCTATGCTGTCAAGCTACACTCTCCTCTACCACGACTTTGCAGTCAGTAACCTCCTTCAGATTACATCGTCTGCACAAAATATAATCCACCAGCGTGCTTCTACCTCCGCTCTTGTAGGTCACTATATGTTCCTCCCTCTTCTGGAAGTAAGTGTTCACTACAGCCATCTCCATCCTTTTTGCAAAGCCCACCACCATCTGTGGCTCAAAGTTCCTTTCCTGGATGCCGTACTTACCCATCACTTCTTCATCACCCCTGTTTCTTTTACCAATATGTCCATTACAATCTGCACCAATCACAACTCTTTCGCTGTCTGGGATGCTCAGAACTACTTTATCTCGTTTCTTCCAGAATTTCTCTTTCAACTCTTGATCACATCCTACCTGTGGGGCATAGCCGCTAACCACATTATACATAACACCCTCAATTTTAGTATCATCACTCGATCTGATACTCTTTTCACCTCCAAGACATTCTTAGCCAGCTCTTCCTTTAAAATAACCCCTACTCCATTTCTCTTCCCATCTACTCCGTGGTAGAATAATTTAAACCCTGCTCCCAAACTTCTAGCCTTACTACCTTTCCACCTGCTCTCTTGGATGCACAGTATATCAACCTTTCTCCTAATCATCATGTCAACCAACTCCTGAGCTTTTCCTGTCATAATCCCAACATTCAAAGTCCCTACACTCAGGCTCTGTGCATGCCCCTCTTTCTTCTGACAACAAATCCGGTTTCCTCCTCTTCTTTGTCTTCGACCCACAGTAGCTGAATTCCCACCGACACTCTGCAGGTGAGCAATGCTGGGGGCTTCTGGGTTAACCCGGACCACGACCAATCCGGTATGGGATTCTTTAGATGAACGCTCATATTTGTTTGGCACAGTTTTTACGCCGGAAGCCCTTCCTGACACAACCCTCTGCATTTATCTGGGCTTGGAACCGGCCTACAGATTGCACTGGTTTGTGTCCACATAGGGCTGCATTTCACCCTTTCCAGACTCACTTTTCCAAATTGGTGGTTCGTCACAGTGACTGTGATTTAACAAGCTGGGGGGAATTTCTTTTTCACAGAGGGTCAGAAAGATTTTGATTGTTTTTGTGGTTTAATAAATTTGGCATTTGAAAACTGCATAGTGTATTTCCTTGGGTTGGCCCTGAGTAATATTAAAATTGGTTTGATAAATCAAAACCTTTGTGTGTAATGGAAAAAATAAAATGTTTTTTTATAATTTTTTTACGGCACTGAATGCCCAATGTAGTGTTTTTTGGTGTTTAAGAAAATCTGTTCAGGCGTTGGAGGATAACATTTGCTTTCTTCTTCATTCCCTGAGGATTGTTTCAAGTTTAACGGGAGGATGTCGTAACTTTAGATGTCATTGATTGCAGTCAATGTCTTCACTCATACACACACAGTACACAAGAGGATTCTTAAAGTGTATGTCACGGAATTTTTTTTTTTTAATGTTAAAACCTGGATAAATGCCTACCATACAGCCAGTTCCAACATCTTAACAGATCGGTGTTGCTAAAGGGACCAATTACGAGCTTGGATCAGCACCTGAACCTGGACACGGTCCAACAGGCTCCGAATCCGCCCCACAGAAAGTACCAAAACTGCGAGGAGCTGA
This sequence comes from Syngnathoides biaculeatus, assembly GCF_019802595.1. NCBI lineage: Eukaryota > Metazoa > Chordata > Actinopteri > Syngnathiformes > Syngnathidae > Syngnathoides > Syngnathoides biaculeatus. Next base: position 441,185 of record NC_084658.1, read on the forward strand.
TCATCTTGATCCTCTTTTATTTCCATGAAAACTTTAAACACTGTTGACATGGTTGAATAAAAGCACCAAATGTTGTTCTTGGCAAAAAAAAAAAAAAAACATGTTTCACGACAGCAAATCGTTTGACCATTCTCAATTAGAAAAACAGGATATTGGATGCAAACCTTTTATTATTTAACAATTTAATGACAGCTATGCAAAATGTAAACAACACCCGTGACTCCACCCCAAACTATCAGTACAAGGACGTATTGTATATCTGTGTGGCTAACAAGTGCAAGCAAGCTGATGTTCTTATGTGCGCGGAGTTTTTAATTTTTATAAAATACTATGTAGTATTAAAACAAGCAGCATTACATACTAGTCACTCACAGAATTGTTTATAACTGCTAACTAATGTAAATTCTCTTACTCTCAAATTTGATTGGATACTTCCGTGGGAAACTTGGTTGTCGAGTCACCAAAAACTGTGACAGTTTCTAGCATTGTGTGGATTTATGTGGGAGAAAACAGTATTTGTAATATTTTGAATTATATCAATGAATTAAACTATTTCCTTTGTAACCACATTGTCATTTGAAGAATTTAAGGTGGGGATGGGACTGGATCAGGATTCTGGGCTGAGCCCCTTCCTGTTTACGTTAGTAATGGATAGGCTGACAGACGGGGTTAGACTGGACTCCCCTTGGACCATGATGATGATGTTGTGATCTGCAGTGAAAGGATAGGATTAGAAATGATCTTATTAGAGGGACAGCCAAAGTTGCATGTTTTGGAGACAAGGTAAGAGAGAGCAGACTTGGATGGTTTGGACATGTTCAGATGCGAGAGAGTGAGTGTGTTGGTAGTAGGGTGCTGAGGATGGAGCTGCCAGGCAAAAGAGCGAGAGGAACACTAAAGAAAAGGTTGATGGATGTTGTGAGGGAGGACATGAAGACAGTGGGTGTTAGAGAGGAGGATACACAAGATAGGCTTAGATGGAAAAAGATGACACGCTGTGGCGACCCCTAACGGGACAAACCAAAATAAAAAGAAGAAAGAACACCATCATCCCTGAACTCCTCTCCTCCAAACTACTCCAGCTCAGCTTCTCACCTGGCATCTCCTGGTGGATGTACAACTTCCTGACGGGCAGGACACAGCAGGTTAGGCTGGGGGACACCACCTCATCCATGTGCATTATTAGCACCGGGGCACTGCAAGGTTGTGTACTCTCCTCTTCTCGCACTACACAAACGACTGCACCTCGTGGTAACGGTCTGTCAAACTCCTGAAGTCCGCAGTTGACACCACGGTCATCGGCCTGATCAAAGACGGGACTTGAGTTTTGGTGTGGTCAATACAACCTGGCATTGAACACTCAAGACTGTAGAGACTATTGTGGACTTCAAGAGGTATCTTTCACCACAGCTACACCTGACGCTGTCCAACTGTCTTGTGTCAATCGTTGAGACCTTCAAGTTCGTGGGAATTACAGTTTCAGAGGACCGAAAGTGGGAGACGAACATCCTCAAAAAAGCCCAGCAAAGGTGTACTTATTACAGCTTCAGAGGAACCACGGCCTGTCCCAAGAACTGCTGACAGTTCTACACAATGGTCATCCAATCAGTCCTGTGTATCTCCATCACAGTCTGGTTTAGGGCCCCCACAAAAAAAGGATAAACTCCAACTACAACGGACAATCAAAACCGCTGAATGGATTGTTGTCACCACTCTACCACGATTGAAGACTGGCCAGGATCCTTTTGGACCCTCCACATCCTAGCCACCAACTCCTCCAGCTCCTTCTGTCGGGAAAGCACGACAGTTCAATGCAAGTCAAAACTAGCAGGCATTCGAACACTTTTTTCCCCTCTGGCAAGTAAATCATTAAATTCTTGATCAGTGAACCTACTATTTTCTGCCTTGTGCCATTGTTGGGACACACTCACATCCTGCTGGTCCAATTAGTATTAGTAATATATTTTGGAGACTATCGCATGATTCATCATTTTAAAGAGCTCCCTTTGCCCAACTGTCATTGGACATGCCATAACGGGAACCACGAACAGGTAAAGGCACTCTGTACAAGCTTACAGTAACACAATGTGGGACGTTGACACGTTTACATCTTGCACATCTGTGACTCTTATCAGGAATGGTTACATTCATCCATTCTCGATTGGTTCACAGGGTCAGGTCGCAGGGGATGTAGCTTCAGCATGGATGCCCAGACTTCCCTTTCTCCAGCCACTTCATCCAGTTCTTCCAGAGGGATCCCGAGGCGTTCCCAGGCCAGCTGAGAGATGGAGTCTCTCCAGCGTGTCCTGGCCCATCCCCAGGGTCTCTTTCCAGTGGGACATGCCTGGAACACCTCACCATGGAGGCATATGGGAGGCATCCAGATCAGATGCCCCAGCCACCTCATCTGGCTCCTCTCAATGCGGAGGAGCAGCGGGTCGACATTGAGCCCCTCCCGGGTGACCGAGCTTTTCACCCTATCTCTAAGGGAGAGCCCGGACACCCCGCGGAGGAAAGTCATTTCGGTCGCTTGTATCTGGGATCTTGTTCTTTCGGTCACGACCCACCGCTCGTGCCCATAGGTGAGGGTAGGAATGTAGGTCGACTGGTAAATTGAGAGCTTGCCCTTTCAACTGAGTTCCCTCTTGACCACAATGGACTGATACAAAGTCCACATCATTGCAGACGCTGCACCGATCTGTCTGTCAATCTCCTGCTCCCTATGGTTGAAACACACCCTCTGGTCCCCCTTTTTAAACAGGGGGACTACCACCCCAGTCTGCCAATCCAGAGGCACCATCCCCAATGTTCACGTGATGTTGCCGAGGTGTGTAAACCAAGACCGCCCCACAACATCCAGAGCCTTGAAGAAATCTGAGCGAATCTCATCCACCCCCAGGGCCCTGCCACCAAGAAGCTTTTTAACCACCGCGGTGACCTCAACCCCAGAAATAGAAGCTACCGCCTCTGAGAACTCAGACTCAGCTTCCTCGTGGTAAAGCCTGTTGGTGGAGTTTAAAAGGTCTTTGAAGTATTCTCCCCACTGACTCACAACATGCTGAGTTGAGGTCAGCAGTGGCCCATTTCCACTATACACAGTGTTGACGGTGCACAGCTTCCCCCTCCTAAGACGCCGGACAGTGGACCAGAATTTCCTCGAAGCCATCCTGAAGTCGTTCTACATGGCTTCACTAAACTCCTCCCACGCCCGGGTTTTTGCCTCAGTGACCACAGAAGCTGCATTCCGCGTGGCCAGCTGGTACCTATCCGCTGCCTCAGGAGTCCCGCAGGCTAAAATTGCCCGATAGGACTTCTTCTTCAGCTTGACAGCATCCATCTCTGTTGGTGTCAACCAACGTGTCCGGGGGTTGCCGCCATGACAGGCCCCAACCACCTTACGGCCACAGCTCCAGTTGGCGACCTCACCAATGGAACATCGTCCACTCGGACTCAATGTCCCCCGCCTCCCCCGGAACGTGAGCAAAGTACTTTCGGAGGTGGGAATTGAAATTCCTTCTAACAGGAGAATCTGACAGCTGTTCCCAGCAGACCCTCAGAGTACATTTGGGCCTGCCATGTCGGACCAGCACCTTCCCCCACCATCGGAGCCAACTCACCACCAGGTGGTGATCAGTTGGCAGTTCCGCCCCTCTCTTCACCCGGGTGTCCAAGTCATGCGGTCAAAAGTCAGATGACACGACTACAAAGTCGATCATCAAACAGCGGCCTAAGTTGTCCTGGTGCCAGGTGCACATGTGGACACCCCTATGCCTGAACATGGTGTTCGTTATGGACAATCCGTGATGAGCACAGAAGTCCAATAACAGAACACCACTCGGGTTCTGATCGGGGGGGCGTTCTTCTCAATCACACCCTTGAAGGTCTCACTGTCATTGCCCACGTTAGCATTGAAGTCCCAAAGCAGAATGATGGAGTCCCCAGAGGGAGCGCTCTCTTGCAACTCCCTCTAAGGACTCCAAAAAGGGTGGGTACTCTGAACTGCTGTTTGGTGCACAAACAACAGTCAGGACCCGTCCCCCCACCTATAGGCAGAGGGAGGCTACCCTCTCATCCACCCCAACGTATAGGGCCAGAGCCGGGGGGCAATGAGTATACCCAAACCTGCTCGGCGTCTCTCACTATGGGCAACTCCAGAGTGGAACAGAGTCCAACCCCTCTCCAGAGGAGTGGTAACAGAGCCCAAGCGTTGAGGCGAGTCTAACTATATCTAATTGGAACTTCTTGACCTCACGCATCAACTCGGAGTCCTTCCCTGCCAAAGAGGTGACATTCCATGTTCCCAGAACTAGTTCTGTAACCAGGGATCGGCTCGCTTTTGGCCGCCGCCCAGCTCACATTGCACCTGCCCCCTCTGGCCCCTCTCGCAGGTGATGAGCCCATGAGAAAGGGGTCCCATGCTACCCTTTCAGGCTGTCCCATGGGTGCAAGCCCGGACAGCACCAGGGGCTCGCGTTCGAGCCGCACCTTCAGGCCTGGTTCCAGAAGGTAGCCCCGGTGACCCGCTTCCGGGCAAGGGAAACCAAGATCCAATTTCTGTATTCAACATAGGGGCTTTTGTGAGTCGTACTTTGTCTGGTCCCTGAGCTCGGACCTTTTTGCCATGGGTGACCCTACCAGGGGCATGAAGCCCCAGACAACTTACAGTGAAGAAAATAAGTATTTGAACACCCTGCAATATTGCAAGTTGTCCCACTTAGAAATCATGGAAGGTTCTGAAATTTTCAGAGTAGGTGCATGTCCACTGTGAGAGAGATAATCGAAAAAGAGAAATCCATAAATCACGATGTATGATTGTTTTTTAACGATTTGTGTGATACAGCTGCAAAAAAAATATTTGAACACCTGAGAAAACCAATGTTAATATTTGATGCAGTAGCCTTTGTTTGCAATTACAAAGGTCAAACATTTCCTGTAGTTGTTTACCAGGTTTGCACACACTGCAGGAGGGAATTTGGCACATTCCTCTACACAGATCTTCTCAAGATAAGACAGGTTTCTGGGCTGAGAAACACGGAGTTTCAGCTCCCTCCCAAGATTTTCCATTGGGTTTAGGTCTAGAGACTGGCTAGAACCTTGATATGCTTCTTAGAGAGCCACTGCTTGGTTTTCCTGGCTGTGTGCTTCAGACAATTGTCATGTTGAAAGACCCAGCTTCAATGCTCTGTTCCCCAAAATCTCACAATACATGGCCACGGTCATCCTTAATACAGTGCAATCGTCCTGTCCCATGTGCAGAAAAACACCCCCAAAACATGATGGTAGGGATGGTTTTCTTGTAATGGAACTAATCATTGGTCTTCCTCCAAACACGGTGAGTGGAATTATGACCAAAAAGTTCCATTTTGGTCTCATCTGACCACAAAACATTCTCCCATGACTCCTCTGTATCATCCAAATGGTCACTGGCAAATTTAAGACGGCCTTGACATGTGCTTGTTTAAACAGGGGAACTTTCCATGCCATGCATGATTTCAAACCATGACATTTTAGTGTATTACCTAAGTTCCACCCCGCTTGGACCCATTTCTTCACTTCCTTTCCACACTCTCCATTGGTCTGTATTGTTGACACCAAGTATTTGAAGTCGTCCACCTTCGCTACGTCTTTTCCCCTGAGCTTCACTCTTCCCCCTCCACTTTTCTCATTCACGCACATATATTCAGTTTTACTTTGGCTAATCTTCATTCCTTCCCTTTCCATTGCATGTCTCTATCTTTCTAATTGTTCCTCTGCATGCTCCCTGCTTTCACTGCATATCACAATATCATCTGCGAACATCATGGTCCAAGGGGATTCCAGTCTAACCTCATCTGTCAGCCTATCCATTACCACTGCAAACAGGAAGGGGCTCAGAGCTGATCCCTGATGCAGTTCCACCTCCACCTTAAATTCTTCTGTCACACCGAAGGCACACCTCACCACTGTTCTGCTGCCATCATACATGTCCTGTACTATTTTAACATATTTCTCTGCCACACCAGACTTGCACATGCAGGACCACAGTTCCTTTCTAGGTATTCTGTCATAGGCTTTCCCTAGATCCACAAAGACACAATGTAGCTCCTTCTGACCCTCTCTGTACATTTCCACGAGCATCCTCAAGGCAAATCATGCATCTGTGGTACTCTTTCTAGGCATGAAACCATACTGTTGCTCGCATATACTTACTTCTGTCCTGAGTCTAGCCTCCACTACTCTTCCCCATAACTTCATTATGTGGCCCATCAACTTTATTCTTCTATAGTTTCCAAAGCTCTGCAAATCCCCTCTGTTCTTGGTAACTAGCACACTTTTCCTCCATTCTTCAGGCGTCTTCTCGCCCACTCGTATTCTGTTAAATAAAAAACAAAAACTCCACAGCCACCTCTCCAAATTGGTTCCATACCTCCACAGTTATGTCATCAGGACCAATTGCCTTTCCATTTTTCATCCTCTATCGTACCTTTCTAACCTCCCCCATAGTAATTATTGCCTCTTCCTGGTCCATCATATTTGCCTCTTTTACTCTTCCTCTCTCATTTTCTCCATTCATCAACTTCTCAAAGTAATCCTTCCATCTATTCAGCACACTACTGGCACCAGTCAACACATTTCAATGTCTATCCTTAATCACCATTACCTGCTGCATATCTTTCCAATGTCTATCCCTCTGCCTGGCCAACCTGTAGAGATCCTTTTCTTGTTCTTTGGTTTCCAACCTGGTGTGCATGTCATCATATGCCTCTTGTTTAACCTTCGCCACCTCTACCTTCGCCCTATGTCACGTCCAAATGCATTCATTTCGTCCCACTTCTTTTTTGCTAACCTTTTTCCTTCTATGACTTCCAGTATTTTGGGGTTCCACCACCAGGTCTCCTCTTCCCATCCTACCAGAAGCCACACCAAGTACTCTCCTGCTTATCTCTCTAATGATCTTGACTTTAGTAGTCCTGTCTTCTGGGAGCTTCTCCTGTCCATCGAGAGCCTGTCTCACCTCTTTCTGAAAGGCCGCACAACATTCTTCCTTTCTCAGCTTCCACCACATGGTTCTCTGCTCTACCTATGTCTTCTTTATCTTACTCCCCACCTCCAGAGTCATCCTACACACACACACACACACACACACACACACCATCCTATGGTGTCAAGCTACACTCTCCTGTAGCACTACCTTGCAATAAGTAACATCCTTCAGATTGCATCGTGATCTGACTGCATCCACCTGTGTGTTTCTTCCTCCGCTCTTGTAGGTCACACTATGTTCCTGCCTCTTCTTGAAAAACTACTGACATTTCCATTCTTTTTGCAAAGTCCACCACCGTCTGTCCTTCAAAGTCCCTTTCCTGGATGTCATATTTACCCATCACTTCTTAATCACAGCTGTTTCCTTCACCAACATATCCATTAAAATGTGCACCAATCACGACCCTCTCTGTCTGGGATGCTCAGAACTACTTCATTTAGGTCCTTCCAGAATTTCTCTTTCGACTCTCAGTCACATCCTGCCTGTGGAGCATAGTCACTAATCACATTATATACAACACCCTCAATTTCAAATGTCAGTCTTATTACTCGATATGATACTCTTGTCACCTCCAAGACATTCTTAGCCAGCTCTTCCTTTAAAATAACCCTTACTCCATTTCTCTTCCCATCTACTCCATGGTAAAGTAATTTCAACCCTGCTCCTAAACTTCAAGCCTCACTACCTTTCCACCTCCTCTCTTGGATGCACAATATATCAACCTTTCTCCTAACATCATGTCAACCAACTCCTGAGCTTTTCCTGTCATAGTCCCAACATTCAAAGTCCCCTTACTCAGTTGTTGGATAGTCCCAACATTCAAAGTCCCCTTACTCAGTTGTTGGCCTTGTTTATTCCTCTTCTTCTGCATATGAATCCGCTTTCCTCCTCTTCTTTTTTTTCCAACCCACAGTAGCTGAATTTCCACCGACCCCTACAGGTTAACGGTGCATTGTTAACCCGGACCACGACTGATCCGGTATGGTATTCTTTAGATGAACACTCACACACAGTTTTACACCGGATACCCTTCCTGACGCAACCCTCTGCATTTATCTGGGCTTGGGACCAGCCTACAGATTGTACTGGCTTGTGCCCCCATAGGGCCACATTGTACAGTATATCAAACACAACTGGACTCCAATAAAGATGTAAAACCATTTCAAGGATGATCAGAAGAAATGGACAGCACGAGAGTTAAAATGGCGTGTTATAGCATTCTTGTTATATTTAAGGTTTTTTATTATTATATATAAATATATATATATAAATTATGCCATTTTTTTCCAAATAATTTGGTGTGCTCTGTGTACATTCATATATAGCCATCCATCCGTCCATTTTCTTAGCCGCTTATCCTCACAAGCGGAGCAGAAGTGCTGGAGCCTATCCCAACTGTCATTGGGCAGGAGGTGGGGTCCACCCTGAACTGGTTGCCAGCCAATCACAGGGCACATGGAAAGAAAAGTCACACTAACAATCACACTAAGGGGCAATTTAGGGTGTCCAATTCATGTTGCATGATTTGGGGATGCATGGTAGGAAACCAGAGTGCCCAGAGAAAACCCACGCAGGCATGGGGAGAACACGTAAACGCCACATAGGCAGGGCCGGGGTTGAATCCTGGACCTCAGAACTGTGAGGCCAACGCTTTACAACTGTGCCACCATTGATATATATTTAAGGCAGCCCTATGAGGGCACAAACCAGTGCAATCTGGAGGCTGGTCCCAAGCCGGGATAAATGCAGAGGGTTGCGTCAAGAAGGGCTTCCAAAAAAAAACGGGAAAAAAAGCCTGTAGTTAGGATTTTCTCACCAACCCAAACATTTTTCCAACACGTTATAAATATGTGAAGGGTTGTGGTTCTCCACATTCACGTGCGTGCATTCATGGCGGCTGCATTCGCAGCAGCTAAAACACAGTGTCCATTCGAGTGTTTGATTTGGCGTCAGGTCGCGATCAAAACAACGAGAGCTCTCACTACGTAGAAATGACTTAATGGGTATATTAAAAAGCAGGAGGGCGCACACAATTAAAATGCTCAACACCAGAGCTTGACAGCAGCCGCTGCGGCAGGCGGCGGCATGGTTGTATGTTACTTCCTTTTGCGCGCTGCTTCACATTGTTTCCCCATAATTACGTTGTATATTTCAGCCTTGTTTTTCATGCCACATGTTGCCAGATCGTGTGTATATGGATGTGTGTTCACGATCATCAGCTGGTGTAACTGTCTCGTCCCATGTCATAGTGTGACTCAGGCATATCAAGTCAAGTTATATTTTCACATTTTGTCATGTCGGATTTTTTACATTTAGTTTTTTTGGATCATGCTTTCATGAATTTTAGTATCTCGCTTTTTGACCTGATCACCATTCGCTTCTTCGGAGACGTTTGACAGCACATTTGACGTGCCGGCAGGTAGATTTGATAGCCAGCTTGTGCGGAAAGCCAAGTAACACCAAAAGTGGACAATATCTGAACGAAGTATTTTGTGTCTATTCTTTAATTTATTGTAGTTGAAATTAAACTGTAAGATTATTGTGATCTTGAAGTATTAAAATTATACATTTATTTATCTAATATTTTTCATCGCTCAAAATATGCGTCACACTCTCCGAGATGCCACCACGCCTCCCAGACGGCAATTTCCTGTCCTGTCTAAAGATGAAAGTGACTTACTACAGTCCTGATTTGCTGACACTGTTCAGGAGTAGGTCAAATAAATATTCAGGCAGTTATTTTGCAAATATTTATTTTCATTGTTAAGTGAAATTGCTCTTTTTTGCCATTGTAATTTAATACCCTCAGCAAAGGGCAATTAGGAAGAGGAGTCACCGCTGGGTTTGTTACACGGTTTGGAACACGGGCTAATGACCAAAGCGACGTATAGTCACCATAGTTGAATCTGACGTTCCAAATAGACCAGTTATTTCCAGCGAATATTCTGGAAATGTCAAAAAGTTAGTGTGGTGTCCGTGTACATGTGTACTTGTCCGAAAGAAGCAGTATGAATGAAAAGCTCAGTTGGCAGCCATCCTCGTCTTTATAGGAACATTTTAGAAATCAGTGTCATAATAATAAAGTACGTAAGCCAGGCGTTCACAAGATGTCGATGTGTGCGGGCCTCGGCTCGGGCCGCCATCTCCCCCGCACCAGCCACCGGTGTGTGGGCACCCCTGACATATTTACTTCGCTCGGCATGGGTCCTCAGTATGCTTTATACACAAGACTTGTAAATGGGTTAGGAAATTGAACAATCACGGGCCAGGCATTTTGAATATTTGATCAGGTTCCTCGTCCTCCTCATCTGTCTGTTGTTAGTTAGAAGTGATCTGCATATCGTCTAAATATGGCTTGAAACGATATGGTAAAATGGCCCCGGTTGTTTCGCTCGCTTCTGAGATGTTCTCTTCCTCAAGAGCTTTAGGCTCAGAAGGGGCATCAGAAAAATCCGAAAATCGCTCTTGTTCATCTGCCATGGCATTTGGCGCAGCGCGTCATCAATGGTGACTGCCCCAGTGTGATGCCTGTGCAAGACATCGCATGACATCACGGACAATCTGGCCACTACTAGGATGCAGAGTCATACTTTCGCAACCTTGCACTTTAATAAAACGCTCCCAGCTCACTTTTTCCAACTTGTAGTATCATCAAAGTGATTAATAAATGGAATTTTTATAACAATACCTAATTTAAGATGTATATTTTGGTGTCAGTGGCACATTAAATTCACGTCAAGAATCCGCTTCACTCTACGAAAGCCGAGAGGATGATGGCTTCATGTGTGAGTGATAATTTAAGTTCAGCTTTTTAATTCATTTGAAAGAAACCTTCAACTCAGCGATTTATTATTATTTATTTTTTATTTTTTTTGGTAAGAGTTAAAAATGTGTTTATGTTGAATGAATAAAATGAAATTTTCTGGAACATGAATAACTGCATGGATTTCATAAGCAGCACACTATTTTACAAGTGTCATTATAGATATATATATATATATTATATATTACATATATATATATTTTATTTATTTATTTTTTTTAAAGAAAGCCACTGGATGCTAATATTTTCGATTTAAGCTCTCCCAATAATGACACACGCCAAAACTTGGACCATTTGCAAAAAAAAAAAAAAAAAAACGAGGAATCGTCCTGCTCGATCGATGAAGGGCCCAAAAGGTAAGAATGAATTCTTCTCAACCCCACAAGGTGTCACTAACAAGGAATGGGTACTGCTACAAATGATATTCTTGAGATTATCTGCAGTATGTAAAGCAAGACCCACCACAGCCCCTGGTTGGTGGTGACGCGCCTGAGCCCGGGAAGCCTGCTGTGATAGTCTGTTCTGACCCAGACCCCTCTGGGCATTCTCCTGACTCAACAATAGGCAATGATAAGTTTCCTATCCAACAGACCGGGTCGACAAATAGACCTCAACAGTCTCAAATGTCAATCCGTAATTTACTGACAAGCCTCCAGCCGCCTGTCAAACAAAGGTGACAGGTAGCCATTTCAGCTTCTTCTTGGTAAGATCACTGTTAATGACAAATCATGGAAATTTTACTTGAAAACAACACTCGAACATACATTCCAATATGACTATTAATTGATTGATTTTGCTTAACAAGTTTTAATTTTCAAGGTGGGGGAGGGGCACGGTCCCCAAAAGCCAAGCACATCAGCTTCACAGTTTTGAGGACCTGGATTAAAAGCCATCCTAGCCTGTGTGAACTTTGCATTATCTCTCTATGCCTGTGTGGGTTTTGTCCAGGTACTCTGGTTTCCTTCCAAATCCCCCAAACACTCCGTATCTTAATAGTAAAATCTAAATTATCCATACGTGTGTATGAGCGTGTTGATATTAATTTTTGCCTTGTGATTGGTTGGCAACCAGTTCAGGGTGCACCCTGTCTCTTGCCCGCAGTTAGTTTGTATAGGTTCCACCATCGCCAGGACCATAGTGAGGGTACACAATGTAGAAAATGCATGGATGGATGGAGTTAGGGGGATTCCACCTAACAGCAACGATAAATAAAATATGACTAATGCTACTTTATGGTATACTACATCCCTTTTTCTACACTAGAAACTCAACAATTTCATCCCTGCTCAGTCCTCTACGACACACTGGGAGATTGCTGCAAAAGTGATTGATATGATTGGAAATGACAGCCTATTTCATTTTATTGAAATAAAATTAAAACAATTCTTCATGAAATGGTCAAGGTGAAACCATGACGACCACATATTGTATCTCCTTTAAGGCACATTGGCAAATTCAAGCAACATGGAGTAAAAGTCCACTTTGATCACATTGTATTTGTGCTTGTAATGCAGTACGATCTCAACTTGCTTCTTAGTATATTGGCCTGTGTTCGTACCTTCAATAAGGTTGTAGAGGTTGCAGTAATTTGTGCCATGGTCTTTGATGACATACCAGGTCTCAGATATTGACATGGCCTAGGGACAGATCATATAATGGCAAAAAAATGAATCTAATGTAATGGGGAGACAGATGAAACAACAAATGTCAGTAATTCAATGGGAGCAAGTGACAGTCTCAGACATTGTAAAAACTGTTTTTTCTAGGTGAGTGGAAACCTACCGAAACATGACAGGAGGTGAAGAAATAATAGGGGACAAGGCGGAAATGAATGGAATCCATATATTTCTTAAAAGGAGAGATGTGTTTGGCAGCTATAAAGTGGACCGAGGCAGATTGCAACTGGAAGGCACAAGCACATGGGAGAACCAATCACTGAAAGAAAACACTGTCAGACACATTATAGAGATTACTAAAATAATGACATCATAATTCTAATTTTAATGAAACTTAGAAGTGGTGGAAGATATTTGCATTATGAAATTTAGCAAGCAGTACATCTTTAATATTACAGGGTCCAACATTAATGGTGGCCACATCTACTGCACCATTATCTTGGGCTAGCACCTACATGGAGACGCTGGCCCATTCAGGTCAGCAAAAATTTCCAAGTCAGTAAAGAGAAGAAATGAGCGGAAAGTGCGTTTTTAGTTGTTGCCTTAAATACACAGCGGCTGAAATAAGTACCATAATTTCCAATCCATAAACCACGACTATTTTCACACACTTTCAACCCTGCGGCTCATGCAGTGATGTGGCTAATTTGTGCATTTTTTCTAACAGCCGCAAGGGGACACTCGAGCGGTAAAGGTAAGAGTGAGACCAGTGGAATATATGTGCCGAGGAAGTGAAATTTACCAGTGTTTTTTTAACCGGCCCTGTTAGTGCCGTGCTAGTGTAAGCACCACGCTAGCGTGTTTCTGCTGTTACTGCTACGTCTTGGTGATTTAGTATGTTTTGTTTTGTTTTTTAACCGGCTCTGTTAGTGCTGTGCTACCGTGTTGCTACTATTTTTTTAACCTTTTTTTTTTTTTAAAAACCAGCCCTGTTTGTGCTACCGTGTTGTTGCTATGTTAAGCTAAGATAAGGTATTAAAACTTTGAAAACTCTTTCTGTGTACCGTCTTTCGTCGTAAATATCTTGTGTTTCAATGTGGGCACTTACGGCTTTTGCACAGGTGCGGTTTATGAATGCACCAAATGATATTTATTCTAATGATCTATTATTATAATTCAGTGTGCTCTGTAGGCTGGAAATTACGGTATTTAAAACGTCACAATTTTTTTCTCTCTAAACACTTGCAGCGATTACCAGATTAAATAAAATACAGTATAGTTAATTTTGAATTTATTATTTAATTTAGAGAGAGAGAGAGAGGAAGAGAGAGTAAAGTGTGGTGTTGGTTTTTTTCTAAATATGGAGAAGGGACAAATTGATGTTTTCATGCCCAATATCAAACCGGGAGCCTCTTTTGATCCTTACTTTTCTTTTTAAGATTAATTTGTTTTAAACAATTGGATTTGTATAAAGTATGAATTATTGTGTTTCAGATAAGAATATTTTTCCTCTTGTGTCAGTCAAGTCCCACAGTCAAATGTCAATGTTACATGGCTATAGATTGCCACCTGGTGGCCGGGCCTGCACCCATGGGGCTTGGCACAGCTCGAAAGGGTCCTCCTTCCCATGGGCTCACCACCTGTGAGAGGGCCCATAGGGGTCGAGTCCAATGTGAGTTGGGCGGTGGCCAAAGGCGGGGGGGACCTTGCCAATCCGATCCCAGCTACCGAAACTAGCTCTAGGGACATGGAATGTCACCTCTTTGACAGGGAAGAAGCTTGAGTTGGTGCGTGAGGTTGAGAAGTTCCGACTAGATATAGTCGGACTTGCCTCTACTCACTGCTTGGGCTCTGTTACCACTCCTCTTGAGTAGGGTTGGACTCTGTTCCACTCTGGAGTTTTCCCACGGGGAGATACGTTGAGCAGGTGTGGGTATACTTATTGCCCCCCAGCTCGGGGCCTGTACGGGGTTTACCCCGGTGGATGAGAGGATAGCCTCCCTCAACCTGCAGGTAGGTGCTTATGCACCAAACAGCAGTGCAGAGTACCCACCCTTTTTGGAGTCCTTAGAGAGAGTGTTGGCGAGCGCCCCCTCTGGCGACTCCATCATTCTGCTGGGGGGACTTCAATGCCCACGTGGGCAATGACAATGGGAAATGGAAAGGCGTGATTGAGAATAACACCACTCGAGTTCTGATCCCCCGTTCTGTTACTGAACTTCCGTGCTCATCACAGATTGTCCATAACACAATGTTCTGGCAGGAGGGTGTTCACATGTCCACCTGGCACCAGGACACCCTAAGTTGCAGTTCGATGATCGACTTTGTGGTCGTGTCATCGGATCTGGCTTCGATGGTGGGGGAAGATGCCGGTCCGACGTGGCAGGCCCAAATATATTGTGAGGGTCTGCTGGGAACAGCTGGCAGTTTCCCCTGTTAGAAGGAATTTCAACTCCCACCTCCAAAATAACTCATGTTCCGTGCGAGGTGGGGGACATTTAGTCTGAGTGGACGATGTTCCCCGCCTCCATTGCTGAGGCAGCCAACCGGAGCTGTGGCCATAAGGTGGTTGGTGCCTGTCATGGCGGCAAACCCCGAAAACTCGGGTGAAGAGAGGGGCGGAGCTGTCAACTGATCTCCACCTGGTGGTGAGTTGGCTCCGATGGTGGGGGAAGATGCCAGTCCAACGTGGCAGGCACAAACGTACAGTATTGTGAGGGTCTGCTGGGAATGGCTGGCGGTTTCCCCTGTCAGAAGGAATTTCAACTCCCACCTCCACGAATTTCCCATAAGGATGAAGTTCAAGTATCTTGGGGTCTTGTTCACGAGTGAGGGAAGAATGGAGTGGGAGATCGACAGACGCATCGGTGTAGCGTTTGCAGTAATGTGGACTTTATATCGATCCGTTGTGGTAAAGAGGGTGCTAAGTCGAAAGGCAAAGCTCTCAATTTACCAGTTGGATTAACCTTCCTCCCCTCACCTATGGGCACGAGCAATGGGTCGTGACCGAAAGAACAAGATCCTGGATACAAGCGGCTGAAATTAGTTTCCTCCGCATGGTGTCTGCGCTCTCCCTTAGAGAGAGGATGAGAAACTCGGTCATCCGGGAGGGGCTTAATGTCGAGGCGCTGCTCCTCTGCATTGAGAGGAGCCAGATAAGGTAGCTGGGGCATCTGATCTGGATGCCTCCCATACGCCTCCCTGGTGAGGTGTTCCAGGCATGTCCCACCGAAAAGAGATCCCGAGGACGACCTAGGAAACGCTAGAGAGACTGTCTCTCGGCTGGCTTGGGAACACATCTGGATCCCTCCGCAAGAGCTGGAAGAAGTGGCTGGGGAATTATCATGAATATATTTATTATGGACTTGCAACAAAGTATCATCCTTGCTTCGAAGAGTCTTGTTCACAGGGCAAGCTCTTACACACAGACGCAACAATATCTTCCTAGAAGTGGCCAAGGACAACTCCATCAGAACCAAAGAATGTGTCAAATCATCATCAAAGAATGTGCCTTTGTGGATTTCATCTGCTCACCCCTCCTTTTGACCTTGTGTGTTTTCTAATTTAAAAAAAAAAAAAAAAAAAAAAAAAAAAAAAGGTATGTGAGAGGCTGGTCCAGAACGTGTTTGGAGACTGTAACTGGCCTGTGTCTCACTTCCTCCTGAACAGAAGAAAGACGACTTCTTGTCTGTTATTTGTGCAATTATTCCATCAAGTTAGATGATAAATCCAACATTTTCTTGGTCCTTCGAGCCGGATTCTAAGATACCTGAGGATCCCAGCTTCAGAGTCGACCTCCAGGAAGACCGTAGCCACGCCAACACGGACCCGTTAAGGGACTGGTCCTCGAACTCTCTAACTGGGATCTGAGGGTTGACGGAAATACAACTGACAAGAAGACGTCTTGGAAATAACAACTTTCTTACGAGGTATAAAAAGAGTGATTGTCATCTGCGAAAAGGTGCATCGCAGTCTACACAAAGTAACGTGTAAGAGTTACAGTTAAATTCCGTGTAATGATGGCGGACTCGTCTGTATAGGTTATAGTTAAATTCTGTGAAAGGTAACGAGGGCAAACTCATCTGTACATTAAAAGGTAATAAGGGCGAACTTTTGTGCACTTAAATTCCTTGGAAATAAACGAGGTCGGACTCGTGTACGTACTTAAATTCCGAGTTAAATTAAATACAGTCTGTATAAAATAACATCTAATAAAACTGCAGTATAAATTGTGTATGATTGTGTAAACAAGTTAGGGTTAGGGTTTGAGAGACAGGATAGGAAGTGGCAACTTGTTTGGAAGGAAAGGCAAGATTCCTCCATCCTTCTGGGTAGAAGCCTGAGGAATACCAAGCAAGAGTATTTAACAGTCACCTTGTATCATCCAAAAACTCCAACCGGAGTACACACTAAGTGTAGTGTGTTGGCTCCAAATTCGCAAAATGGGGAAAAATATTGGTAAACAAAAGGAATGGGACAACTTAACTTGAAAGGATTGGAAATTTGTCAAAGCACAAAGCAAAGATAAGCTAAAAATATTGTGATTAATGGATTAAAAATAATAATACAACTACGCAGGCCAGTGTAATTTGCAAAAATAATTCAGTTGAAAAATGACATAGATTGTAGAAATAAAGGTGACCTTACTAAAATGACTTAAGATGGGTATGATGATACCTAATAGTGGTTACAAGAGAGGAAGGAGTCAGAAAAAGGAAAGAACAAGATAATGAATAGAGAAAACCAACCCCCCCCCCTACCCTGACATACACCACCACACAGAATGACTTGATCAAATGGAACTGACTTGAAATGTTCGAAAAGACTGGGAGGACTACGATCTCCAAATATCTCCAGACTGCTGCAGAAATTACCAACTTATCACCAAGTCAAGGTGACTTGTACCCAATGATCCAAGGCACCAACCCTGACATACAAAATAGCACCGACCTGACTATTTTACTCTATAGGACTTGGACTATGGGCGATGTTTAAAAAAAAAACAAATGCGATGGAAGATAACACTTCACACAAAGCCGAGATGAATCAATATGTTGAAGATATGGAAAATTGGAAAATTCAGAGGGCAACCCAGCGTTTTAGACATACAGCAAATTACACTAAAATAGGATGAGAAAAACAAAAGATGATGAGCCTTTTGAGGAATACAGAGTGAGGATGACAACTGTATTCAAGATTTACAGTGGCCAGCAGGAAGATGGAGAATAGGCCATTTCAACAGCGGTTGACGTGCTCTCCATGCAGGTTCAATAGACACAATTTACAGCTCTGTTAACAAACATTACATTGGCCTGATTACTGGCACATTGGAGGAATATGTTAATCATGCCCTCCATGCAGAGAAAATTCTGAAAGATAAAAAGAAACAGACAAGCTACAATTTTTATGGGAAACTGCTACAGCAAGGAGAACATTTGCGAACATAGGATAAAATGAATGAATGAAGACTTTCTTAATGTAACAATGTGGTACCACAAAAGAAAAAAAATCCAGGCCCAAATTTTCACTGCGCAAAACAAACTCAACAAATACACTCCCGAAAAAAGAACAAAAAATAACAGTTGATTACCTGCACACAGATAATCTGGGGACGGCAGCCACAAGGGTCAGACTCCAACAGGCCTAGAAATACGTCAACAGACGCTTAGTATTGCCTGGTGTCACTGTTTAAACCATATGACACACACTCGGAGTGGTTGTGAGGTTTTGTCAAAAGAGACCAAACACCAACTAATTGGAAACTAGACAAGGAAAATTTGAAAAGTACAGGTTTGTGCAGGCTGTCACCTTCATCAAAAGTAACGCGGTATCAACTCTTACATCTTAACAGAGGAAGAGGAAATGTTTTTAAAAGGCCTCTCAAATGTGGGACTCATTAGGGGAGCGCAACCTGTACAAATTAGACCTAAAACAGAATATAGACCATGGATGACACAATATACATTATAATCCATGTATTCGACTGCATAAAGCCAGTTATTGAGTCATTAGTTACTGCAGGGGTAATAATTGAATGTCCATACTCTCCCTGCAACATGCCTATTTTTCCAGTAAAAAAAAAAAAAAAGAAAGGCACCCCCATCAGGAGGTTGGAGAACGGTTCAAGACCTACAAGCAGTAAATGCTGCTGTTAACACAGCGAGCACCTTGTGTCCCAGACAAACATCCACATTGCTGAATTTATTAAGACCAGATGCAAAAGTTTTTATGGTGTTTTGCTTGCATAACCCCACAAGTAAACTTGCAAAAGTGATACAATAGCATTGTTAAAACATTTAGCAAGAAGGGACACAAGGATTGCAAGAACAAATTGCAAATTTGTAAACAACAAGTTAAGAATTTAGGACACAACCTTTGCGTAGAAAGAACAATTTTAGATGATAGAATAAAATAGTTATACTTAATGCACCAAAACACAAAAATTATGCAACATTAACTGCGCTTTTGTCCAAATTAATGTATGAGGAAGACCTCAAAATTGCATCATTTTTAAAATGGACAGAAGAATCAGAAAAAGCTTTCTGTGAGATAAAGAAGGAACTAGTGTCAGATTATAGCAAATCCTTTATGCATATACTAGATTGTAAAGGTCATTTTATGACCTCAGATTTAGTGCAACAGCAGTTATTGTGACATCTATTGCTGTAGAAAAAAGTTCAACCACAGTTTTGTTCCATCCTCTGATTCTAAGAGTACCACATGCAGTCCCTGGAATGCGTATCGAGACAAACAAGCGACATTGAACCCAGCAACAATTTTTACCACGTCACGAGTAAGTCATGAGGATGGTGCAAAACATGATTGTCCAAAGTTAGCAGAAATATGTGCCAAAAGTAGAAGTGGCCTGAGAGATCAGCATTTAGAAGAAGAGAAGTGCTATTTGTAGATGGCTCATCTATGAAAATCCATGGTATAGACAGCCAATATGTATTTGTGACAGTGCATGTTTTTGCACGGCACTGGAAGGAAAAAAAAAACAGGGATGAATTCATCCACAGCCAAAGTAACACATGCAAAATTGTTAGGTGATTTACTTAATGCAATGCAAATGCTAAAAGACTGTTACTGTATGCAAATGCCTCACACATACATCACACAAAGATATGATTTCATTGGGAATTGCTTTCGCTGATGGAATACTAAAAGAAGCTGTATATATATATAAAGCTGTATATATATATATATAGCTGTGTATATATATATATATATATATATATATATATATGTATATATATATACACACACTTTGTGACAGTTTCGAGGTTAAAAGGGAGTGAGTGCTGAGTTAAACACTAAATTAGATGTGAAAATTGGTTTCAAATTGCAACAGGCATTTGAAAATAATAATTGGGTTCTCATGGTAGAAAAAAGGCGTCACAGTGACGCAGCTGTAAGGCTTTGGTCTCAGTTCTGAGGACGGCTTTAGTCCCAGCTCCTCCTGTATGGAAGTGCATGTTCCCCCAACACCTTTGTTGGTTTCCTTGGAGCACTCCAGTTCCCTCCTGCGTGCAACATTGATTGAACACTCCAGAGTGTCCCTGGGTGTGATTGTGAGTGCGACTGTCGTCTGTCTCGATGTGCCTGCGATTGGCTGGTGGCCAGTTCAGGGTGTACCCTGCCTCCTGCCTGATGACAGCTGGGATAGGCTCCGGCATTCCCGCAACCCTTATGAGGATAACCGGCAAAGAAAATTGAATTTATGAGAGGAATGGTACCTGATAATGAAGAAACAAAATGGGATTCTGTGTATACACTAACTTCTTTTGAAAAACAAAAAAAAAACAACATTGTTTTCTAATGATGTACATCAAAATTATAGGAACCCCAAACAAATTTTTTCAGTATTGATGTGTAAAACCATTTTTGTGATTAAGAATTCATTTAGTCATTGTCACATACAGACATCTGATGGTGATGCAGAGGTAACAGTCTTTGATAAATTGAAAAAAAAAATGTAACAGGTTAATGTGCTTCAATAACTTCATTATTGCCATTTGTCTGTCCATCCTATCGCTGTGTATGAATTAACATCTACTGTACATGCAGTTTTACCCTTGCTCGCATGCTCTCATTGTGAAACTTAACACTGTTATGTCACCCACGAACGAACAGGTGGCGGAGATGTAGCCTTTAATGGTGTAGAATGACAGTGACGACGATGATGATTTTCTAGTCTCTGTGTGCGTGTATTTGTTTTCATAAAAATGTATTCGTTAAAAGAAGTTGCTAAATGATGTAAGAATTTGTGCAAATACATAATAAACACGAGGGAAATGTTAGTTATAATTATTGTTAATATATTTATTATGGACTTGCAACAAAGCCAAAGTATTATCCTTGCTTCGAAGAGTCTTGTTCACGGGATGAGCTCCTACACAAAGATGCAACAGTATCTTCCAAGAAGTGGCAAAGTACAACTCCATCATAACCAAAGAATGTGCCACATCATCATCAAAGAATGTGCCTTTGTGCATTTCATCTGCTCACCCCTCCTTTTGACCTTGTGTGTTGTCAAAAAAAAAAAAAAAAAAAAAAAAAAGAGTACGTAAGAGGCTGGTTCATAACATGTTTGGAGACTGTAACTGGCCTGTCTCTCACGTCCTCCTGATAAGAAGAAAGACGACTTCTTGTCTGTTATTTTTGCAATTATTCCAGCAAGTTTGGTGATAAACCTAACGTCTATGTAGACCAACTTGTTCCTGTCTTCAAAAAGATCTTCAACAGGTCTCTAGAAATGTGTGAAGAACCAACCAGCTTGAAACGCTCCACCATCATATTGGTTCCCAAAAAATCAGCAGTCGCAGGTCTTAATGATTTCAGGCCTGTTGCCATGAGATCTGTGGTCATGAAGTCCTTTGAATGCCTTGTGCTGGACCACTTCAAGAGCGTCACATGTCCCCAGCTGGACCCACTGCAGTTTGGCTATCAAGCTAACAGTTCTGGGGATGATGCCGTCAACATGGGTCTCCACTTCATCCTATAACATCTCGAAAGCGAGGGAACCTATGTGAGTATCCTGTTCGTGGACTTCAGCTCTGCATTTAACACTATTATCCCTAAACCCCTCTCCTCCAAACTTCTCTTGCTCAGCGTCTCGCCTGCCATCTCCCAGTGGATCTACAACTTCCCGATGTTCAGGACACAGCAGGTGAGGCTGGGGGACACCAAACGGGTAAGGAAACCGGGTACAAGTGTAACATAATGTGGGGCGTTGACGCACTCTTAAAGGTCTAGTGTCATTCCTACAAATATTGTACAATAGATATTGAAATGAAAAATACATAAGATTATTCACTTCTATGTCTACATGGAAAAATAAGAGCGGAGAGCATGTCATCCATGCGCAAAGTTGCAGAAGTCTCATTCGACATCCAAGTGGTCGCCATATTTGCTGCATTTACTGTCCATGACGTCACGCCAGACAGTCGCCATTGAAAACATGCTGTGGCCCCTACTGTAGGACACGCCCCTTCAGACATGAAAGCTCTTTTCGAAGAAAACATCTCACAACTGAGTGAAGTGTCCGGGGCAATATTACCCTTTTGTTTCGAGCCATATTTAGATGACATGCGGATCACGGCCAAACCACCTCCTCGCCCTATCCACCTCCGCGCAGCGGTGATAAACGCCCACTTCGGCGGCAGACATGAGCGACGAGCCACCCCGGCCGACAAGGCCGGTGGCAGGCTCGGCCTTGTCAACAAGGCTGCGGCTGGTCGTGTTCCACAAGGTCTGCGGAGGCCGTCCTTCAGCGGTTGCTGCATGGAAGCCTTCTGATGCGCACATCAACACATTTAGCAACCCTGATTTATGGATTACGCCCCCCCAACTATTGTTTTTTTTTTTTTTTTTTTTTTTTAGTAGCTGTATACACACCTACCTGTTATTTGGAACCCACAAAGCTCTCATCCTTTGGACCCATGCAATCCATTTTTCACGACGCACCAGGTCTCTTGCACACTTATGAAGGGTAAATCCATCCTCCCGAGTGTTCAAGCAATGTCCAGCAATGCAACGAGCCAGCAGTTTGACTAACACGAAGGAACAACGAGCTACCTATCTGGAGGCAAAACTAAAAGAAACAAATGAGTCCACTTGAGGGCGGTCCTGCCATGTACTTCACTTCCCGCTTACTCTCGAAAACAAATCCCTCGAGAGAGGCAGGAGTTACAAAAATTTCTATTTGTCAAAATCATGTTTTGTGGTGAAAAAAATACATGGGTCAGTGTCGGCTGCTGTTTTTTCATTAATCACGTACTAAAAATCATCCATTTCATGACAGTGGCACTTGAACTGTTTAAATGATGAAGACTTTGCATCTTGCACATCTGTGACTCTTATAGGGAATTGTTCCTGTTAACTGAATGTCTCCTGTTCTTTGTTGTTAGTTTTTTTGTTCTTTGTTCTGAATGTCATACCAGGGTGGTGCCGATTGCCGGAGACAAATTCCTTGTGTGTTGTTACAAACTTGGCCAATAAATTTGATTCTGATGAAATGAACACCCTCATTTCCTTTTCATCGTCCTTGTAATGGCATCAGATTTTTGTGAAGAATGTCTTCGTAGATTTGCGTAGTCATCCTTCCTTCAATAATTTGAATTTTACTTGAACCATTTGGTGAAAAACAGTCCCACACCATCCAACCTTCACTTTTGGTGTGTTTTTTTTGAGTGATGTGCAGTGCCAACAGGGGAGTCTGCAAAAGACCCGAGACTGGGATGGGGAT
Source organism: Syngnathoides biaculeatus (assembly GCF_019802595.1). Classification (NCBI taxonomy): domain Eukaryota; kingdom Metazoa; phylum Chordata; class Actinopteri; order Syngnathiformes; family Syngnathidae; genus Syngnathoides; species Syngnathoides biaculeatus. Next base: position 464,395 of record NC_084658.1, read on the forward strand.
TTATCTAACAATGATACAAAACATAAATCCAAAACTACAATGGAATGGTTCACAAATAAACTTATCAAGGTGTTAGAATGGTCAAGTCAAAGTCAAGACCTGAATCCAATCGAGAATCTGTGGGCAGATCTGAAGACTGCTGTTCACAAACGCTCTCCATCCCACCTCAATGAGCGCGAGCTGTTTTGCAAGGAAGAATGGGCAAGAATTTTAGTCTCTCGATGTACAAAACTGATGGACATACCCCAAGCGACTTCCAGCTGTAATTGCAGCAAAAGGTGGCGCTACAAAGTATTAATGCAAGGGGGCCGAATAATATTGCACGCCCCACTTTTCAGGTTTTTGTTGAAAAAGGATAAATTATCCAATAAATTTTGTTCCACTTCACGATTGTGTCCCACTTGTTGTTGATCTTTGACAAAAAATCTTTGTGTGAAGCCTGAAATGTGGCGAAAGGTCAGAAAGTTCAAGGGGGCCGAATACTTCCACAACGCACTGTAAGTGGCTTGTCTTGTATTTCATCAAATAAATGAGCTTTGACACCCCCAGCAATCGGGTCTTACTTGTTGAGCATGCAGACAGGCAATGAGGGTGGAGTTCATTACTCAATGTTTTCCTTGTAAGAGTACCTGCTAATTCCATTTTTTTCAAGCTCTCCACAGGTGGCTTTTGGAGAAGTCTTCTGATTATTTTTTTTTGCTCCCCTCTGTCAGAAATCTCATGAGGAGCAACTGATCAAGTAAAATTTATGGTGGTATGATTAGATTTCCACTTACATTACAGCTCCAACTGTGCTCACTGGAACATTGAGATGCTTAGATATTCCCCCTACAATTTGTCTGCAAAGGAAGATCTTGAGACGCCTCTCTGCTCTATCGCATAATTAAATGTATTTTAACTGACACCTTGGCTACGAAACCTTTTTGTTTTGGCCATTAGGACTGAACCATCTAATATTTATTTGCACTGACGAGGCCTCGATTGCTGTTTGATTATTGATAGATTTTATGGGTTGACTTTGCGTTTAATGCCTTTTTACACTCCCCTTTTTTAAGTGTTCAATACTTTTTCCCTATGTCATCACACATTTTTACACACAAGACAACACGCACCAAAACACCATCAGACTTTATGGCATAACTTTGGTCTTTGCATGATGGTCAAATACGCAAAAAGGTTCATGGAATGCTGCCTTTATATACATATATATATTTAAAAAAATCATACGCATTATTTGTGTATTTAATTCAAATACACTGTAGTTCATTGAGATCTTATTTTCAAGGGATTCCTTTCAACTTACAGATACAGTCATTTCTAATGTACAAAAGTAAGTAATTAAGGCAAATCAGAATCATACATACTGATATACACACACACACACACACTGCTCCCCTAAGATGATACTCCAACTAATTAGCCAATATTTCATATCACATATAAAGGTTATTATTCCATCATATACTGTACACAGCATCACGGCACAATTTTTGAAATTTTATAAATAACTATTTTAATCTTTGAAGCATTATTGCAATGCGTTGATTTTAGTGAGGTTAATACACTGTCACAGACTTGAATGGGATTTTACCAATAATTGTTTAAAGCACCTTAGTACAATATAATTATGCCAACAACGAAATAATCATGAAAATCTTATCTATGGAATCATGAATGGAAGGGGCCAGTACTGGTTCTGAGTGGGCTTGACCACCACCTAAAAACGCTTAATGTTGGACCTTGGATTATGGAAGGTAATATTGATTCTTTTTTTCTGTGAACAACAACATATTTTCCTTATTTCACAAAAATAATTAGAAACTATTGTGGTTGTAACTTTTAAGAACAGCTTTAAGTCAATCGCACATGCCCATTCATACAAACCTTGTAGAAGCACCGTTGTCCACCCTGCCTGCAGCCGGCCATGGTTTCCCACTGCTTGATTTGCAAAACCAGGGATTCATAAACCACTTGGCAAGGTATTCCAAAATACCTGGAAAGAATAAAGCAACGAGTGTTATTGAATGATGACTAATTTCATTTACAGGTGCCAGACACCCTACCCATTAGCCCAGTGACGTCCTGTTTTTAGCGGGGTGGCCAAACAGGTCCAAGGGTAGTTTATAGAGGACTGAATTCCATCTCTCAAAAGGATGTGTGTGGGTTGTGTCCTGATGACCTTAGGATCCAGGTTATGGGGCTTTATGTGCCTAGTCTGGTCACTCATGGCAATCACCACCTGTGGGAAGGGCTGAGAGGGTCAAGAGCATAGTAAGCTGGATGGCTGCCAAAGTGGGGACTTTGGTAGTCCAATCCTCAACTACAGAAGATGGCTCTAAGTTCATAGAATGTTAACTCTCTGGTGAGCCGGTGTCCAAGTTTGAGTGTTTCCAACTGGAAATACACACACAGTTTGGACTTCGGTAGCAGTCCTCTTGAGAGAGTTTAGACTTTCTTCCATGCAGCATTTGCCCATGGTGAGAGGTGCAGAGCACATATATGTTTATCCCGGTGGATGAGTGGATAGTCCCCGGAGTTTGGGTATTTTTTGGAATCGTTGTGCTCGAAAGCGTTCCCACTGGGGAGTGTCCAGTTGCGATCTCCCAGTCTTCTGCCAGGGGACTTCAATGTTCACATGGTTAATGATATGAGCGCAACCTGCCCCGGACCAGAAACTAATTGGTGTTTTGTTGTTTAACTTCTGTGCTCATGACAGGTTCTCCAGAATGAACACTATGTTCAGACATAAGGGTGTCCACATATGGAGCACCAGGACACCAAACGGTGCAGTACTATGATCGACTTTGTGGTTGCGTCTTCGGACTTGTGGCAGCATGTCTTCAAAACTCAGGTGAAGGGCAGGAGCTGTCTACCAATCACCACCTGGTAGAGTGTAGGCTCTGATTGTGTGGAAGATACTGGTACAACCAGGCAGACCCAAACATATTGTGGGGGTCTGGTGGGAACATCTGGCATTGTTTCCTGTCAAAAGTTTTAAGTTGTACCGCCAACATATTTTTGCACATGTCGCGGAGGAGCTTGCAGACATTGAGTCGGCATCGACTATGTTCCTTGACTCAATTGTTGAGGTGGGTGACAAGAACTGTGGTCTGAAGGTGGTCAGTGCCTGTCATGCCAGGAATCCACTTCCCTTTGGTGGAGACCAGCATTAAGGGATGCGTTCAGGCTGAAGGAGTCCAATAAGCTTTGTTTGGCCTGTTGGACTCCAGAGCCAGCTTATTGGAATTGGCTGGCTGGTCAAGCAGAATGCAACTGTTGTGGTTTCTGAGGCAAAAACTCAAGCACTGGAGGAGTTTGGCGAGACAATGGGTAATGAATTTTGAAAGACCTCAAAAATTCTGTCAAACCATCCAATGCCTTTGGAGGGGGAAGCAGTTCACCGTCAGTATTGTGTATTAGGGGTTTGGGAAACCGGGGGTCGTGAATTCGTTTCTCACTGGTCCCCCCACTCCCCAAAAGGGATTGCGTAAGGAAGGGCATCCAGCAAAAAAACTGTGGCAAACAAATATGAGTGTCCATCTGAGATGACACGCTGTGCCGACCCCTAACGGGATAAGGCGAAACAACGTTTTTAGTTATTTCTCTGGTTTCCTCCCACATCCCAAAAACATCCATACATTGGTGACTCTAAATTGCCCTTTGGTGTGATTATGAGTGTGAATGCTTGTTTGTTTCCATTGTAACCTCTGATTGAGTGGCAACCAGTTGAGGGTGTACCCCCTCCTACCTGAAGATAGCTGGGATAGGCTCCAGCACTCATGACTCTTCTGAGGAAAAATGGCTCAGATGATGGATGGGTAAATTAATAATGAATATAGATACAAACACAGCTGTCTTCTCCTTCTTTTTCTTTCAGCTTGTCCTGTTAGGGGTTGTGACAGTCTGTCATCTTTTTCCATCTAAGCCTAGCTCCTGTATCTTCCTCTCTAACACCAATTGTCCTCATGTCTTCCTTCACAACATCCATCAACCTTCTCTTTGGTCTTCCTCTTGCTCTTTTGCCTGGCAGCTCAATCCTCAGCACCCTTCTATCAATAAACTCACTCTCTTGCCTCTGGATATGTTCAAACCATCGAGGTTTGCTCTCTCGAACCTTGTCCCCAAAACATCCAACTTTGGCTGTCCCTCAAATGAACTCATTTCTAATCCTATTCAACACGCTCACACGCTCAAGAAGGAACTTCAACATCTTCATTTCTGCTACCTCCAGCTCTGTTTCCTGTTGTCTCTACAGTGCCACCTTTTCTAATCTGTACATCATGGCCTCACCACTGTTTTATAAACTTTGCCCTTCATCCTAGCAGAAACTCTTCTGTCGCATAACACACCAGACACCTTCTGCCAGCTGTTCCAACCCGCTTGGACCCGTTTCTTCACTTCCTTACCATACTCACCATTGCTCTGGATTGTTGACCCTAAATATTTGAAGTCCTCCACCCTCGCTATCTCTTCTCCCTGTAGCCTCACTCTTCCCCCTTCACTTTTCTCATTCACGCACATGTATTCTGTTTCACTTAGGCTAATCTTCATTCCTCTCAGACCCACAAAGCCACAATGTAGCTCCTTCTGACCTTCTCTGTACTTTTCCACTAGCATCCTCGAGGCAAATAATGCATCTGTGGTATCTTTCTAGGCATGAATTACAAGACTGTTCTAGGCAGGAAACCATACTGTTGCTCGCAGATACTTACTTCTGTCCTGAGTCTAGTCTCTACTACTCTGTCCCATAACTTCATTGCGTGGCTCATCAACTTTATTGCTCTATAGTTCCCACAGCTCTGCAAATCGCCTTTGTTCTTAAAAATGGGAACGAGCACAATTTTCCTGCATTCTTCTGGCATTGTCTCGCCCGCCAGTATTCTGTTGAATAAGTTGGTCAAAAACTCCACAGCCACCTCTCCAAAATTGTTTCCATACCCCCACAGGTATGTCATCAAGACCAACTGCCTTTCCATTTTTCATCCTCTCTAGTGTCTTAACTTCCCCCTTACTAATCATTGACACTTCTTGGTCCTTCAAACTTTGCTCTTCTACTCTCCCTTCTCTCCCATTTTCTTCATTCATCAACTTCTCAAAGTATTCTTTCCATCTATTTAGCACACTACTGGCACCAGTCAATACAATTTCAATGTTTATCCTAAATCCCCCTTACCTGCTGCACATCCTTCCAATCTCTATCCTTCTGTCTGGCCAACCTGTATAGATCTTTTTATCCATCTTTCATGTCAAACCTGGTGTACATGTCAGGCATGAGGTTTTCGGCAAGTATGGTCAACGATCTTTCGGTTCCGTTGATTTTTGTCCTGGGAAACGGTGGGAAACGATTTTTCGGTTCCCATTGATAATGCTAATGGGAATCGGTTTTTATATGTACTTCAGAATAAAGCCTTAGCAGGCATGAGCATTTTGTTTTTTACGTTTAGCAACCGACATGTTTGACTAGTGTTTGAGTGACCTGGATATGAATAACTCGACCTTGCGCATGCGTAGCGCAGAAGCGGAAACCGGTGCTGTTTGTAAACCACACTGACAAAGCTGGGCGTTTTAATCCTTAAAAATAAAGGGGTTCATGTAGGTTCGTTTTATACAGATTGTTGTATTTCGTTGAGAACTTGTTTTACATTCCACATATGGGCGAATTTTATTAAAAGTAAGCCCTGAGATCTAGGAAACAGACTTTCGGTTCCGTGTTTTCTCAGGCTGGGTAACGACACGGTAACGGAACGATCGTTTCCGTGAAATGCTCATGCCTGCATGTCGTCATATGCCTCTTGTTTAGCCTGCGCCACCTCGACCTTTGCCAAACGTCGCATCTCAATGTATTCCTTCTGCCTGTCCTCAGTCCTCTCTGTGTCCCACTTCTTCTTCACCAATCTCTTTCCTTGTATGACTTCCTGTATTTTGGTGTTCAACTACCAAGTCTTGTTCTACTGTTTCCTACCAGAAGACACACCAAGTTCTCTCCGGCCTGTCTCTCTGATCACCTTCGCTGTAATAGTCCAGTCTTCCGAGAGCTCTTCCTGTCCATCTCAAGCCTGTCTCACCTCTTTCCGAAAGGCCGCACAACATTCTTCCTTTCTCAACTTCCACCACATGGTTCTCTGCTCTACCTTTGTCTTCTTAATCTTCCTACTCAACCAACAGAGTCATCCTACACACCACCATCCTATGCTGTCGAGTTACACTCTCCCCTACCACTACTTTACAGTCAGTAATCTCCTTCAGATTACATCATCTCCACAAAATATAATACACCTGCGTGTTTCTACCTCTGCTTTTGTAGGTCACTATATGCTCCTGCCTCTTCTGGAAAAAAACTCAAGCCATTTCGATCCTTTTTGCTACATCCACCACCATCTGTCCCTCAAAGTTCCTTTCCTGGATCCCGTACTTACCCATCACTTTTTCATTGCTCTTGTTTCCTTCACCAACATGTCCATTACAATTTGTACCAGTCACAACTCTCATTCTCTGTTTTGGATGGTCAGAACTACTTCATCTACTTCTTTCCAAAATTTCTCTTTCAATGTATTATCCTACCTGTGGGGCATAGCTGCTTGTCACAATTTACATAACACCCTCAATTTAAAATTTCACCATCATCACTCGATCTGATACTCTTTTCACCTCCAAAACATTCTTAGCCAGCACTTCCTTTAAAATAACGCCGATTCCATTTCTCTTCCAATCTATTCCATGGTAAAATAATTCAAACCGTGCTCCTAAACGTCTAGCCTTACTATATAGGAATTAAAATGGGAATTTATTTTTATTTTATATTTTAAAGGTTGAACAAAATGGACATTAAACGCTTGACAAGACCAAATTAAGTTGAAACTCTGAGGTTCCATTGTAAGGTCAACAGAAGGTCGCCGTAATACAATTTTAAAAGAGAAAACACAAAATTTTATTAAGAAGTGCTGAATATGGAAAATAAGCGGTTGTATTGTTATTTTTAAGTCATTATTTTAGTGTAAAGAATTAATACTGGGTGAGTTTAGCGCTTGGATATCTGTTTTTTTGTTTGTTTGTTTGTTTGTTTGTTTTTTGTCAAAGGTGACCCAAAGGTATTTGTTTTAGTATTTTATAGGCATCAGCATACAATAGAAAATTTTTCAGAACGCCTATGAGTTATTTGGACTGATTAGAACTATTTAGTCATAAAGGGATGGCAAGGTGGCGGAGCTGTAAAGCGTTGACCTCACAGTTCTGAGGACCGGGGTTCCATCCCGGCCCTACCTGTGTGCAGTTGCATGTTCTCCTTGTGCCTGTGTGGGTTTTTCTCCGGGCACTCCAGTTTCCTCCCACATACCAAAAACATGCATTAATTGGAGACTTTAAAGTGCCCCTAGGTATGATTGTGAGTGTGACTATTTGTCTCTATGTGCCCTGCGATTGGCTGGAAACCAGTTCAGGGTGTACTTCGCTTCCTGCCTGATGACAGCTGGGATTGCCTCCGGCATGCCCACGACCCTCGTGGGGATAAGCGGCACAGAAAAGGAATGGTTGGGTGTCATAACAGGAGATTTTAAAGCAAACAAAGGCTACTTTACCAAATATTAACATTGGTTTTCTCTGGTGTTGAAATACTTATTTGCAGCTGTATCAACACAAATAAATCCTTAAAAAAATCATACATTGTGATTTCTGGATTTTTCTTTTTAGATTATCTCTCACAGTGGACATGCACCTACGATGAAAATTTCCGACCCCTCCATGATTTCTACATAGGAGAGCTTGCTACTGAGCAGGGTGTTCAAATTCTTATTTTCCTTTCTCGTTCCTTTCTCCTAATCATCATGTCAACTAACTCCTGAGCTTTTCCTGTCATAGCCCCAACATTCAAAGTCCCTACACACAGCTGTAGGGTTTGTGCATTCCTCTTCTTCATCTTCCAACTAAGCAGCTTTCCTCCTGTTTTTTGTCTTCGACCTACATTATCTGAATTTCTACCTACCCCTTGCAGATTAACAGTTCCCAAGGCGGGCGTAGGAAGCCCGGGCCACGACCTAACCTTTATGGAATTCGTGTGATGAACGCTCATATATGTTTGGCACAGTTTTGCGCCGGATGCCCTTCCTGACGTGAAAGGTTATGTTAGCAACCTGCGCTAATACCCGTTTCCAGGAACTGCCTTAAATGGAGCTGTTTTTCCAGCAGGCTTCAGATTTGTGTGACTAGCCACAATGGAGTTGTTTTCAGCGGGCACCTGCCTTGACTGTCCAGTCACAACGGAGGTGTTTCTCAGCAGAATTAACGGCCTTGGGTGTCACATCAGTTAGATCCTGTTTTCTGACTTGTCCGCCAATGGCAGCTTTCCAACATTGCCTATATAATCTTTGCTCTGCTTTCACACACACATGCACACATACACTCGGTGTCAGACCACAGCTTTTGTGTCACACTGTGTGTCACAGAGCACTCTGTTCATTAACCTTCTAAGTGTTTGTCCCATTTCACGCCTCTGGAGTCCAGGTGTTGACCAAACCTGGAATTGGATGAACACGTGGAAGGGCCCCAAAAGGACCTCCTTCCAACAGACACCACCCTCTGCATTTATCCGGCCTTGGGACCGGCCGACCGCTACATTAAGTGTTGTAATTAAATACACAGAGAAGGCGGATTCGTTCTTCTAGTGAGTTTTAAAATCAATAAGTCCTGTTTTGTGTTAAGAGGCGGTATCGTTCCCTTACGGAATCTGAGATACCACAATTTCCTCGAGCCAACATCTACTTAATGTATGTGGAGTCAGGGACAGAGAGAAAATGTAAACTGTCGGGGACAGAGAGAAAAAGTAAACTGTCGGGGACAGAGAGAAGAAAGAAACCTGTCGGGGACAGAGAGAAGAAAGAAACCTGTCGGGGACAGAGACAAATCCCACCGGATACATTATACTGTGAATAGAGGTTGTTTCATTCTTTTAGAGAATCATAGAAACAGTAATTCCTGATTTTGCGGTGTAAAAGGCGGCATTGTTCTTCAGAAAAAATAAATGAATAAATGAAATAATATAATAGTACAACAATTAAAGAAATCAACTCTGCGCCAACAATTGATCACTGAAATTGCAAAAGTGACGGGGTATTTGATAGAGAAAAAGAATGGTTTGATTGACGCATCATCCCGATGATCAGAAAATTCCACTTGGTGACCAAGTAAAAAAGGCATGAAAATATGTGTGGAAGGCCTTCCTGAGCGTGAGAGAAAAAGTCATAAAAAAAGAGTTGTGTTTGAGTGAATTGAAGAATGTTTGTATGAATGACTGGCTCCTGACCTTGATGTCTGCAGCATCATTGGTCATGTTGACGAAAGAAGTGGGAAAGTGTTGTGGAGTGAAAAAGGAGATGCTTGAGAGTGATGTTAAAAAAAAAAATCAGCAGGCACCCCATGGCTAATATCAATACAGGATTCATAGAGAAGTACAGGCTAGAATGCACAAAAATAGGATTTTGTGCAAGAAAAACATGCCATTTAAAGAGATGAAAGTGGAGTTTCGGGAAAATTCCTGAAAATACGAATGTGAGCACTGAAGGTGTAAAGTTCTGGTAGGATGGTCCGGGGGCATGCTCCCCCAGGAAATTTTTGAAAAATGTGGTGCATTCTGGCTATATCTGTGAACAAAATTCAGACAAAAGTTGAAAGTAAAATTTCTAAGTCCTGACCAAAAAAAATAAAAAAATGGGCAGAAGTTGCCCAAGGGCCAAGCCCAGATTTTTTTGCCCCCATCCCCCTATCAATGGATAGCACAAAATCACATTTGTCATTAAAATATGCTTAAAATATGCCATCTTATCTCAAGACAAATGAATTAAGTGAACTATTCAGTAAAAAAATTGGCCTTCTCCCCACATTATACATATTATAGTATATATATAAAATATACCCGAAAATTTATCCTAGAATTTCTACACCGTACAGCAAAACATGTTAAAGAAGTTGATCTGTAGTAATTACTATTAACGTTTAAGTCTCAAACTTGTTATGTCGCCTTGTACTGATACACTCGACCACATTGTTCACTATCTTAGATATAGATCTAGTAATACTGATAGTATAATGAGTTGCCTTTAATATTTTGAGATATGTATGGGTGTGTGTGTGTGTGTGTGTGCTTCTCTTATATATATATATATATATATATATATATAAGAGAAGAGATGGCCTTAAAATAACTTACTAGATTAATATAACATAACTGTAAATTAAAAATAAAAACAAATACATAACTAAAATAGAAAACTAAAATTTCAAACTCAGAAATGATCATTTCTAATTTCAACTCATATTAGTAGAACATGATATAAAACGGTGTTTGACCCCACCATACCACCATGACATCCACATATTTCTTGATGGTGTCTCCCGCACATTCGGCCAGAGATCTTGGCCCTTTTGTCATAGAATGCACGATGGCTACCGATTGGCAACCAACGTTATCCAATACGTTGTTGCATTCTCCATTGCTTGATGCATATTGGATTCAATTTAACGCATTTCCCCCATTTTCCATTTTGGAGCATTGCCTATTGGACAGACACTGTGGTCGAGAAGCAATTGACAGTGATTTGGCTCCCCAATTTATGTTCCACAATACCCAATCAAGAAGCAGGGTTTGATTGGCATTACCGACACTATTAATGGATTGATAAAAGCTGGAGTGTTGTGTAAAATTCCACACTCCCAATGCAACACGGCAAATTTGCCGGTCGAAAAAAGAAACACCAGTAAATACCGAATGATCTATGATTTGCGTGCCATCAATGCGGCTGTCACTACATCCACACTACCCGTTCTTAATCCCCATTCGGCCCTTTCCCAAATTTACCCATCCCACACCCAATTCACTTTCATTGATTTGGCAAATGCCTTCTGCATCCCATTGGATCCGAGCATGCAGAAATATTTTGCGTTCACATGGAATGGCAAATGTTATTCATACACTCGTCTTCCACAAGGGTTTGCGTTATCATCCAGACTTTTTAATGCCTATTTGAAACAATTGTTGTCTCCTTTGCAGCTTCCGGATGGAGTACTGCTGGTATAATATGATGATGACATTTTGCTTGCTGCTCCTTCTGAAATAACATGAATTGATGTGATTCGCTCACTTTTGGCTCATTTGGCCACAGTTGGCTTGAAGTGTTCAAAGAGCAAGCTTCAAATTGCCCGCCCACAAGTTTCATTCTTGGGTCGGCTTATTTCACGACAGGGTATGGCCATGTCTCCTTATCACAAGGACAACATTCTACACCATCCACGGCCTAAGAACGTCAAACAAAGGCTCGCCTTTTTAGGCCTGTGTAATTACTCACGCCACCATGTGCCTGATTTCACAGAGTTAACACACTCACTGCGGGCACTTGTCAATGAACCCTCTCCATTGGACACCTGCAGCAGAAGACTCATTTATTGCTTTAAAACAGCAACTGTCCTCTGCTGCTGTGCAAACAATCCCTAACTATTCCAAAGTGTTTCACCTGGATGCGTCTAAAAAAAATCCAGCACCTTTACTCCTGTTCTTTTTCAGAAAGGGGGAGGAGGTGAACCAAATGTTTGCTTATATGCCTCCACCCCACTTGAAAAATACGAGCAAAGGCATCCAGTATGCGCAGCATTCGCATCTACCCTGGACCGACTGGTACAAAAAACATCACACATAGTTTTGCACCATCCATTGACCATCCCAACATCACGCAGCACGGTTTAATATGACACGAGCCAAGCATTTACATTGACATGAGGGCAACAAAGAAAAGTGAGTTTGCATTAACGCAACCAAACATTGTGTTCAGACATCTTCTTTTCCTTGAGGCTTGTCCCATTAGGGAAGGTATCAATATGGCTGACGGTTTGATAGAAGGAGAACCATACTGTTGCACACGACGGGTTGTGGAAGAAAATACACTCAGAAGTGATTTGTATGACACACCAGTAAGCGACCCAGAAATGACTTTGTTCACGGATGGGTGTTGCTTCAAAGACCCAGAAGGCCTACAATCGGGATTTGCAATAATTCAATGGACGGGAGACAAATTCACAACGCTCATGGCCGAAAAATTAAGCGGCATCCAATCAGCACAAAGAGCAGAAATAGAAGCTGTCAAAACTGCATGAGCAATAGCCCAAGGAGTCACGGCAAATATTACATTGACTCCACCTATGCCCATATGGTAATCCACACTACGGTTGCAGAGTGGCAAAGGAATGATTTTCTCACTGCCATGGGGGCTCCAATAAAACATAAACAAGACATTTTGGTGCTCAGGGACGCATTAATGTTACCCAAGGCTGTAGCTGTTATTAAATGCCAAGGCTATTCCAAAAGCACCGACATCACCACACGGGAAAATGCAGACACAGACAAAGCTCTAAAAGAGGTGGCCGGTTATCTCCCAACCTTACAGATGACAGTCAGTGAAGAGGATAAGTGAAGCCCATGGACTGTGCCACGTGGGAGTGGAAGAGACGCTAACAAGACTTAGCACGTGGTGGCACCAATTCATGAGAACCATTGTGTTGGATTAATTGGATATAAAATTATCTCATATTTGCTTTCTTGCTTTTTAATGCTTCATTGCTTGTGTGATGTGATGCAATCGAGAGGCCAATTGGAAGGGCATGGAAACTTTGCTATGATGCACTTAAACAATATGATGCAATTTAGTTACATTGGGTGCCGTGGAAACACCAGACAGTGATGCAGAAGACAACATAAAGACTGACAATCTCAAGAGGATGGTGAAGACATCGCGAAGACTCACATGGACTATTTTCATCACGGTTGCTTTGTCACACGAAAGAATAAAAAAGTGGAGACATGGAGATGTGATTACAACGGGTTGGAGATTGTGAAAGAGACACATCCCACATTCTCCTCGCGAGCCAGAAGTTCCTCTTGTCTTCCTTCCTTGATAATTTTACTTTAAATGTCTTGGGCTTTTTTGTTGCTGGCCATTTTCACACCCTCAACCGTGAAAGACAACTGCCCCACTCCTTTCAATACACCTTTATTGATCTGTTAAGTTCTTTCAAACTCAAAAGGGGGATGCTAAAATTTCGCTATTGTGTTATCGTCACTGCTTTTATTACCAGATTGTACAAATTATTATTATTTTTTTTTTTTAACCAGATCAAATTTTCATGCTTTATTGTGTTGGACTCCGTCGAATCCAAAAGGGGGACTGAAAGATTATGTTAAGACAGCAATCTGCGCTAATACCCGGTTTCAGGAACTGCCTTAAATAGAGCTGTTTTTTCCAGCAGGCTTCAGCCTTGTGTGACTAGCCAAAACGGAGTTGTTTTTTCAGCGGGCACCTGCCTTGAGTGTCCAGTCACAACAGTTAGATCCTGTTTTGAGATTTGTCCGTTAACGGCAGCTTTCCAACATTGCCTATATAATCTTTGTTCTGCTTTCACACACACACACTAGGTGTCAGACCACAGCCTTTGTCTGTGTCACACTATGTGTCACAGAGTGCTCTGTTCATTAAACTTCTGTTTGTCACATTTCACGCCTCTGGAGTTCAGTTATTGAACCTGGAATTGGACAAACACGCGGAGGGGCCCCGAAAGGACCTCCTTACAACAGACGCAACTCTCTGCATTTTTCCGGGCTTGGGAACGGCTGACAGCTTGCATGATATTGTGCTGTCCAATGGGCTGCAGCTTGTCAAAAAAAAAAAAAAAGAGAAAAAGAAGCAGCAATCAAATAAAGTCAGCACATAAGATACACAAATCACATACTGCCTAATCTATGTTAAAGTTCAGGTCAAATGAAAGGAATCACATAAATACAGTCAGCACATGAACACATTCAGGACATATGGTACACAAATCACATACTACCTGTGTGAAAATCTAAAGGATATGGCGATTTAAACCATATCTGGATATGTGATTCAAACCACAATGGCCCTCACTCTAGTTGTTGAAGGTTGGGTTGGATCCACATTCAATGTTTGGTCCTCATTGTAAACGCAACGAAAGTAATGTTGCTAGCGTGCTAATCTAGGCTAACTTGGGCCGAGCAGCTTCAATGCGAATGATACGGCTCCAATTTGGGTACTAAGATGTACTAAGATAAAACTTGTTAAATTTCCTTTAAGTCTTCACGGCCCTTGTTGGACAAGTTATGAGGTTACTCACATTCGAGGTTTCTTCCACAGCACGGATTGATCACAAATTCATCTCGTTGTTAGCCTGCTAAGCTACGGTGGTCCGGGCCTATAAGCTATAAGTTTAAGTTTACGTTTCCACTGGCCCAACTTCCCAAGTACTCACGGTCCTCATTGTTTACGATACGTAGGTTTTGTAGGTCGTGTAAGTACTAGTGTTTGATGTTTATTTTGCATTTGTACTTCCAGGCTCTTCCATAGTTGGAGGGAAAATACTTGACGAGTTCTCTTTCTTTATATATAGATATATTTATTTTGGTATAGACATACAGCGAACAGAGTAAGTCTTTCAAGTATAAATCAATACATCCCATAATGCATCAAAACAAACAGAAACGCGCCCTTAAAACTTATTGGTGTGAGTGTATCATGTGACCACCCACTGCATAACTAATTTCAAAACAAAATCCATAAGATAAAAGAAAATATGAGAACATAATTCAACACCCCACCTTGTTCTCATCCCCATATAACCGTATGCTCACTTTCCAAAGAATCATGTTTTGAACTTGAGTATTTTTGGTTTTGCAGCAGATTTTATCAACAGATCTGCCGGCATTTCTTTTGATGAACAAAAAACATTTATTTTCCCTTCATTGAGCATGTCTCTTATAAAGTGGTATTTCACATCAATCTGTTTAGACCTCTGTCTATTTACTGGGTTTTTGCACAGTGCGATAGCATCCTGGTTGCATCGTAGCACAACTGTATATTTTGTTATCCGTGCCATTTATCAAGTGAGTAAGATAAATGCTTTCTTGAGTAGTAGAAGCCAATGCAATATATTCTGCCTCACAAGTAGAGAGAGCAACTGTTGGTTGCTTCTTTGACTTCCATGAGATTGCAGGACCCTGTTTTGTCAGGCTGAAGCGGTACCCTGTGGTGCTTCGTCGCTCTTCAACTGAAGATGCCCAATCGGAGTCACTGAAGTCTATTAAGTTTAAATCCTCATCACTTTTCTTGAAACAAAGCTAATAATCACTCGTACCTTTCAAGTACCTCAAAACATGTTCGGCAGATCCAAAGTTTTCTGCTTTTGGTTTCGCCAGAGCTTGTGACAGTTTGCTTACTATCCAGCTAATGTCTGGCCTCGTACAGGTCATGGCATAAATCAAACTGCCAACAATTTCATGAGAGTCTTTGGGATTCAGAATTTCATTTGTATCTCTCTCATTTGTTTCTAGTTTTGTTTCACATGGCGTGTAGCGTGGTTTACAATTTGACATTCCAAACTTTTCAAGCATTTTGAAGACGTACGTTTTCTGACTCATTTTGATTTGTTCACCATCTTGTTCAAACTCAGTACTCAAGTATGATAGATCCCCTAAATCTTTCATATTGAATCTGAACTTCATTGTGTTTTTGAATTTGTTTAGGATATCATTGTTGTTTGCTGCAATGATTAGATCATCTACCCAAATAATCACCAAGATCACATCATCTTCAAACTGTATTCTATATACACAGTGGTCAGATCGATTTCTTACAAAATTATCTTTTTCCAAGTGATCATGTAGAAGCTTATACCAATTTCTCCCGGATTGTTTCAAGCTATAAAGGGATCGTTTAATTTGTACACCAGCTTCTCTCCTGTCTCAGATGTCATTTCAAAACCTTCTGGTTGCTCTAAGAAAATCTCTTCCTCTATAGGTGCATGTAAATGTGCTGTTTTGACATCCATTTGGTGGACGATGAGCTAATTGTGTACAGCTATCAACGCTCGTACTAATTTAATGTTTGCTGTCAGGGCAAATGTTTCGTGATAATCGATACCCTCTTTTTGACTATAACCTTTAGCGATATATCTGCCTTTAAAGATTTTTCCCCTTTAGTGCATTCTTTGATGCCATATACCCATTTTCCTCCAACTGCCTTGCGACCTTCAGGTAAATGAGTCAAATCAAATGTTTCATTTTCTTTAAGTCTGTGGAGTTCTCCCTCATAGCGTTTTCCCATCTGGACGCCAAAGGTGACGACCGGGCTTCACAATAAGTTTAGTGTACTCCACGCACAGAGCTGAAGCAGTAATCAATATTTGTATGAGTAACATCATAGTCTTTAAAGGCCAAGTGTCTTCTTCTTCTTCTTCTTCTTTTCCTTTCGGGTTGTCCCGTTAGGGGTCGCCACAGCGTGTCATCTTTTGCCATCTTAGACTATCTCCTGCATCTTCCTCTCGAACCCCAACTGCCCTCATGTCTTCCCTCACCACATCCATAAACCTTCTCTTTGGTCTTCCTCTCGCCCTTTTGCCTGGGAGCTCCATCCTCAGCATCCTTCTACCAATATACTCACTCTCTCGCCTCTGAACATGTCCAAACCATCGAAGTCTGCTCTCTCGAATCTTGTCTCCAAAACATCCAGCTTTGGCTGTCCCTCTAATGAGCTCATTTCTAATCCTATCCAACCTGGTCACTCCGAGCGAGAACCTCAACATCTTCATTTCTGCCACCTCCAGTTCAGCTTCCTGTTGTTTCTTCAGTGCCACCGTCTCTAATCCGTACATCATGGCCGGCCTCACCACTGTTTTGTTAACTTTGCCCTTCATCCTAGCAGACACTCTTCTGTCACATAACACACCAGACACCTTTCGCCAGCTGTTCCAACCTGCTTGGACCCGTTTCTTCACTTCCTGACCACACTCTCCATTGCTCTGTATTGTTGACCCCAAGTATTTGAAGTCGTCCACCCTCGCTATCTCTTCTCCCTGTAGCCTCACTCTTCCCCCTCTACTTTTCTCATTCACGCGCATATATTCTGTTTTACTTCGGCTAATCTTCATTCCTCTCCTTTCCAGTGCATGTCTCCATCTTTCTAATTGTTCCTCCGCATGCTCCCTGCTTTCACTGCATATCACAATATCATCTGCGAACATCATGGTCCAAGGGGATTCCAGTCTAACCTCATCTGTCAGCCTATCCATTACCACTGCAAACAAGAAGGGGCTCAGAGCTCATCCCTGATGCAGTCCCACCTCCACCTTAAATTCCTCTGTCACACCTAAGGCACACCTCACCATTGTTCTGCTGCCATCATACATGTCCTGTACTATTTTAACATACTTCTATACTTCGTCTGCCCCACCAGACTTATGCATGCAGTACCACAGTTCCTCTCTTGGTACTCTGTCATAGGCTTTCTCTAGATCCACAAAGACACAATGTAGCGCCTTCTGACCTTCTCTGTACTTTTCCACTAGCATCCTCAAGGCAAATAATGCATCTGTGGTACTCTTTCTAGGCATGAAACCATACTGTTGCACGCAGATACTTACTTCTGTCCTGAGTTTAGCCTCCACTACTCTTTCCCATAACTTCATTGTGTGGCTCATGAACTTTATTCCTCTGTACTTCCCACAACTCTGAACATCGCCTTTGTTCTTAAAAATGGGAACTAGAGCACTTTTCCTCCATTCTTCAGGCATCTTTTCGCCCGCTAGTATTCTGTTGA
The DNA here is from genome assembly GCF_019802595.1 of Syngnathoides biaculeatus. Taxonomy (NCBI): domain Eukaryota; kingdom Metazoa; phylum Chordata; class Actinopteri; order Syngnathiformes; family Syngnathidae; genus Syngnathoides; species Syngnathoides biaculeatus. Next base: position 482,037 of record NC_084658.1, read on the forward strand.
ATAAGTTGGTCAAAAACTCCACAGCCATCTCTCCAAATTGCTTCCATACCTCTACCGGTATGTCATCAGGACCAACTGCCTTTCCATTTTTCATCCTTTCTAGTGCCTTTCTGACTTCCCCCTTAGTAATCAATTCCACTTCCTGGTCCTTCACTCTTGCCTCTTCAACTCTTCCTTCTCTCTCATTTTCTTCATTCATCAACTTCTCAAAGTATTGTTTCCATCTATTCAGCACACTACTGGCACCAGTCAACACATTTCCATCTCTATCCTTAATCACCCTTACCTGCTGCACATCCTTCCCATCTCTATACCTCTGTCTGGCCAACCTGTAGAGATCCTTTTCTCCTTCTTTCGTGTCCAACCTGGTGTACATGTCTTCATATGCCTCTTGTTTAGCCTTTGCCACCTCTACCTTTGCCCTACGTCGCATCTCGATGTACTCCTTTCGCCGCTCATCAGTCCTCTCAGTATCCCACTTCTTCGCTAATCTCTTTCCTTGTATGACTCCCTGTATTTTGGGGTTCCACCACCAAGTCTCCTTCTCCCCTTTCCTACCAAAAGACACACCAAGTACTCTCCTGCCTGTCTCTCTGATTACCTTAGCTGTCGTTGTCCAGTCTTCCGGGAGGTTCTGCTGTCCATCGAGAGCCTGTCTTACCTCTTTCTGGAAGGCCGCACAACATTCTTCCTTTCTTAGCTTCCACCACATGGTTCTCTGCTCTACCTTTGTCTTCTTAATCTTCCTACCCACCACCAGAGTCATCCTACACAAAACCATCCTATGCTGTCGAGCTACACTCTCCCCTACCGCTACTTTACAGTCAGTAACCTCCTTCAGATTACATCTTCTGCACAAAATATAATCCACCTGCGTGCTTCTACCTCCGCTCTTGTAGGTCACTATATGTTCCTCCCTCTTCTGGAAATAAGTGTTCACTACAGCCATCTCCATCCTTTTTGCAAAGTCCACCACCATCTGTCCCTCAAAGTTCCTTTCCTGGATGCCGTACTTACCCATCACTTCTTCATCGCCCCTGTTTCCTTTACCAATATGTCCATTACAATCTGCACCAATCACAACTCTCTCGCTGTCTGGGATGCTCAGAACTACTTCATCTAGTTCCTTCCAGAATTTCTCTTTCAACTCTAGGTCACATCCTACCTGTGGGGCATAGCCACTAACCACATTATACATAACACCCTCAATTTCAAATTTTAGTCTCATCACTCGATCTGATACTCTTTTCACCTCCAAGAAATTCTTAGCCAGCTCTTCCTTAAAAATAACCCCTACTCCATTTCTCTTCCCATCTACTCCGTGGTAAAAGAGCGTTCTCCACTGTCTTTCAGCAGTTCCATTTTGATGAGGAGAATGTGGAGACGATGTCTCACGTCTTATGCCTTTTTCTCTCAGTAGTGACTGAAAGGTATTACATGTATATTCAGTTCCGTTATGAGACCTAATGCATTTTACATTCCCAAATGGTGCACTGTCTGCAAGAAATTTCGTTGTTGCTAATGTAGCATCATTCTTATTTTTAAGGAAATAAACAGATATTACCCCTGAAAAATCATCTGTGAATGAAATTGCATATCTATAGCCATCATGACTGGGCAGTTGGATGGGGCCAGACAAATCTGTATGGATCAATTCACGAGGTACAATAGCTTTTGGATCAGCTTTACTGTTTCTGTTGTTGGTAAATTTTCCGTGTACAAACATTACACTTTATTTTTGTGTTACCTGTAATTTTCATACCATCTACCACATTTGGTAATTTTAATGCATCATCCACATTGCAGTGTCCCAATATCTCGTGCCATGTTTTAACATCACAAGTTAGACTTACTTTCTCTCTGCGCATGATATCATTTACAGAGTCATCAACACTTTGTTGTTGGATATTTGCTGTTCTTATGTAGTATAGTCTCTTGTGTTACTCGTTGCAGAATACAGTTCCATCTTTGGTGATAAGTTCTATTTTGTCCATCTTGAAAGATCACTTTGGCTCCATCAGTCGTGGCTGTTTTCACAGAGACAATGCTCTGGGGGTAGGTTGGGATGAATAGTGCTTTCTTCAGTGCGTTAGCAGCATTTCTTCCTTTTAATTTCTTGAAGAACTACTTCGGCATCACCACGTTTTAATGCCACATTGTTTCTTATGCTCCCATCTGCGAGTTCCATGTAGTGTTTTTCTGGATTAAACGTCTCATCAAATCTTGTAAATTTGTGGCTCTCATTCATAATGTGTGATGTAGCACCACAATCTATCATCACTCCATTTTTCTTAATGTTACCTGGGAGATATTGTTGACTGACCTTGAAAACAAATATCTCTTCCTCTTCATTCTCTTTCCACAGTTTGGTATCATCTTTGTACTTGGATTTTCTTCTGCATGTATCATCATTGTGTGTAGAGCTTCTGTGATAATGACACCACTTTGGTCTTCCTTTTTGCTGACAGTCTCTGGATATGTGGCCACGGTTTCCACATCTGTAGCAGGTCACCTCCACTTTCATTTTGTTGTCCAGTTTAGGTTTAGTGTCAAACTTTTCTGTTTCCTCGTAACTTCGTAGGTTGCTTTTGAACTGTTTAAACATTAATTCTTCACTCTGTGTTGTGTGAATGACAAAAGGTTTGTATGATTCTGGAAGACCCTTCAGAATCATGGCTATTACCAGCCCATCACTAATTTTCTCCTTTGCACTTCTCAGAGAGATAGTCTTTTCAGCACAAATAATATAGTCCGTTATAATTTCTTCAGACTTTCTTTAGGTAAGTTAGCTCGGTGTATAGGGCAATAATTATGCATTTGCCCTGACTTGCGTAATGTCTTTGTAATATTTGAAGAGCCTTTTTACCGTCATCTGCCGCCTCCCTCACAACCAGCGCCAGGCCAATGTCGTCGAGGAACTGTATCAGCTCCGTGAAGCAGTCTGCGTTCAACTCCGGATCTGGTTCTTCGGTGGAAAGTATCGTGTCCTTCAAGCCGTTGATTCTTAGGTGGCCGAGAAATTTTGCCTCCCACAGTTCGTAGTTCTTTTCATCGCCGTCGAAAACCAATCTCTGCCATCTTCCTCCACTTGTGCCGCGCCTGGGCCCATAACCTGTTGTTTGTACTTCCTGGCTCTTCCATAGTTGGAGGGAAAATACTTGACGCCTTCTCTTTCTTTATATATAGATGTATTTATTTTTGGTATAGACACACAGTGAACAGAGTAACAGTCTTTCCACTATAAATCAATACATCCCATAATGCAGCAGAACAAACAGAAACGCGCCGTTACAGCTTATTGGTGTTAGTGTATCACGTGACCACCCCACTGCAGAACTAGTTTCAAAACAAAATCCAAAAATTAAAAGAATATATGAGAACATAATTCAACACTTTACCTCCTCAGCAAATATTTGATCAAGTACGCGACTTGATGTTAAGGAGCTAGTCTCGGCTAGGCTGGGCCGCGCAGCTTCAACGCGAATGAATACGGCTCCAATTTGGGTATTAAGATTACACAGATGATGGTTTTAGTCCACAGGATTCGTCACCAGGAGCGTCCCACGTCGAATATTCACCACATTTGGTCCAAATTCAGCAGGATTTATTTATTGTACTGTCATGCAGGTCGGAGCCTCCTCGATTTGTTGTTACCAGTTAACAGTACAGGGACAATGACAATGAGAAACTGTCTTGTTAAAATGAATTACTCATTACATTGAGATACCTACTCATTACAATGAGAAACCTTCACATTACAATCTGAAACAAGTTATTCCCCCCCCCCTTGTGCCTTTAGGCACTCCGTAGTTTTTTCATTTACAGGATTTTTTTTTTTTTGTTCTTTTTTGTTTAAATTTCATCCACTTATATTCTGCGCCAGGTAACCTCAGGAGGGTTGCGGGAGTGCTGGAGCCTTTGTGCACGTGAGTGCCCATATTTCAAAAGCACTTGCACCCACCTACAAACATTGACAATAGAATGAAGTGTCCCTACCCTTCGCTATATCTGCTTGGCTTGGAGACCATGATGGGTTTTATGTGTGCTATCAGGTTGGGCAAGGTTTTTTCATTTTTCCCAAATGACTACGCACCTTCTTTTTTTTGCCATGATTGCCCGAACAAAGTTCCATGGCGAGACCCGGGGTCTGCTGGCAGCCCCGTGACAACGGTCCAGTACATTGGACAATTGACAATGGTCTACAGTCCCTTAGCCAATGGGCCTTTCCGACTGGCGATCTTCAGCTCCGCCCCCCTTAGTTAGTTGCCATCTCCCACAATCTCCCAAAAATGGCAACTGAACAGAACAGGTTTGAAGTGGATTCTCTATCATGTATCCCCAACATTCAAAGTCCCTACACTCAGTTGTAGGTTCTGTGCATTTTTCTTTTTCTTTTGACGATGGATACGGTTTCCTCCTCTTCTTTCTCTTCGACCCACAGTAGCTGAATTTCCACCAACGCCCTACAGGTTAGCAGTGCCGGGGTGGGCGTTGTTAACCCGGGCCACGACCGATCCGGTATGGGATTCTTTAGATGAACGCTCATATTTGTTTGGCACAGTTTTTACACCGGATGCCCATCCTGATGCAACCCTCTGCATTTATCCGTGCTTGGGACCGACCTACAGATTGTACTGGTTTGTGCCCCCATAGGGCTGCATTCTGCAATGTATAAAGCACTGATAATAAATAAATCAAACTCAGAGAAGTTACTTCTCCCTTTCCTTCGAACATACAGCGTTTTTTTTGTTGATATTGTCTACACTTAGTTGTACGTGTACTCTTCTGCGAGCCTTAATCCATCGTAGACACTTCGTCAACTGTGTTTTAGGATTTGGAAAATGAATCAACCAGGACCCTTATAACCTAGCCGGATATTTTTAATCAGAATTGCATGTTTCCCAAGCACATCTGAGGACAATTTTGTTCCTAACATTAACTTTTCAAAGCTAACGTGACTGATAGCCAGAATTGCTTGTGGGACATGACGACAAGAGGAGCGTGTCAAACCAGGGGTTAAGACAATGCGGCTATCTGATTGGCTATTATTGTACGAGTGATTGACATGTTGGAAAGGTCCATTGGGATGCACCACAGATGCGGGTTTCCCAGACCGATTCAGGATACAGAACACTATGCACATTCAGACACTGTTTAAAAAAAAAAGCCTGCTACACTGTAAAAAAATGTTACACTCACACAAAATCTGCTTAATAGCTCGGCAATGTAAAGAGAGCTAACTGCGTGTGAGTGAGGGAACACTGTAACCGCTTATCCCGTTCTAGGTTGTCAGAAGTTGTTGGTTGACAGCCAATTGTACACTGACTTGTCGCCAGTCACTTGCAGGGCACATAACGACAGACAACCATTCACTCTCACAATTACACTAAGAACTGCATCTTGCTTCCTCCACCAAAAGGGCGAATGAGACACGACATAATCAGTAATATAAAACACCTGTTTTACATACTGTGTGGGTTACAACAATAGTGTCATCTCACAATTCATGCAGGACAAGGAAATCCATCACATAACTTATTATATCTGTAATATGCAAAACAAAGCATGGGCATACTGTGTGCATACACAATGTAAATTAACAGTAACTCAAATAATCCTTTGGTGTACTTCAGGTGCATAGATAACCACAAGACATACACTAAACATATGCTACATATATTTTGTTCTCAAAACATTTATTTATTAATATGTATGTTAAAAAAAAAAAAATGAACCTTACCATTCTACTTTGCACTGGGCATGCAAAGGTCCAGCAAGGCAAAGCTCAGAAAAACCAACTGCCAAGAAAATTTGAAAAAAACAATGGACTGGACCGGTATTCATGATGCTTCAAACCATATAGAACTAAATCTAGCCAGACATTAGAAGGCACAAAAACATCTCAGGACTGTCATGTGAGGAAACAAACTAAATTCAATTTACATCAGTAGAAGAGGCAATGGAAGGCAGTCTAAATATATTAGGTCTACAGAGGCACCTAGTGGCAGTCTTTAATATGGCTATACAGCAGTGCATATGACAGACACCTTTTCTCTCTTAGTCACTTCTGCTTTTGCAAGATAATAAATTGCATATCTTGCCTTTGATTAGTAATGTTAGTGTCTGTTAAAGCATTGTTTGTACAGTTTGTATTTTGAACAGCAGATTAAAAGTCTAGATGAGTTTGGGTACAGTTTTTCTCGAGGTTGAAGTTGGTAGTGACAGCTGTAGTGAGCAGTTGTGCTGCACACTGCAGTTGTTTCTTCTTTGATACATCGAAGAATAAAGTGTCTTTTCTTCTTCTCTTTTACCTGGCTATGAATCCTTAAATGTGACATTTATAAATCTATATATTTTTAGAGTTTTACATACCTTTTTGCATTTAAATGAGTGCAGATACATCTGTTCGTTTATTTACTGAAGATGATTATTATTGTTATTATTATTATTTACTGTATTTCACAAGTATAAACCTACGCTTCAAAATGAAACATGAGAGTCTGTTTTGTTTTTTGTTTTTTTTTTCTGACATTTGAGCTCAATAACCCAGTGAGGTAATGTTCTTTCCCTTTCTTTGTGGAATTTTCATGTTCCCGTGTGTGTTTTTTTCTACCAGGTACTCTGGTTGACACCCATTTTCATTTCATTTTCACAAAACATGCTTGGTGAGTGACATGATTTCAAACTCTGACGTTTTAGTGTATTACCAACAGTCAGTCACCTTGGAAATGGTGGTCCCAGCTCTTTTCAGGTCATTGACCAAGTCCTGTCATGTAGTCCTGGGCTGATTCCTCATCTTTCTAAAGATCATTGAGACCCCATGAGGTCATTTCTTGCATGGGGCTCCAGTCCTATTGAGATTGACCGTCATGTTTAGCTTCTTCCATTTTCTAATTATTGCTCCAACAGTGGAGCTTTTTTCACCAATTGGCAATTTCTCCGTAACCCTTTCCAGCTGTGTGGAGTTGTACAATTTTGTCCCTGTTGTCTTTGGACAGCTCTTTGGTCTTGGCCATGTTGCAAGTTTGAGTCTTACTGATTGTATGGAGTAGACAGGTGTCTTAATGCAGCTAACAACCTCACACAGGTGCATCTGATTCAGGATAATACATGGAGTGGAGGTGAACCTTTAAAGGCGGAGTAACAGGTCTTTGAGGGTCAGAATTTGAGCTGATGGACAGATGTTCAAACACTTATTTGCAGCTGTATCACACAAATAAATAGTGAAAAAAAATCATACATTGTGATTTCTGGATTTTTCTTTTTAGATTATCTCGCTCATAGTGGACATGCGCCTACGATAGAAATTTCAGACCCCTCCATGATGTCTAAGTGGGAGAAGTTGCAATATAGCAGGGTGCTCAAATACTTATTTTCTTCAATGTATATGTCTGTGACACTGAAATATCAGTGACTGTGATACAAAATAATTGTGATGAAGCTGTGATAAACGCCTGTGATACTGAAATATATTATTAGTGACAGAAGCCTCTTATACACCCAGATCTAATAGCCCAAACAGATTAGTCTGCACTGTAATGATATACTTTCTACATTCATAATGATAATAAATACTTGAGAAGTTTAAACTGAAACACACTTTTCGATGAAAAATTACTTATTTCCGACCGCCTGCACGGTTTTAACAATACTGACACCAAAACGGTTCAACCGAACGTATTCCAATTCAATTCGATGTTATGTTACACAATGTACATATGTAAGGACGTCAACGTTCAAGTGAAATATTACCCAACGCAATGTTTTGCCCTGACCGGAAGTTAAAGTGGCATTACCACGTGAAAGGAGCCTGTGCCCGTTATACTTTTTATTCGATGCCACTGGTCTGCACTGTACGACAGCAAGGGAGAGTTGCCGTAGAAGAAGCAGACTCTCCCTTAATTGGCGGTTGGAAGATTTTGGTGCCCTAAAAGGATCTTGCGGAACGACACTCACAAACGCACAATTTATCCATCCATTTTCTGAGCCACAAGAATGCGGTGAAGTAATGTCTATTCGGTAAAAATATTGGATTTGGCTTCTTATGATGCGCTGACACAAAAAAGGTTTGTTCAAGGAATGAACACTTGAAGGATAATTAATAATTGACTCAGTTTGAATGTCATTTAATTTCCTTAGATCTTCTTCTTCTTTTCCTTTCGGCTTGTCCCGTTAGGGGTCGCCACAGCGTGTCATCTTTTGCCATCTTTGCCTATCTCCTGCATCTTCCTCTCTAACCCCAACTGCCCTCATGTCTTCCCTCACCACATCCATAAACCTTCTCTTTGGTCTTCCTCTCGCTCTTTTGCCTGGGAGCTCCATCCTCAGCATCCTTCTACCAATATACTCACTCTCTCGCCTCTGAACATGTCCAAGCCATCGAAGTCTGCTCTCTCGAATCTTGTCTCCAAAACATCCAGCTTTGGCTGTCCCTCTAATGAGCTCATTTCTAATCCTATCCAACCTGGTCACTCCGAGCGAGAACCTCAACATCTTCATTTCTGCCACCTCCAGTTCAGATTCCTGTTGTTTCTTCAGTGCCACTGTCTCTAATCCGTACATCATGGCCGGCCTCACCACTGTTTTGTAAACTTTGCCCTTCATCCTAGCAGACACTCTTCTGTCACATAACACACCAGACACCTTTCGCCAGCTGTTCCAACCTGCTTGGACCCGTTTCTTCACTTCCTTACCACACTCACCATTGCTCTGGATTGTTGACCCCAAGTATTTGAAGTCATCCACCCTCGCTATCTCTTCTCCCTGTAGCCTCACTCTTCCCCCTCCACTTTTCTCATTCACGCACATATATTCTGTTTTACTTCGGCTAATCTTCATTCCTCTCCTTTCCAGTGCATGTCTCCATCTTTCCAATTGTTCCTCTGCATGCTCCCTGCTTTCACTGCATATGACAATATCATCTGCGAACATCATGGTCCAAGGGGATTCCAGTCTAACCTCATCTGTCAGCCTATCCATTACCACTGCAAATAGGAAGGGGCTCAGAGCTGATCCCTGATGCAGTCCCACCTCCACCTTAAATTCCTCTGTCACACCTAAGGCACACCTCACCATTGTTCTGCTGCCATCATACATGTCCTGTACTATTTTAACATACTTCTCTGCCACACCAGACTTACGCATGCAGTACCACAGTTCCTCTCTTGGTACTCTGTCATAGGCTTTCTCTAGGTCCACAAAGACGCAATGTAGCTCCTTCTGACCTTCTCTGTACTTTTCCACGAGCATCCTCAAGGCAAATAATGCATCTGTGGTACTCTTTCTAGGCATGAAACCATACTGTTGCTCGCAGATACTTACTTCGTAATTTAATTTCCTTAGATCAACCCTCCTAATATGGCCGCAACGTAGGCACGTTATCTGGGCAAGCTATTACGACGCGAAAGGTCTATTGCTGAGTGTCACGATTCATCTCTCCAGAGATCTTATAGAAGAAAGAGTTTAACCACACTTTGTTAGCATCACTATGCTGTCTAAAGCATGTTGTTGTCCTGAAGCGGTCTGACTGTCAAGTATTTGATTACTTAGCGTTTTGAGGAAATTGCCAAATTTAGGAAATGTCAACAGCGTTTCGAACGTCCTTGAAATACTCATTCTGTTACAAATAACGAGTAAAACCACCCTTCGCGCGTCAAGTCCCTTTCTTTCTGACGTCGCGTCCCTGGAGTGAATCAGTCACTGATCATCCGACTCATAGATCCGACCCCTGTGTTGAAAAATGGCAGCTTTCAGCAAATATGTGACAGCGAAGAACTCCTCAGTAGCAGGTGGACTTTTGCTGATGTTATACTTACTGAAAAACAGAACACGAAGGCTAAAGCAGGACTGGTAAGTGGAAGTGTTGTAAAATGAAAATATTTTGCTGAATGATGATTGGCGAATTCGACAGGTGACAACCTAAAGTGTACTCAACTTAAAACTACAATTGTGAATTTTTGTGTGGCGAAGCTTCTTTTTTGGTGTAAGCTCAACGTTTTACTTGTCCACCTGGATATCAGTTGTATATATTCTTGTCACTGGTCAGCGTCGTAATCAATAACTACAACGATAGAAAAAATAAACCCCAGTGACTCTCAGCGGAGGAAAAATTTAGCAATCGGGTTTGTTTGTTTATTGCATACTAGTAAATGCAGTACTATTCATCTTGCTGAAGTTGCATCAAAAATAATTTCGAATTAATAATTGTATATATTTGATTCCTGAATGGATATTGTTTGATGCAACAAATCACATTCGACACATCATGATTAACTCCTTTTTCAATACAAGCATAATTTCTGAACAAACTTATTGTATACCCGAGTTCCCTCTGGTTAAGCTATGACAAAGGTCATATGCTGTATTGTAAAATCACGGATGGTTTGCGTGTCATGTTGCTAAAGTCTAGCTACAAATGTCAATGTTATACAATTAATGTAGTTATAAAAAGATAACTTGAATAAAATAAACAAACCTGATTACCAAGAAGTGATGAGTGATGGCACAAGGTGAAAGTCTCAATGACAACACCAACTTGATGGTGTCTCAAAAAGGACAAAGCATGTTGAGAGGACCCCAGAAGTGGCTGGGGCATCTGATTAGGATATCTCTGGACGCCTCCCTGGTGTGGTGTCCCTCGCACATCCCACCAGGAGGAGAACCCATGGACAACCTAGGACACATTGGAGAGACTACAGAATATCTGCCTGCTGGCTTGGGAATGCCATATATGGACCAACGGTGTTATTTGGGGAAAAAAAACAAAAAAAAACGTTTTTCATGAATAATACAAAAATCTGGCTACTTGTGTTAAAGGACCTTAGCCAAATAAAATCTATTCAAAAGTAAAAAATGCTCCAGATATCTATTCCCAGATTTTATTTTTTTACAGTGAGGCATTTTTTATTTATTTATTTATTCATTTATTTGTATTTTTACAACATATAAATGCTCGTTATGTTTTGCATCCTCATTCACTCCAGGAAAACCCACATTGTGTTCCGCTTCCTGATTGGCTCAGGAACATAAGACCATTGTCAAGCTCCCTCATGCCATGTGTCCAAAACAGTATGGTATGTGTTCCCCTCTATGAAACTTTTGGAACCAGTCATGACAGCGAGGATCAGGATGATATGGAGCCCGGGCCATCGACGAATGCGTTAAACGCAGTCAAGCCCATTTAATGCAATCAAGGGCTCGTTTGACAAATTTCAGAAACTCTCTATACTTCAGTGTTTCTCTGCATGGAGAAGTCAGTTCTGTGGATATCACTGGGGCAGAGGCATATGTGAAAAAATTTCAAGTCATTGAGGAAGGGGAATATAAGGATGAACAAGTTTTTAACATTGATGAGACATGCTTATTTTGGAAATTAATGCTCTCTTGGACCTCAATAATGCAGGATGAAGCCAAAGGCGGAGGATTGAAAGGCCAAAAAGATCATGTGACAGTTATTTGTGGCAATGCTGCAGAATGTATGATAAAATCAGGGCTTATTTATAGGTCAAAAATCCTTATGCCTGAAAAAATAAAGGCTTTTCCTGTTTACTGGATGCACAACAGAAAGGCTTCGATGACAAAAGTAATCACTATGAACTGGTTCAAACACTGTTTCATTCCAGAGGTCAAGTGTGATTTGAGAAGAAAAGGACTAGAATTGAAAGCGCTGCTCCTCGTAGACAACAACAGAGGCCACAATGATAAATTGTGCCAATGATTGTGTGGAAATCGCATTTCTGCCGCCAAACACTACATTGTTGATTCTGCTCTTGGAGGAAGGCGTGGTCCCCACTTTCAAAGCCCTCTATAATCCACAACACCTGACATCTTTTTGTGGCTATGGACGCTCGGATCAATATTTCATACTGAAGACCTATTGGTGTGAAGACAACATTACATTATCATTACATTACATTATCCGCTTGTCCTCACAATGGTCGGGGTAGTGCTGAAGCCCATTCCAGCTGTCTTTGAGCAGAGGGAGTGGTACACCCTGATGTTGTTGCCAGTCAGTCACAGGGCACATGGAAACAAACAAGTCGGACACACATTTACATCTACGGGCAATTTAAGAGTCTCCAATAAATGCATGTTTTTGGGAAGGAAACCAGAGTGCCTGGAGAAACATATACATATACACAGGGAGAACTTGCGAGCTCCACATAGGCAGGACTGAGATTTGAACCCCATTCCCCAGAACTGTGAGGCAGAAACCCCAGACAGTCGTTTCACCGTTATGCATTGCATCGTGTCTCAAAACTATTCAGGAGATAAAAAGAGGAACTTTAAATGCCAGCTGGAAAAAAAAATGTTCCAAGCAGTAGTGTACAACCCTACCAAACCCTCTCCTGATGAGATGAACACCTGAAGGAAATAAAATACATCTGTGGATCCATATAACCTATAACGAATACAAATATTGGATATTGGTTTCCCTTGCCCGGACGCAAGTCACTGGATGCCCCCTCTGGAGCCAGGCCTGGAGGTGGGCCTCAAAGGCGAGCGCCTGGTGGCCGGACCTGCAACCATGGGGCCTGGCCTGGCACAGCCTAAAGGGTAAAATGGGTCCCCCTTCCGATGGGCTCACTACCTGTGAGAGGGGCCATTGGAGTCTGGTGGGATGTGAGTTGGGTGGGAGCCAAAGGTGATCTGATCGCCGGCTGCAGAAACTAGCTAGGGACACAGATTATCACCTCTTTGACAGGTAAGGAGCCTGAGCTGGTGTTGGAGGTCAAGAAATTCCGACTAGATATAGTCGGACTCTCTTCTACGTACCACTTGGGCTCTGGTACCAGTCCTCTTGAGAGGGGTTGAACTCTGTTCCACTATAGAGTTGGCCACGGTGACAGGAGTGGATAGGTGTGGATGCCGTAAAAGTGCAGAAGGAGTCCTATCGGGCATTTCTGGCTTGTGGGACTCCCCAGGGAGGTGATGGGTACTGGCTGGCCAAGGGGAATGCAGCTTCGGTGGTCGGTGAGGGGAAAAACCCAAACATAGAGGGTCTGGTTTGGTGGCCTCAGCATTGCATCTCTGGTCTTTGCAAATGATGTGGTTCAGTTAGCTTCATCAAGCCATGATCTCCAGTGCTCACTGGAGCACCTCCAAATCTGAGACCATGGTCCTCAGTCATAAAAGGGTGGTGTCCCCTTTCCGGGTCGGGGATGAGATCCTGCCCCAAGTGGAGGAGTTCAAGTATCTTGAGGTCTCGTTCACAAGTGAGGGAAGAATGGAGCGGGAGATCGACAGGCAGATCAGTGCTGCGTCTGCAGTGATGCGGACTTTGTATTGGTCCATTGTGGTGAAGAAGGAGCTAAGTCGAAAGTGAAGCTCTCAATTTACCAGTCTGTTTACGTTCCTACCCTCACCTCTGGTCACGAGATGTGGGTCGCGACCAAAAGAACAACATCCTGGGTAGAAACATCTGAAATGAGTTTCCTCTGCAGGGTGACCGGGTTCTCCCTTAGAGATGGGTTGAGAAGCTCGGTCATCCGATAGGGGTTCAGTCTCGAGCTGCAGCTCCTCCACATTGATAGTAGCCAGATAAGATGGCTGTGGAATCTCATCCGGATGCCTCCCAGGTGAGGTGTTTTGGGCACGTCCCACTGGATAGAGACCTCGGGGACGACGCAGGATGCGCTGGAGAGACTGTGTCTCTGCTGGCCTGGGAAAGCCTCGGGACCCCCCCGAAGAGCTGGATAAGTTGGTGGGGAAAGGAAAAATCTTGGCATCTCTGCTAATTCTACCGCTTCCACGATGAGACCCAGAGAACCGGTAGAGAATGGAAGATGAATGGATGCATTTTCTTTGCCATGGGCCTAAAGAAACACTGGTGCTACCAGCAGCGAAAGAAATGAAAAGTTGAGTGAACAACAGAGTATTCGTCAAATCATGGAGGGGTGACTTCGACACTTCCTCCTACCCTCTTGAGCCCCTCTGATACCATCACCCTGCCACCCAAAGTCTAAATTATGCATTTTTAAGTAAAAGGTAAAAGTAGTAGCGAAAGTAAATTTGTGCATTTTTATTGTTTAAATGATTGGTGAACATGTTTTTATATAAATAAAAATAGGAATTTACTATTTGGATGCGGGGAACAAATTAAATTCATTTACATTATTTCCTATGGAAAAATATGTTTCAGAGGTTGAAGAAATTGGACATTGAACAATTCACAAGAACAAATTATTCAAACTCCGAGGTTCCACTGTATTTGTACAATGAACAAAATAAGTATTTGAAGACACCGCTATATTGCAAGTTCTCCCACTTAAATCATGGAGGGGTCTGAAATTTTCATCGTAGGTGCATGTCCACTGTGAGAGAGATAATCTCAAAACAAGAATCTAGAAATCACAATGTATGATTTTTTTTTGATGATTTTTTGTGTGTAATACATCTGCAAATAAGTATTTGAACACCTTTCTATCAGCTCGAATTATGACCCTCAAAGACCTATTACTCCGCCTTTAAAAGTTCACCTCCACTCCATGTATTATCCTGAATCAGATGCACCTGTGTGAGGTCATTAGCTCCATAAAGACTGTCCACCCCATACAATCAGTAAGACTCAAACTTGTAACATGGCCAAGACCAAAGAGCTGTCCAAAGACACCAGAGACAAAATTGTACAACTCCACATGGCTGGAAAGGGCTATGGAGAAATTGCCAAGCAGCTTGGTGAAAAAAGGTCTTGTTGGAGCAATCATTAGAAAATGGAAGTAGCTCAACATGACAATCTCAATCAGACTGGAGCCCCATGCAAGATATCACCTCTTCTCTTTTCTTTTTAGATTATCTCTCTCACAGTGGACATCCACCTACGAAGAAAATTTAGGGAAATTTATATTTATGAAATGTCTTTTCACAAAGGATAGCTCACTAGGGTATGTTCACGGCTTATTGTTAAAGGAAAATGTTGACCAATACAAGCTGTAATACCTTACTTTGTTCCTTTCTTGCAGTTCAAAGCAAGGATCAGATTTGGTGCTGGACGTGGAGGTATTTTGATTATTTGATCGTAGAACAACTCAAATAACTATAAATCTCTTAGAGGATATTAGGCTGAATTGGTTGGTTGTACCACAATATCAAATATTATTTGTTTTAAATGTCTTTTTTCAAATGTCTTTTTTACTGTCTTTCATCCAGAAGGATGGAAAAAAAGACCGTGCAGCAGTTGACAAAATGTTCTTTCTTCGAATTCTACGGATATTGGGGATCATGGTACCTCAGATCTTTTGCATGGAGGTAGGAATCCGTTCTTGTCTTGTGGTCATATTTCCATAAGTCCCTCTGATGCAGATGTACTTCAGATGATGTAATTGGGTAAACGTAATGACAGCACCTGTATTTCGGGAAAATACTTCAATTAATTTGAAAATTGGAAACAGCTGCAATCGTAAACAAAATACATCAGAATCATCTTTGTTTCCCAAGTCTGTCAAAAAATAAAAGGAATAATTTGTCTTCGGTAGTTGGAGCCCCTCTAGTACTGCAACAGACAGCCATTTGGAAGAACATTTTTGAAATATAAACAATACGAGGAGACATGAGCAATGAAAATTTACGTTCACATGATTGTGCAGGGTAAATAAAAATGTAATTAATTTGAATTGGAAAGAAAAAAAGGGAGAGACACCAGCATCACTTCCAGTTTTGCATAGTTTCTAAATTACGCGTTGCAAATAAAATTTTCGACGTATAGGGCACCACATCACTTTTTTACATGTATAACATTTAGGGAAAATGGAAATGTTTTTTGAATTATTGGTCTGTCTAAAAAACTAAAATAGAAAACAAAAATTTCAAACTCAGAAATCTTTTCCTTTCGGCTCGTCTTGTTAGGGGTCGCCCCAGCGTGTCATCTTTTTCCATCTAAGCCTATCTTGTACGTCCTCCTCTCTAACACCCATTGTCCTCATGTCCTCCCTCACAACATCCATTAACCCTTTCTTTGGTCTTCCTCTCGCTCTTTTGCCTGGCAGCTCCATCCTCTGCACCCTACTACCAACACACTCACTCTCTCGTCTCTGAACATGTCGAAACCATTGAAGTCTGCTCTCTCTAATCTTGTCTCCAAAACATCCAACTTTGCCTGTCCCTCTAATGAGCTCATTTCTAATCCTATCCAATCTGTTCACTCCAAGTGAGAACTTCAGCATCTTCATTTCTGCTACCTCCAGTTCGCTGATACTTAATTCTGTCCTGAGTCGAGCCTCCACTACTCTTTCCCATAACGTCATTGTGTGGCTCATCATCTTTATTCCTCTATAGTTTCCACAGCTATGAACATCACCTTTGTTTTTAAAAATGGGGACTCGCACACTTTTCTGCCATTCTTCTGGCATCTTCTCTCCTGCTAGTATTCTCTTGAATAAGTTGGTCCAAAAACTCCACAGCCACCTCTCCAAATTGCTTCCATACCTCCACTGATATGTCATCAGGGGGAACTGTCTTTCCATTTTTCATTTTCACTTGTTCAGTGCCTTTCTAACTTTCCCCTTACTAATCATTGCCACTTCCTGGTCATTCAATGCGGAGCGCTTCCTGTTCATCGAGAGCTTGTCTCACCTCTTTCCGAAAGGCCACACGACATTCTTCCTTCCTCAACTTCCACCACCTGATTCTCTGCTCTACCTTTGTCTTCTTAATCTTCCTACCCGCTACCAGAGTCATCCTACACACCACCATCCTATGCTGTCGATATACTCTCTCCGACTACAACCTTACAATCAGTAACCTCCTTCAGATTCGATTGTCTGCACAAAACATAATCCACCTAATAATCCTGCATGCTTCTACCTCCACTCTTGTAGGTTACTCTATGTTCCTCTCTCTTCTGGAAAGTGTTCACCACTGCCAATTCCATCCTTTTTGCGAAGTCCACCACCATCTGATCTTCAAAGTTCCTTTGCTGAATGCCGTACTTAACCATCACTTCTTCATCACCCCTGTTTCCTTTGCCAACATGTCCATTGAAATCTGCACCAATCACAATCTCTCTCTCTAGGATGCTCAGGACAACTTCGTCAAGTTCCTTCCAAAAATTTCTCTTTCAACTCAAGATCACATCCTACTTGTGGGGCATAGCCGCTAATCACATTATACACAATACCATCAACTTCACAAATTTCAGCCTCATCACTCGATCTGATACTCTTTTCTCCTCCAAGACATTCTTAGCCAGCTCTTCCTTTTAAAATAACCCCTACTCCATTTCTCTTCCCATCTATTCCATTGCAAAAGAATTTAAACCGTGCTCCTAAGCTTCTAGCCTTACTCCCTTTCCACTTGCTCTCTTGGATGCACAATATATCAACCTTTAAGGTCTCGACAGTTGCCGAAAGACAGTTGGGCAGTCAGGGGCAGCTGTGGTGAAGGATTCCTCCTGAAGTCCACAATCATCTCTACAGTCTTCAGAGTTTTCAACGCCAGGTTGTGTTGACCACATCAAAGCTCCAGTCTCGCCACTTACTGTCAATACGGAGACTCGTCGCCGTCTTTGATGAGGCCGATGACCCTGGTGTCATCTGCGAACTTCAGAACTTTGACAGTCGGATACCACCTGGTGCAGTCGTTAGTGTAGAGCGAGAAGAGCAAAGGGGAGAGGACCAACCATGGGGTGTCCTGGATTTGATAGTGCGCGTGGATGAGGTGGTGTCCCCAAGCGTCACCTCCGGTCTCCTGTCCGTCAGGATGTTGTTCTGCTGTTTCTCCACGAGATAGCAGGCGAGACGCTGAGCTGGAGAAGTTCGGAGGAGAGGAGTTCAGGGATGATGCTGTGAAACGCAGAGCTGAATTCCACAAACAGGATTTTCGCATAGGTACTCTCGCTCTCAAGATGTTCAAGGATGAAGTACAAACCCATGTTGACTGCATCTTCCGCCAACCTGTTAGCTTGATAGGCAAACTACAGTGCGTCCAGCAGGGGGCCTGTGACGCTCTTGAGGGTGTCCAGCACAAGACTTTCAAAGGACTTCATGACCACAGATGTCAAGGCAACAGGCCTCTGGTCATTAAGACCTAAGACTGCTGCTACACACAGTTCTAGAGACATGTTGAAGATATTTGTGAAGACAGGAGCAAGTTGGTGCGCAGATTTTGAGGTACGATGGGGTCGCGAGGTCGGGGTCCGGCACTTTGTTAATCTTTTGTTTGAAGATCTTTCTAATGTCCCTTTCATGGATCTTAAACGGTGGAGTGGAAGGTGGTGCAGTCTGGTGGGTGTGTGGAGTGGAAGTGTCTATTTTAAATCTCCAGTAAAAGCTATTGAGGTCTTGTTTTGTACCGCGCGAGGACAATAAGCTTGGCAGATGTCCTGCCTTTGAGCGCCATTTTTTTTTTTTTTTTTAAACCTGAACTTAAAAGCATTCACACTTGGGCCTAACGTCAATTCTGTTGTCAAGGGTTAGGGTTAGGGTTATTCCATGTCTGTGCAGAATAATAGCTAAGTGCTATTTCATCATTTTTGCCTTGGACTCTGCACGCCACTATTTTACCAGAGTATGTCTATCTCAGTGCTCTACTGGGTTTGTATTTCACTGACATTTCTTTCACAATCTGTAGGCCGGTCCCAAGCCCGGATAAATGCAGAGGGTTGCGTCAGGAAGGGCATCCAGCGTAAAAACTGTGCCAAACAAATATGAGCGTTCATCTAAAGAATCCCATACCGGATCGGTCTTGGCCCGGGTTAACAACACCCGCCCCCGGCACTGCTAACCTGCAGGGCGTCGGTGGTAATTCAGCTACTGTGGGTCGAAGACAAAGAAGAGGAGGAAACCAGATCCATCGTCAGAAGAAAAAGAGGAATGCACGGAGCCTACAACTGGGTGTAGGGACTTTGAATGTTGGGACTATGACAGGAAAAGCTCAGGAGTTAGTTGACATGATGATTAGGAGAAACTTGATATTCTGTGCATCCAAGAGAACAGGTGGAAAGGTAGTAAGGCTAGAAGTTTAGGAGCAGGGTTTAAATTATTCTACCACGTAGTAGATGGGAAGAGAAATGGAGTAGGGGTTATTTTAAAGGAAAAGCTGGCTAAGAATGTCTTGGAGGTGAAAAGATTATCAGATCGAGTGATGAGACTAAAATTTAAAATTGAGGGTGTTATATATAATGTGGTTAGCGGCTATGCCCCACAGGTAGGATGTGACCGAGAGTTGAAAGAGACATTCTGGAAGGAACTAGATGAAGTAGGTCTGAGCATCCCAGACAGCGAGAGAGTTGTGATTGGTGCAGATTGTAATGGACATACTGGTAAAGGAAACAGGGGCGATGAAGAAGTGATGGGTCAGTACGGCATCCAGCAAAGGAACTTTGAGTGACAGATGGTGGTGGACTTTGCAAAAAGGATGGAAATGGCTGTAGTGAACACTTATTTCCAGAAGAGGGAGGAACATATAGTAACCGACAAGAGCAGAGGTAGAAGCACGCAGGTAGATTATATTTTGTGCAGACGATGTAATCTGAAGGAGATGACAGACTGTAAAGTAGTGGTAGGGGAGAGTGTAGCTCAACAGCATAGGATGGTGGTGTGTAGGATGACTCTGGTGGTGGGTAGGAAGATTAAGAAGACAAAGGTAGAGGTGGCAAAGGCTAAACAAGAGGCATATGAAGACATGTACACCAGGTTGGACACGAAAGAAGGAGAAAAGGATCTCTACAGGTTGGCCAGACAGAGGTATAGAGATGGGAAGGATGTGCAGCAGGTAAGGGTGATTAAGGATAGAGGTGGAAATGTGTTGACTGGTGCCAGTAGTGTGCTAAATAGATGGAAACAATACTTTGAGAAGTTGATGAATGAACAAAATGAGAGAGAAGGAAGAGTTGAAGAGGCAAGTGTCAAGGACCAGGAAGTGGCAATGATTAGTAAGGGGGAAGTCAGAAAGGCACTACAAAGGATGAAAAATGGAAAGGCAGTTGGTCCTGATGACATACCGGTAGGTATGGAAGCAATTTGGAAAGATGACTGTGGAGTTTTTGACTAACCTATTCAACAGAATACTAGCGGGCGAATAAATGCCTGAAGAATGGAGGAAAAGTGTTCTAGTTCCCATTTTTAAGAACAAAGGCGATGTTCAGAGCTGTGGGAATTACAGAGGAATAAAGTTCATGAGCCACACAAAGTTATGGGAAAGAGTAGTGGAGGCTAAACTCAGGACAGAAGTTTGTGTCTGCGTGCAACAGTATCGTTTCATGCCTAGAAAGAGTACCACAGATCCATTATTTGCCTTGAGGATGCTTGTGGAAAAGTACAGAGAAGGTCGGGAGGAGCTACATTGTGTCTTTGTGGATCTAGAGAGAGCCTTTGACAGAGTACCAAGAGAGGAACTGTGGTACTGCATGCGTAAGTCTGGTGTGGCAGAGAAGTATGTTAAAATAGTACAGGACATGTATGATGGCAGCAGAACAGTGGTGAGGTGTGCCTTCGGTGTGACAGAAGAATTTAAGGTGGAGGTGGGACTGCATCAGGGATCAGCTCTGAGCCCCTTTCTGTTTGCAGTGGTAATGGATAGGCTGACAGATGAGGTTAGACAGGAATCCCCTTGGACCATGATATTCGCAGATGATATTGTGATATGCAGTGAAAGCAGGGAGCATGCAGAGGAACAATTAGAAAGATAGAGACATCCACTGGAAAGGAGAGGAATGAAGATTAGCCGAAGTCAAACAGAATATATGCGCGTCAATGAGAAAGGTGGAGGGGGAAGAGTGAGGCTACAGGGATAAGAGATAGCGAGGGTGGAGGACTTCAAATATTTAGGGTCAACAATCCAGAGCAATGGTGACTGTGGTAAGGAAGTGAAGAAACTGGTCCAAGCAGGTTGGAACAGCTGGCAGAAGGTGTCTAGTGTGTTATGTGACAGAAAAGTCTGTGCTAGGATGAAGGGCAAAGTTTACAAAACAGTGGTGAGGCTGGCCATGATGGACGGATTAGAGACGGTGGCACTGAAGAAACAACACGAAGCAGAACTGGAGGTAGGTAGATGTTGAGGTTCTCGCTCGGAGTGAGCATGTTGGATAGGATTAGAAATGAGCTCATTAGAGGGACAGCCAAAGTTGGATGTTTTGGAGACAAGATTCGAAAGAGCAGACTTCAATGGTTTGGACGTGTTCAGAGGCGAGAGAGTGAGTATATTGGTAGAAGGGTGCTGAGGATGGAGCTGCCAGGCAAAAGAGCGAGAGGAAGACCAAAGAGAAGGTTTATGGATGTGGTGAGGGAAGACATGAGGGCAGTTGGGGTTACAGAGGAAGATGCAGAAGATAGGCTAAGATGGCAAAAGATGACACGCTGTGGCGACCCCAAACGGGACCAGTCGAAAGGAAAAGAAGAAGCCTATCTTTAAAATCTATCCTCGAGCTGACTGGGAGTCAGTGTAAAGACTTTAGAATTGAAGTAATATTCTTTGACCTATTTGTTCTGGTCAGAACCCAAGCTGCAGCATTTGAATGAGCTGAGTTTTAGTTATTGATTTCATATTACTGTTGAAAGTTGCATTGGCATCTATCAGTACACTAAGGTTTCTGTAAGGTTTGTTACCTAATATGCTGGAGTAATGCACAAAAAACAGGGACAAGAAATCGTCTTTCTGATGAGGACGTGAGAGACAGGCCAGTTACAGTCTCCAAATACGTTCTGAACCACTTGCGTACTCTTTATTTCCAAAAACACACAAAGTGAAAAGGCTGGGTGAGCATGCAAGTGAAGAAAGGCATATTCTTTGATAACGATGTGTGTACGTCAATGATGTTATCCTTGGCAACTTCTTGGAAGATTAGGAGTAGACTTTCGCACCTGCGCGCACGCGCGGGTGTTTGTGTGGGCTCATCCTGTGAACAAGACTCT
Organism: Syngnathoides biaculeatus; assembly: GCF_019802595.1. NCBI lineage: Eukaryota > Metazoa > Chordata > Actinopteri > Syngnathiformes > Syngnathidae > Syngnathoides > Syngnathoides biaculeatus. Next base: position 503,882 of record NC_084658.1, read on the forward strand.
TCAAAACAAGGATGATAACTTTGTCTGGCTGCATTACTGTGTTCAAAAATCTTCGAAACAAGGATGATACTTTGGCTTTGTTGCAAGTCCATAATAAATGTATTAATAATTCTAACAGTTTCAGACTTGGTCTTTGTTTTTTTAAAGAAAGTGACTCTCGGTATTTAATACAACAGGTCGACTCACGACAGCCAGAGGACTACATTTCCAAGACACTTTGAGGAATGAAAATGAATCTGTACACTTATCTTTGGTGCTGACAGTCTGACACAGCTGCAGTTCCTCCTGACCCTCAAATGTAAAGGAATTTACTACATAGTAGATACATTACCTGTGACATCACTTTTTGTTTTTGCCAAAAGGAGAGAAGGTGTTACATCTTGTCACAACTTTTGCACATGGAATTACATAAAAATGACGGTTTATGATTAATTTTTTCAATAAATAGATTAGTCATTAAATAGATTAAAGTATTTAAAGGGCTACTCTCATGAAATGGATGATTTTTAGTATGTTATTATGAAAAAACAGCAGCCAATATGGGTCCATGCGTTTTTTCACCACAAAACATGATTTTGATGTATACAGCTTTTTGTAACTCCCGCCATGAAAATCCTCTTGGGATTTGTTTTCGAGAAGAAGAAGGAAGTGACGTAAAGGACAGAGGTGCCCCCAAGTGGATTCGTTTGTTTCCATTAGTTTTACCTCAGGGAAGGTAGCTCGTTGTTCCTTCGTGTTAGCCAAAATGCCGGCTCGTTGCATTGCTAGACATTGCTTGAACACACGGGAGAATGGATTTACCCTTCATAAGTTTGCAAGAGGCCCGGTTCGTCGTGAAAAATGGATTGCACGGGTGCAGAGGACGAGAGCTTCGTGGGTTCCAAATCACAGGTAGGTGTGTATACAGCTACTAAAAAAATAATAGTTTGGGGGGGACCACGTAATCGGTCTCTCATAACGTAACAAAAGATCCGTGTACGAAATATGTTGATGTGCGCGTCGGACGGCGTCAGGCTGCTGCGTCGCTTCGCCAGCGAAGGCTGCGCTTTGGGCTCGCGGACGGCGGCGACTCTGAAGAACCCAGCCAAGAAGGCCTCACTCAGCTGCGTGTGCGCAGTAAACCGCCCCAGCTCGACGGTGTTGTTCATCGTGTACTGCAGCGACTATGAACAACCCCCTAAAGCAGCACGGCTCGGCTCCGTCATAAGCCACTTCGGGACCGAAAATGAGCCAGACCGGTTGGCTGCGATGAGCCGCGGTGACTCTTCTCCGCCGCGGAAGTGGATCGGACGGGAATGCGGTTTGACCATGATCACATATAATTTGAATATGGCTCCAAACAATAGTGTAATATTGCTCCAAGGGCTCGAAACAATTGTGTTATATTTCCCCAGTAACTTCACTCGGTTGTGTGGTGTTCTTTTCGAAAAGAGCTTCCGTGTCAGAAGGGACGTGTTCGTCTCCCATAGTTAGGGTGCACCGCGTGTTTTCATTGGCGAATGTCTGGGCGACGTCACGTTCAGAGGATGCAGCCAATATGGCAACCACTTGGATGTCGTAGAATGACACTTCTGCAACTTTGTGCATGGATGACGTGCTCTCCGCTCATTTATTTTATTTTTTCGTATTATAGACATTAAAGTGAATAATGTAATATGTATTTTTCATTACAATATCTATTTTAAAATGTTTATAGGGATGACACTTGGGCTTTAAATAATATAGGTCATAAAGAAGACATGGGTAATGTTCCCTCGAATTTTTTACATGTCTGAGCAAACACACGAAGGCTGTGAGTGCTCCCTTTGACCACTGTGAGCAACATTAGACGTATGTACTGTGGTCAATCAGTGTTATCCATTGAAATTTCATGGCTCATTCAAAGATTCAGATTACAGCATTTACATTCCTATCAGAGCATTTTTAAGAACAATTTCGTGTTTTTGCAAACTTACACTGAAAATGTCAACAAACAAAAAAATACATTACAATACAAATGCATACCAAGCCAACTATGAACTCTAAATTTGAAAGGTTGCTTCCAATATTGTTTCTTTTTTTTTTTAACCCACAATCATATCCCCGTCTGTTTTTCTTGGTGTAAAGCTGAATTATTGTCTGCAGAATATCTTTCGCAATGTCTGTTGAAATCTGAGTGATGCTCCCAAACAGTTTTCGGGTTAATGCTATCTTGCCTCCTATATTTAAAATACTGAATTAGCTTTTTGGGCAATCATCTGTCCTTTCATCCTCAATCAGGCTGTGCCAAGATGGAATTTTAATTGATTTTACATACCATCTCATCCTGCACTTTCTACTTTGGCTTCAGACCAGACTTTTGCCTTGTGGTTATGCAGATGGAGAAATGGAGTGGGGATTGGACAGTTATTTGTTAGTTCTTGTAACGACATGATGCAATGGTTGTAGCGTGGCAGTTCCCACAGGAATCAAATGCAGTTTAAAGGTAGTGAGTTGTGGCTATGCTGTAAATCCGATCTATAACCAGTGACATCTCTGCGTTTGTGGGCTTGGCCCCACTAGATGGCACTGGTGGAGTACTATGCAGGCTCAAAATAATTCTCTTCTCTTTATAGCGTAGTCTATAAAGAATATTTTATCATCAATAATATCCATATTTATGAATACCAACCTTGTTCCCGGGGCAGTTCCAATGTAAACATTTTGCATAATCCAAAGGCTTTGTCGAAGGGAAGCACAATTTATCTAACTGCAACTCAAATAGGCCCGGCCCGTGAGCCTTTGTTTAGGTGATGTGCCACTAAAATCGTAGTGGGCATGTCTTTTACGGTTCTCAGTAGACAGCCATCGGCCCAGTCAATGTGGCCCCAAAGGCCGAAATTAACCAATTAAAATACAGTATGGTAGTGACTTAAATCAAGATGTAACAAATCTTCAGTTTTGGGGGATTGCGACAGCAAACTTTGCTTTCATTGTGATCTGAAGAGGACAAATAAAAGATACCCATCAATAGAATCTTTTAAAGCTTTTATTCATAGCTTGAAAGCTATGACTAAAAAAGGATTCTGTTCTTGATTTTAAAATATAATTTTAGATTTTGGTGCTTGTACCCACACTGGTGCCCCACTCAACTTTCCAGAAACTCCACTGGATATAACCCTAAAGTTTTTGTATTGTTTATATATGTTGAGTATTGGCTTTGCTCTGATGCTACACTAATGTAGCATCTGAACATTTTAACCCAGCTCAGCTCAACACAACAGTCATCATTGTGCCTCACTCTCCAGGCATGACAACCTATTTTCACTCATGGTAAAGTTTGATTATTCTGTTTTTGCGATGTCGTGTGTAGAAAGGGACGACTTTGTGTCTTTTATCCAACTACCTTCTGCCAGAGGTTAATGTGACCACAAGAGTTTTATTTAATCGTAGAAACTAATAACTCAGCTGATATGTATTATATTAAAATTATAACTGTTAAAAACGTCTTTTATGTCAATCATTGTTTTCATTTTCCATTTTTTTTGAAGTTGCAAGACTATTTAAAAAGATGGGACTTAATTGTGATCTTTATTGTTGTTCTCCTAAGAAAAGTAAAAATACAGTTATCGTACCAACTGGATAAACGGTATCATTAAGATTCTTAGTACTGTTAAGTTTTAAGTGCTCATTCTGTTTTGTTTTTTTTTTAGTTTTTTTGGGAGGGAAATTTAAAAAAGATGGCAGCCAGTTGTCAAGTTGCTATTACTTAGTTGCCTTTTTTTTCTACATGGGTGACTTGCATTGTACAAATCTTTAAGTAATTTACTAACATGCACAAAAGTAAATGATCACATTTTTACTGAATACAATTAAATCGTACGTAAAATACACATTTTCCATAATGTTTGCTGTTTTTTCTGTATGGGTTTGACATTTGAAAAAAATATCTTTGAACATGTGTTTAATTTGCTCAGAAGTGACGGATCCCTTTAAAATAGATGTTAGTTCCAAAAGCCATGGTCACAAGCACCATTTCCATTCAGCATTGTGAAATAAGTCGATATGAGCAAAGGCAGAATAATGGGGAGGATCGTGTGTTGTACGATCTCTACTAACTTTTTGCTCTTGTCACTGTTTTCATCACAGGCTGGATACCTGGTCCTTATTGCTGTTATGTTAGTTGCAAGGACCTACTGTGATGTATGGATGATTCAGAATGGAACGATGATTGAGAGGTAAGACCATTTTCAGAGTTGTATGGTTCGATAAACACCTAAATAAAATGAATTTAGTTTGAATATTTAAATAAAAATCATTTAAATACATACATACATAACTGCACCCTCCAGGAAGCTGTCACGTTATTGTGGTGGAGGAGTTTGTGTCTCCCATTGATCATGGGAGCTAAGTTATCTTGGGCTTCATGCCCATGACAAACAGGTCCTAAGTGAGGGACCAAACAAAGCATGGCTATAAGACAACTTTGAAGACAAATTCAAATGGATTGAGCTTTCCCCTGTACAGATGCGAATCACCCAGTCACCCCTTTCAAGCCAGGGCTGGAGGCGGTGCTTGAAGACGAGCGGTTAGTGGCTGGGCCCGCACCCATTGGGGCCTGGCCCGGCCTAGCATGAAAGGGTAACGCGTGTCCCCTTTCATATGGGCTTACCAGCTGTGGAGGGGGCATAGGGATATGTTGAAAGAAGAGAAAACATGCAGATTAGTAGTTTAGCCCGTAACTTTGTCCAAGTTTGTAAATTTGGCCCTCTGTATAGTTTAGTTTGACACCACTCATTAAAGCCAAGTGGCCGGGTAATGAGGACAAGCCTGATATTAGCAACAACACCAGCAGTCATGATGCCCCCCCCTTTTCCACTGATGACTGTCACGGAGTACTGTTGAGGATGTCAATCCTGGAATAAAAAATTCAGAATCTTGAAGTGTAAGTAGATGTAAATGGACCATCTGGAAATATAGTTTTTTTTTGTGTGTATAGTTCTTTGTTTACTTTCTTCTTCTATTCCTTTTGGCTGGCCCCATTAGGTGTTGCCACATGCCATATTTTTCCTTGTAGGCCTATCTCCTGCATGCTCCTCTCTAACACTAACAGCCCTCATGTCTTCCCTCACAAGATCCATCAACCTTCTCGATGGTCTTTGTATCGCTCTTATGCCTGGCAGCTCCATACTAATCAGCCGTCTACCAATATGCAGTGGAACCTCGGTGTTCAAACGTCTCATTGGTTGTATAAATTGGACATCGACCAAAATAAATCAGCGTTAAAAAATGTTTCGGTTTTTGATACAATTCTGTGTCCATGTGCCCAAGCAAAGTTGAATGCACGTTGGACGGGTAGCTTAGTCAAGCTGAGTGATGCCGAATGCACACGGGGTGGTTGCTGAGACAAGCCAGTGCCCACTTCGAGTCAGTTAGGCAGTCATCGAATGAGCACACACATTTGCATTTGCAGTTCAAGATTTTTTTTCAAGATTTTTCCAGTAATTTCTTGAAGCTGCACTGTCATGCCTATAAAAATTCTTAGCTAGATATTGTAATGAAAAATACATATAACATTATTCACTTCAATGTCTTCACAAAAAAATAAATATTAGCGCAGAGCGTGTCATCCATGCGCAAAGTTGCGGAAGTCTCGTTCGAAATCCAAGTGGTCGCCATATTCCCTGCAACGTCATCAGCAGATGTTACACCCGGACATTCGCCATTGAAAACATGTAGCGGCAACTTGCTCTGGAACATGGAAACTCTTTGTGAAGAAGAGTACATCTCACAATTGAGTGAAAAGAGCTGGGCAATATTACCGGATCATTTTGCGCCATATTTTGATGATATGGGGATCACTTCTAACAACAGACTCCCCGACAGTATTTAACGTACTCAAGAGGACCCATGCCTAGCGGGGGGAAGAGCTCCTTTCTCTTCCCGCATTCGGCCAAACAACATCCGCATCGGGGCCAACACAGAAGACATCGCGGCGAGCCAGCCGTCGCTGGCGAGCGAGCTGACGTGCGAAGTGGGGCGCCCAGACACCGGGTGCCGGAGGGGGGGACCCCGGCCAAACCACCTCCCCGCCTGATTCACCTCCGCGTCAGTGCTAACGCCGGGCCCGGCCTTGTGGATCGCTGCAAGGCTCGGCAGACAGCGGCACTTCCAGCAGCAAAGGAAACAGTTGTCTGAACCACAGTGGATTTAAGGAAGGAGATTTTTGATAAGTACGAAAATGGGGTGCGTGTTACGGATCTTGAAAACTAGTATGGTCTGGGTAAGTCAACCGTTTCGACAATCCTCAAGCGTAAAGATGTGATAAAGGCAGCTCGTGTTGCAAAAGCAATGACTAGCATTACAAAGCAAAGGACACAGATCACTACTTTTGATATTTATCAAGAAAAAAAAGAGTTAGCGGGGGACAGTATCAGTTAGGCTATCGTTTGTTGAAAAAGCCTTCCAAATTTAAAATTAAAAATTTTATTTAACCCAAACTATCTCCAAAAGGAAATGCCTTCCGGTCTTGAATACAATACCACTGCCTTTAGTTTCAAAGCCAGCAGAGGTTGGTTTGAAATGTTTAAAACAAAACTGCTATTCCCAGCATGGAAAGCCATGTTTTCTTCAAACAAACAGTTCAACAACAGTTCAGTGACAATGTGAAAGCACAGGATTTTCTACCTCAATTTAATTATTGCGAATAAAACAAAGCTTTTCTGGAAGTGTATCCCACTAAAAACATACATGACAAAAGAGGAAAAAGCATTGCCCGGCCATATGCCTTTGAAAGGTAAGCTAATAGTTTTGCTCTATTGCAATGCAAGTGGCGACTATCATGTTAAGCCCTTCTTCTTCTTCTTCTTCTTTTCCTTTCGGCTTGTCCCGTTAGGGGTCGCCACAGCGTGTCATCTTTTGCCATCTTAGCCTATCTCCTGCATCTTCCTCTCGAACCCCAAATGCCCTCATGTCTTCCCTCACCACATCCATAAACCTTCTCTTTGGTCTTCCTCTCGCCCTTTTGCCTGGGAGCTCCATCCTCAGCATCCTTCTACCAATATACTCACTCTCTCGCCTCTGAACATGTCCAAACCATCGAAGTCTGCTCTCTCGAATCTTGTCTCCAAAACATCCAGCTTTGGCTATCCCTCTAATAAGCTCATTTCTAATCCTATCCAACCTGGTCACTCCGAGCGAGAACCTCAACATCTTCATTTCTGCCACCTCCAGTTCAGCTTCCTGTTGTTTCTTCAGTGCCACCGTCTCTAATCCGTACATCATGGCCGGCCTCACCACTGTTTTGTAAACTTTGCCCTTCATCCTAGCAGACACTCTTCTGTCACATAACACACCAGACACCTTTCGCCAGCTGTTCCAACCTGCTTGGACCCGTTTCTTCACTTCCTGACCACACTCTCCATTGCTCTGTATTGTTGACCCCAAGTATTTGAAGTCGTCCACCCTCGCTATCTCTTCTCCCTGCAGCCTCACTCTTCCCCCTCCACTTTTCTCATTCACGCACATATATTCTGTTTTACTTTGGCTAATCTTCATTCCTCTCCTTTCCAGTGCATGTCTCCATCTTTCTAACTGTTCCTCTGCATGCTCCCTGCTTTCACTGCATATCACAATATCTGCGAACATCATGGTCCAAGGGGATTCCAGTCTAACCTCATCTGTCAGCCTATCCATTACCGCTGCAAACAGGAAGGGGCTCAGAGCTGATACCTGATGCAGTCCCACCTCCACCTTAAATTCCTCTGTCACACCTAAGGCACACCTCACCATTGTTCTGCTGCCATCATACATGTCCTGTACTATTTTAACATACTTCTCTGCCACACCAGACTACACATGCAGTACCACAGTTCCTCTCTTGGTACTCTGTCATAGGGTTTCTCTAGATCCACAAAGACACAATGTAGCTCCTTCTGACCTTCTCTGTACTTTTCCACGAGCATCCTCAAGGCAAATAATGCATCTGTGGTACTCTTTCTAGGCATGAAACCATACTGTTGCTCGCAGATACTTACTTCTGTCCTGAGTCTAGCCTCCACTACTCTTTCCCATAACTTCATTGTGTGGCTCATCAACTTTATTCCTCTATAGTTCCCACAGCTCTGAACATCCCCTTTGTTCTTAAAAATGGGAACTAGAACACTTTTCCTCCATTCTTCAGGCATCTTTTCGCCCGCTAGTATTCTGTTGAATAAGTTGGTCAAAAACTCCACAGCCATCTCTCCAAATTGCTTCCATACCTCTACCGGTATGTCATCAGGACCAACTGCCTTTCCATTTTTCATCCTTTGTAGTGCCTTTCTGACTTCCCCCTTAGTAATCATTTCCACTTCCTGGTCCTTCACTCTTGCCTCTTCAACTCTTCCTTCTCTCTCATTTTCTTCATTCATCAACTTCTCAAAGTATTCTTTCCATCTATTTAGTACACTACCGGCACCAGTCAACACATTTCCATCTCTATCCTTAATCACCCTTACCTGCTGCACATCCTTCCCATCTCTATCCCTCTGTCTGGCCAACCTGTAGAGATCCTTTTCTCCTTCTTTCGTGTCCAACCTGGTGTACATGTCTTCATATGCCTCTTGTTTAGCCTTTGCCACCTCTACCTTTGCCCTACGTCGCATCTCGATGTACTCCTTTCGCCTCTCCTCAGTCCTCTCAGTATCCCACTTCTTCTTCGCTAATCTCTTTCCTTGTATGACTCCCTGTATTTTGGGGTTCCACCACCAAGTCTCCTTCTCCCCTTTCCTACCAGATGACACACCAAGTACTCTCCTTCCTGTCTCTCTGATCACCTTGGCTGTCGTCGTCCAGTCTTCCGGGAGCTTCGGTTGTCCATCGAGAGCCTGTCTCACCTCTTTCCGGAAGGCCGCACGACATTCTTCCTTTCTCAGCTTCCACCACATGGTTCTCTGCTCTACCTTTGTCTTCTTAATCTTCCTACCCACCACCAGAATCATCCTACATACTACCATCCTATGCTGTCGAGCTACACTCTCCCCTACCACTACTTTACAGTCAGTAACCTCCTTCAGATTACATCGTCTGCACAAAATATAATCTACCTGCGTGGTTCTACCTCCGCTCTTGTAGGTCACTATATGTTCCTCCCTCTTCTGGAAATAAGTGTTCACTACAGCCATCTCCATCCTTTTTGCAAAGTCCACCACCATCTGCCCTTCAAAGTTCCTTTCCTGGATGCCGTACTTACCCATCACTTCTTCATCGCCCCTGTTTCCTTTACCAATATGTCCATTACAATCTGCACCAATCACAACTCTCTCGCTGTCTGGGATGCTCAGAACTACTTCATCTAGTTCCTTCCAGAATTTCTCTTTCAACTCTAGGTCACATCCTAACTGTGGTGCATAGCCGCTAACCACATTATACATAACACCCTCAATTTCAAATTTTAGTCTCATCACTCGATCTGATACTCTTTTTACCTCCAAGACATTCTTAGCCAGCTCTTCCTTTAAAATAACCCCTACTCCATTTCTCTTCCCATCTACTCCGTGGTAGAATAATTTAAACCCTGCTCCCAAACTTCTAGCCTTACTACCTTTCCACCTGCTCTCTTGGATGCACAGAATATCAACCTTTCTCCTAATCATCATGTCAACCAACTCCTGTGCTTTTCCTGTCATAGTCCCAACATTCAAAGTCCCTACACTCAGTTGTAGGCTCTGTGCATTCCTCTTTTTCTTCTGACGCTCGATCTGGTTTCCTCCTCTTCTTTGTCTTCGACCCACAGTAGCTGAATTTCCACCGACGCCCTGTAGGTTAGCAGTGCCGGGGGCGGGCGTTGTTAACCCGGGCCACGACCGATCCGGTATGGGATTCTTTAGATGAACGCTCATATTTGTTTGGCACAGTTTTTACGCCGGATGCCCTTCCTGACGCAACCCTCTGCATTTATCCGGGCTTGGGACCGGCCTACAGATTGCACTGGTTTGTGCCCCCATAGGGCTGCACATGTTAAGCCCTTACTTGTATACAATTCAGCCAACCCAAGGGTTTAAAAAAAAAAAGTGATAAAGAAAGTTGCCTGTAATGTGGTGAGCAAAAGGAAGGCTTGGGTCACAAGATAGCTGTTCAAGTGGCTACATGAGGTTTTTGCTCCTCAAGTGAAGGATGACCTGAAGGAAAAAGACTGCCTAGTGAAGTGCCTCTCACTGATGGACAATGCTCCTGGTCACCCTCCTGGTTTCAAGGATAATTTTGGGGATTGGGTTCAGTTTCACCAAAGTTAAATTCTTACCTCCCCAATACCGTCATGATACTTCAGCCTATGGACTAACAAGTCATTTCCAACTTCAAGAAACTACACGAAAGCCCTCTTCCAAAAGTGTTTTCAAGTGACCAATGACACACAGTTAACACTCTGGGAATTTTCGAAAAATCACTTTTCCATTTTGAGATGTGTCAATCATTGACATTGATTGGAGTCAAGTGACTCATCGGACCTTGAATTCGGCTTGGAGAAAAGTTTGGCCACAGTGTGTACCACAATGTGACTTTGTGGGCTTTCAGTCTGAGACAGAACCAGACACAGCTTTCACTGAAATTGCTCTCAATGATGCCACTCTGTCCTTGCACCTGCGACAAAAACCGCAGAAGACATTGGTGTAGGAAATGTCATCCAAAGAGCAAGAGGGAACAGAGGAAGTTCAGTTTTTTCATAATAGATGTGTTCGCTAAATTGGCTGAAGTGCAGCAATTCGTAGAGAAATTCCACCCGGATGCAGCAGTGGTGAATATGGCAGTAAACATTTTTAATGATAATGTCATGGAACCCCCTGAAAGCGGCAAACCGATTGCCACCTGGTGGTGAGTTGGCTGCGATAGTGGAGGAAGACCCAAACGTTTTGTGAGGGTCTGCTGGGAATGATTGGCAGAATCCCGTCAGAACCGTCTGGCCAAACTGAATCTGGGTTTGGTGGTCACTGAAGCAAAAACTTGAGCATGGGAGGGTTTTGGTGAGGCGATGTAGAAAGACTTCCAGATGACTTTAAGGAAATTCTGGTTCACCATCCGGTGTCACAGGAGGGGGAAGCAGGGCACCATCAACACTGTGTACAGTGAGGATGGGGCGCGACTGACCTCGACTCAGGACATTGTGGGTCAGTGGAATGAATACTTCGAAGGCCTCCTCAATTCCACCAATTCAAATTGTCGCCCCGCCTGTGTGGAGTTTGCACATTCTCCCCGTCCCTGCGTGGGTTTTCTCCGGGCATTCAGATTTCCTCCCACATCCCCAAAAACATGCATTAATAAGGGACCCTAAATTGGCCTTAGGTGTGATTGTGAGTGCGGCTTTGTGGGTGCTTGATGTGAAATTGTCCTTTTCACATCTGCAGTAAAAGCTATTGAGGTCGTCGGCTGGTCCGTTCTTGGTTTCTACTGCGGGGCGAACATCGCTTATAATAATTGAGCGATTGTAATCGGTGCCAGGCTGATTTGGAGTCATTAGCGGCAAGATGTTTTTCCAGTTTAGCTGCATAGTCCCTGTTTTCATTGTTAATTTCTTTAGTCAACTGGTTTCTAGTACGATTGTAGAGGGCTCTATCCACTTTTAAACTGATTGTACCAAAGGCTTCGCGCACTTTACTGCTTCCCTCTATATCGGTATTACAGTAAGTAGAGTAAGCAGTGATTAGAGGAGCGTAGGGGAGTGCGGGGAATTGCGCAATATGCGTGTTTAATTGAAGTATAGCAGTGGTCTAGAGCATGGGTGCTTAAAGCGTCGACGGGACGGTGTGCCAAAAAAAAAGTCAGCCAATGTTCCCTCTAAACTGCGCACGTGCACAATTGTGGACCGCTGATCCAGTCTCTTTGCAGATATTCTGTGTTGCGCACAAAAATAAATAAATAATTCAATGCAAATTGAAAGTATAACATACAGCTATTCAGTTTGTGGCATTTTGCAATGTGATTCAATGAGTGATGGATGACTGGTTGTTACATCCAATGGCACAATTCATTGTACTGTAATAAAGAAGCCACTGATTTCTTTTAGGCAGCACACGGAACTCTCTCTAACAATGACTGCTGCTCTGCCACACTTTTTCCTAATTTGTCTTGCACACACACACACACACACACACACACACACACACACACACACACACACACACCGCTGTTGAAGATGTTCGCTCATAATTACCAATGTTACAGTACTAACGGAGCCCATCAATCTGTTTTAAAAATGACAGCGTCCACAACCGCTGCTTTAGACAGCAACACAGTCTGGGCAACGTAGAGCAAAGACGAGCTAGACATTCTACTTATGTTTACTTTTGATATTAATGGAGAAAGTTAAAAAAGAAATGCTGTTGTTTTAAGATGCAATGACTGTCGGAGTATGTGAATAATTGAAGAAAAAGTAGTTAAACTGGATGAGATTTTCTCTCTCCTTAGTGGGAAAGGTCTGGTCTGAAGCCAAAGTAGAATGTGCAGGATGAGATGGTGTGTAATTTTAAAATTCTACTTTGCCACAGCCTGATTCAGGATGAAAGCACAGACAATACAGTGCACAAAAAGCTAATGCTGTATTTTAAATATAGGAGGCAACATAACATTAACCTTAAAACGGTACATTTGCCTCATCCTTCTATATGTAGCGCACCACGCATCCATTCACGACAGAATGGTGCGCCACAAAAGTGTAACTTCTGCTGTCTTTGATTGCATCCAAAAGTTTTACTTTTTCCACTGATCGTTATCATCATCCTCTTCCTCTCGGGCGCTTTGGAGTCAGCTTTCGCATCAGCTTCGGCGGCGTTGTGAACATGAGAGGTTATTGTACAGTCAACAGCGTAGATGAAAATGGAAAGACAAAAGGAAAGGGTGGAACGGAAGTGTCAGTTGAGGCTTTGATAATGCGCAGTATCAGCTTCACCAATCAGACAATCACCAGAAATGCCTTTACTTCCTTCAGCTTCTCGTCAACCCTCAGCCTCCAGATGCAAAGTCGAGGCTCAGTCCCGGAAAGGGTCTCAAGTGCTGTGGCCACGGTCTTTGCCTGGACATCAACTCAGCCCTGCAATCCTCAGGAATCTTGAGATCCGGCTCGGAGGACCAAGTAAATGTCAGGTTCACCAATCAGACATTCATTAAACAGGACAAAAAAGGAAGGAAAGACACCAGTTCAAGTCTCGCGAGGAGAGAGGAGAGGAACTGTCTCGTACGATTCCCCACTGCACTCTCTTATTATCCTCTCCTCAGCACCTCTATTGATTTAGTTTTAAGATGCCCCTTATTTACATGGATGTTACAAAAAGGAGACGACAAGCAAAACAGTTTGAAACAAGGTGTACATGTTGTTTCATGTGCGTGTGCATGTGTGGAAGATTGCTGAATGGTGGTGGCGACCAGTTCGGGGTGTAGTCAGCCGCTGCCCGAAGTTAGCTTGGATTGGCTCCAGCTCTCTCTCCGAATAAATGCAGAAGGGTTGCGTCAGGGAAGGCATACGGCGTAATAAAAATCGAAAAGACAGTTACTGCCGCACCACCATGACAATCGCACAAAAATGGCTTTACACATCAATGCTGATAAAATTCCCAATTTGTTTCTATTCCTATCAAATTGACCCATGTGAAATTTCCTAGTGACACGCCATTAGAAAACAATGTTTTTTGGTTCTTCAAAAGAAGTTAATGGATACACAGAATCCCCCAACTTTTTTTTTTTGCATTCGTTATCAATTAATAGGATTGGTAATTGCATTATGTCTGGATCTGTGCAAACAACACAATCTTTTGGACATGTTTTTTGTATGTAGTTATCCAATTTGTTTTTTATTTATTTATTTTTTGGGGGGAGGTGGGACCTTGAGTGGTTCCCACAGGTACCACTCAAACAGAAAAATGAAAATAACGGGTGGCGTTTTCATCCAACACCCAACAGTAAAATTTAACTGTTTAGTCTCCATGATGACAGCAGTCTCACTCCCATGTGTAACCTGACTACAGCGACCTTGGCAGTGGGAATAAGAACAGCTATCTTACAAGTGGCCAATAAAAACAAATTAGTTTTGTTTGTGTTAACAATGGTTTTAAAAGCAATAACTTTCTTACAATCAACAAATGAACTCAAGTACCCCTTTTTGCAATTTTTTAAAGCTGTTTGGGGTTGTTAATAACTCCTGAAAGGGACCCACTTGTGTTTTTTTTTTTCCTTCATCATTTGTGTATCTCTCATTGTGTGGAAAATATTGGTAATTTGTATGGTCTCCCAAACAGTGTTTTGAATGGAATGAGACCCTTACGTGCTTGTAATGTATGTATAGTTAGACTAAATCTATCATTGTGTCCAAATTGCCCCTACGTGTGATTGTGAGTGCGGCTGTTTATCTCCATGTGACCTGCAATTGGCTGGCAACCAGGTCAGGGTGCACCTTGCCTCCTGCCCGTTGACAGCTGGGATAGGCTCCAGCCCTCCCCGTGACCCTTGTGAGGATAAGCGGCTAAGAAAATGGCTGGAGGGATGAATGGATGTGTAGCTTGAGGAAACTGACCACGTTTTGGATGCACATTCCCTTGTGGATTATGTCTCACATAGATCAAACAAGCCCTACAAAAAAAGTGTTTTGCATACAAGTTAAATCCATGGATCATGTAATGCCTTTGTACCAGGGCTACCATTCCCCCTGTTGAGACCTCAGACTTCCCATGGCTCAAGATTGCCGCCCACTTAAAAAATGTTTTTGGTAGAATTTTTTTTTTTTTTGTATCTGTGCTGACATAATTCCCATTTTGTAATGTAGTACCTTATTTTTTCCACATTTTTAGTTCTGCTGCTAAGCTTTGTCGTTGCATTTTGTTTAACACATCATCTCAAAGTATGTCTTCGTTTGTTCCATGGTCAGCTAATCCCATAAAGGTTTTGGCTGCTGCTTCTTTTGCCGTTTTATCTGTAAATCCATTTCCTAATGATTCTTTGTCTGTATTTGATGTGTGTACTGCACATTTACATATGGCTATTTCTTTTGGTAATTGAACTGCTATGAGCAAATTTTTTAGTAGCTCTGCATGTGTCACTGTGTTCCCTGTAGTTGTCGCTATTCCTCTATTTTTCCAGTATTGTCTGTGTAGATTGTGATACCACGATGCATACAGCAGCATCCGGTCTCAGATTGTTTAAGACTGTCCAATAAGATGTTGTCTGTACAGTTCAGTCGTCCCAATCTAAATCTGTCCAATGAGGAACATTTCGTACGACCAAAACAAATTGTCCCAAACTCATCCACTCCCGTTGTAATGACGTGTGTGGTGGTGTCCATTCCTTGTGTAGTGCATTTCGTTTGTCAGTCAGTCTTGTTCCTGCCACCACAACTGATATACCATCTGAGTTCAGATAATCATGATTTTGTCTGGTGTGGGCTGTTACTGAAGTTTACAGTGTCTTATCCTACACAGTCACATGCAATGAGTCACTTCCTACGTCATTTTGTGGTTGTTCAATCATGTCTCGAGCCGTTTGCAGCAAGAAATCTCCTGTTCTTGTGGGAGGTTTGTTTGATTCCTATTTTGTAAGATAAATATCTTATACTGTCCTCCCAGTAATTCCTTTTTTTCTTTTTACTTCTATTTTTCCTGTCAGAGAGGGAATTAAGCCCAGTCCTAGTTTCAGCAAGCCATCTCTTCCCAACAAACGTACGGGGCAAATTAAAAAGTTGCATTTTGGGAGCATTACTTGTGACATTTTTGATGGGGAGATGACTGCTCTCTTCCTCATCTGCGGCCACAATTATTAAATTTTTCGCATAAAGCTCGATAAATTTTTCCTTTCTCTGTCAGAAATTTTCTTTTTCTTATTTTGTAGCACTCTTTCTGCGTGTAGTGCTTGGTTAACGTATTGTTAGAGGCTGCCAGTCTGTTTTTCAAACCCAATGTTTTTCAATCCATTGTTTTGTAGGATTATTTGAATTTGCATGAAGAGCATTTTTTAATTGCCCTTGATACACACTCCCTGGAGTGTGATCTTCAGGAATGCCACTGTTTGCTTGAAAACATGCAGTCATTCCAATTCTAAATTCTTCAAATGGTTCATTCATTTATTTTGCTCTTCCAATGGCAGAACAATTTGCTTTTTTAGCAGAGGTGTGCGATATTAACCCTCGTAGTCCTTGCTGCTGTGAGAAAGTACTTTGCTGTCATCCAAATTTATTGCACTCCCACACCATTTAAGATTTTCTCAAGTTCCCTGGACGAATTATGTTACATCAACTTTATGAGATGTGATACCTTTTATAGCCGTTTTCACATCATCTTGAGTCCAGCTTTTTTTGTGTGTGTGTTTCTCTTATTTCATCCTGCAGGTTAACTGTATATATTTTTTGTGTATGTTGAGCTGGCCAGTAAAGTCATATTGTGTTAGCCACAAATTTAAGATGTTTTATTTTAGTAGGACATTGGCTTTCTACAAATTTCTAGTCCTTACACATTATTATTTTTTTTCAGAGGTTCTGTTTGAACTATTTTGCTATTTATCAACTATTTTCTATTTGTTTTTCCCCTGTTGGAGTCGGTGGTTCACCTAGGGTGACTATACTGACTTCCCCATGAACAGGGTGACAATTACGTTCTGTTTGAGGTAATTCTCAAGCTTCTTCCACAAGTGGCGGAGAATTCTTACCTCTGCATCCTCAAACAGTTGTCAATTTCCTGTTCAAATGAGGTAGCGAACCTCCACTCACACTTTTACACATGCACACGTTTCACGGAGCTAACGTACAGGACACACTTTGCCCTTTTCTCAGTTTTATAGACTAATTAGTCTACTCGATAGGGACTAGTATTCTCGAGGTTTGGTTCTGGCGCAGTCACCCAGACGCGCATTCACTCATTCCTCATGAGTGTGGGAGTTTCCTACTCACCAGAGATGCCTTTACTTCCTTCGGGTTCTCGTCAACCCTCAGCCTCCAGATGCAAAGTCGAGGCCCAGTCCCGGAAAGGGTCTCGAGTGCCGTGGCCACGGTCTTTGCCTGGACATCAACTCAGCCCCTGGAAACCTCATGTATCTTGAGATCCGGCTCAAAGGACCAAGTAAATGTCAGGTTCACCAATCAGACATTCATTAAACAGGACAAAAAAGGAAGGAAAGACACCAGTTCAAGTCTCGCGAGGAGAGAGGAGAGGAACTGTCTCGTACAATTCACCACTGCACTCTCTGATTATCCTCTCCTCAGCACCTCTATTTATTTAGTTTTAAGACGACCCTTATTTTCATGAATGTTACAAAAAGGAGACGACAAGCAAAACAGTTTGAATAAGATGTACATGTTGGTTCATGTGCGTGTGCATGTGTGGAAGATTGCTGAATACATGTGTGGTCATCATTTCTTTAACAGGCAGCAGTTCCAGCAGTTTTAATGATTAGATGTTTTTGTTCTTGCTCTCTCCTGCTCGGAGGCTGCCACGTTATCTAGAGCAGAGCAAAGCATTTCTTAATTGGAAGCAGATGTATAATAATTATGATCACAATTATTCCTACACGCAGCCAATCAGCTCGTAAGATAAATCCACACATGCTCTCATTGGCCGATGTTGTGCAAGGGACCAGTATCAATGTGTTTTTCCGCTTCATGCCAATATGACTGTTTCTCTCCAAGTTTTTTTTTTTTAAGAATTTTTTTTGGGGGGGGGGGGGAGGGAAGAAAATATGCAAGGCGCTGAATTCACAAAAACTTAAGTGCGAAGTAGCAAGGGAACACTATAA
The DNA here is from genome assembly GCF_019802595.1 of Syngnathoides biaculeatus. NCBI lineage: Eukaryota > Metazoa > Chordata > Actinopteri > Syngnathiformes > Syngnathidae > Syngnathoides > Syngnathoides biaculeatus. Next base: position 521,582 of record NC_084658.1, read on the forward strand.
TTTAATGTCATTTTGTGTTTGAAACAATCTGGAACCTTTATCAGTGGCCGATTTCCTGGTACACTGTTCCCACTTATTCACTGGGGTTATGTTCTTTACTCCCCGGGAATAACAGAAATCTGTTCATAAAGGATGCACCGTTCATATACCTATTTTATGTACTATATTTTTGCAACCATAAGATGCACTTAAAAGTCTTAAATTTTCTCAAAAATGGACAGCATACCTTATGTGCACAATTGTGGTGGGGCTTGTCTAATGACGTAAACTGAAACACACTGGTTACATTGTTAGCGTGTTTGCTAGCATATGTTTTAGTGTGTATTTAAGCTACCATATGATGCCGCTCACAAGGCAGAGACCAATAATTGCTTTTAGCACATGTAAGCAGAAGTTTACATTGCCCCACACACTGCCTATGAAGGCAAGTCATGACTGACCATCTCTACACATTCAGTGTCACATTGATACTAAAATGATGACACCACAGCAAACAGGGTAGCAAAACTAGCAAATAATAAAACAAAAGAATGACTCGAGAAATAATTGACACAAAAAATTCACTTTAAATGCGATTTAGATGCTCCTTGCATACTTTATATGTCCCCTGTAATTGATTAGCAAACTTCAGCTTTCGCCGCCTCTTGCCTGAAAATAGCTGGGATCGGCTCTCGTGTGCCGTGACCCTTGTGAGGACAGACAGTGCAGAAAATGGAAAGAATGAGATGGAAGATTTTCACCCCTGGAACTGACACTTGAGATTAGGCAATAGTTCATTACCATTTTTTGAGATTGAGCACTTCCTATGATTACAAAATGTATCCTCTCCTCCAGTTTGGACCTGAAACTTTCAAGGACCCTTCTATTTAGTTCTTTCAAACCTGTTCACCAGTATATTATGATCTGCTGCATCAAAAGCTGCCCTGAGATCCAACAAGACGAAAATTGCCATCTTCCCTGAACACAAAGCCCAAGTCATAAAAGGATAGATTACAGTGTGGATACAGGGTGAATTGGAGGTGAGTTTGAGATGAGGTGGGGGAACCCTTCAATAATCTTGCAGCAGGTCCCAAGAATTGGTGCTATGTCATTTTTCCAGAGAGCAGTTGTACCCGTGATAGATATTGAAAGACGTCACTTATTTTGTATAGTCTTGACATTAATTTACGTGTTTATTTAATAAACATTGGTAACAAAACAAGCCTGATCCTAAACAATCAGTATTCACCAGGAAACAAGAATTGCAACTTAACCGTACTGAGCTTGTTCAGAAGTGATGCCAAAGGCACATGTTCCGAGCTGCTTCACGTACTGGGAGCGCATTTACGTCGAAAGTCATCAACATAATGAGCCATGTAATTGGAAAATCAGTTACACCAGGGGTGCTCAATGCGTCAATCGCGAGACAGTTTTGGTTGTGTGACGATGTGCCCCCCCAAAAAAAAAAAAAAAAAAAAAAAAAAAGACGGACTATAATCCACCTTGTCGCTTGTTTCAGGTGTGGCCAATACGTCGAGCGCACGCACTTAAAGGCGGCAGTCGCAGCAATGCCTACCCTAATCCTATGGATAGATAGATAGATAGATAGACTATAGATAGATAGATAGACCACTATATGTTCCTTTTTATGTTTATGGTTGTCAAGGTTCTTGAAGTCTCATGAGAAAATCCCAGGCCTTCTGTAAACATTACACACAGAAAAAGGCCAGAGATGAGTGTTAACAATGTCCAAGATCTCTTTAAACCAGGGATTTTTTTCCTCAGTAAATAAACATTGTATTTATCCCTGTGATTAATTATTTTTCTTCCTGAAACTCTTGTTGTTCTTTTGTTTTTCAGTGCAATAATTGGCCGCTCAACAGAAGATTTCAGGACCTTCTTGTTCAGCTTTATCCGATTTATGCCACTTGTAAGTCTGATTTTATTTTTTACAATTAACATCAATTCCCAATTTTTTAGTAACTGGTTTAAAAAGCATTGCATCTTACGCTTTATTTCACACACTCACCCACGCACGTACTAACGGACTCACTCAGTGGCTGTGGAACATGAACACACCCCAGGATTTTTGAATATTGACATGAGCAATTCGGTTCGAAAATAAACAATTTATGGTCCAAAAATGGTGCAGTGGTAACTTAACTTATGAGTTGCATTTTGTTGTTTTTGAGCATCAGATGCTGTGAAGTTTTTTTCTTATATCGTGAATTTGGTAGTTGTGAATTTTCATGTACATTGTGTATTGTAAAAACATTTTAAAAAAATTACTGCATGCTGCCATTTATGTGAACACATGACCACATAACTACATCATGTGTGCATTCATTAAACAAAGACAGCCATGCAATGGAGAAGGAACACTGTGCAAATGCATGAAGTGGCACTCATGAAATTATTAACCGTATAGTTTTGAGCAAACATGACTAAATAGGCCTACCAAGACATAGTCTGAGATTTCAATCCATTTCAATGAGGAAAATTGCTTTACCAGAAGAGAAAATTTTGGGATGAGCTTGGTTGTGGAAAGAGTAAAACTCATGAGACCAGGTACAACTTTTTGTTTTATTAATTCTTCCTCCTTGACCAAAGATCCATTTACAGCTAAAGGAGAATAAATCCCAAAGTATAAAGCTGCAACCATTTTTCTTCTTCATTGGTACAATCTTCTGGTGAGTGACAGGATTTTAAATTACCGGTAGTCACTGAAAAGCCATCATCTTAGTGCTGTGTTCACTTTCCATATCCACTTTGTGTTTCTTGTAAAACTGAGGTGGGTAGTCCATGTGAAATTTTTTTGTCAGTTGTACCATTGTTTTCTTTACAATAACATAGAATAGAAATGCTGTTGTTTTAAGATGCAATGACTGTCGGAGTATGTGAATAATTGAAGAAAAAGAAAAGAATAGAAAATCTTTTATTCTCTGTTTCTTTGTGAACTCAAAGCATTGCCTTTTTTTCTTAATTTCTTCTTCTTTTGCTATTCATGTGATCTGTTGCCTTCCAGATAGCCTTGGTTAACAACTTTCTCAAGTTGGGCCTGAATGAGCTGAAATTGAGATTTCGAGAGAGGCTCACAAAGAACCTATATGATCAGTACCTACAGTAAGTAACACAGCAGCACTGAAATATCTCAAAACCGCGAAACAGCCTTTGTCTAAGCACTTATTTCAACAAAATACAGCATAACTGTAGTATTAAAACGTTTCAATATGTTATACAAATCAGTCATGATTCACTTAATACTCTTATTGTACCTGTATTCCCTGGATTTGTTGGTCATGTATGATCCGACATTAACAGTGGACCAAGGGCACTACACCGCCCTTGGTCCACCACCTACATGTACTGGTGTAATGGAATGCTCTGGGCAGATGGCAACATGACCTCCAATCCTGGACCAGGACTGCATCCCTGTCTTGGCTCCCCCGGCAAGACGGAGTTTATCTTTAGTTTATCTTACATGGACACAAAAGGAATTAACCCGCAAGGCCGAAGGAACTCATCAAAGTGGTGTCACGTTTATGGGTTGAATAAAAACATAATCAAAGTAGGAGAAAAGAACAGGACTCAACCGACACCTGCCTTACCTTCAGTTTAGTGTAACTTTAAGTTACGTTATAAATCGACCTATTTTTAGCTCTTAAAGGCGCAACACGTCACTTTTTATAAGGGGGCTCCGGCCTTTCTCGCCAGCTACCAAGCGAGTGCCCCACAGCACCCGCCCCGACCTCCAAGACCAAAAGGGATGCTGGACCGCCTCTGAATCTTACTTTTTCATTTCAGCGTTATTTGGTTGGCATACATTTGGTTTAAACAAATTGGAATAAAACATTAATTATTGGATGGAAGATAACGACACCAATTTCCATCTTGGCAATGTCACATAGACATTCTCTTTAATCCTGGTATGAATGCTTTAATTTTATGAGGTTGGGGAGGACAATGGAATATTTGCGGTGTGGCATTTGTGTTGTGTAGGGTGAAACTTTTTATCTATCTCACTAGAGCTACATCCATTCTCCCAGCCAGGAGGAGCAAGTGTCACTGAACACTGCAAGAAACAGAAGTCTTTGTTTGTGAGTCTTTTCAAGCTGGCTGAGCGGTGGAAGTTCATTAATTTAGTGTCCAGGTGGGGAACAAGATGTCTGTGTCTCAGCTTTGATCCTACTTTGGACTGGTTTGTAATTCATGTGGTATCCTTTATCTAAAGTTAAACCTGACATTCCTGTGGTAGTCTGCCTCGGCGGGGATTGGAGACATTGATGCTGGTTGGTCTAGAGTTTAGGAGTCACAGTGCCAGTGAGCAAGAGCATGTTGTGTTTCAACTGAGACCAGAAAATTCTTGCATGTCACCTGGACTTTAAATTAATTAGCAGTTACCTCAGAAACCTGGACTACCAATCATCAAAAGACCCTCTACCGGCCCACAAAGTTTGAAAATCTGCTGGTCCCCGATGCCAAGACAAAAGTTCAAATGACCATTTGTCCTTTTGAAATCCAACTCAAGACTTCTTGGACAATTGATGGAGGCCAGTGACACTCACTGGCGGTGGAGGGTTGCTGCCGATGGAGAAACCACTCGGTACCAGCCTCACTGACTTTGAATGTTGTCATTTTAAGAACTTGTGTTATTAGTCACTACATAAAGTTGAAATACGTCTTGCATGGATTAAACCTTGTGCGTCTGGAATACATTTACATAGCAATTAAAAGCTGGAAATGGGTTTCGTCATCTTGGATCCATCCATCCATCCATTTTCTTCGCCACTTATCCTCACAAGGGTCGTGGGGCATGCTGGAGCCTATCCCAGCTGTCAACGGGCAGAAGGCGGGGCACACCCTGAACTGGTTGCCAGCCAATCACAGTGTACATTGAGACAAACAGCCACACTCGCAATCACACCTAGGGGCAATTTAGAGTGTCCAATTAATGTTGCATGTTTTTGGGATGTGGGAGGAAACTGGAGTGCCTGGAGAAAACCCACGCAGGCATGGGGAGAACATGCAAACTCCACACAGGCGGGGCAGGGATCATACCTTCCCCAGAACTGTGAGGCCAACGGTTTACGAGCTGAGCCACCGTGCTGCCTTCTTAGACCCAATAATCAATATTTTATCCCACTGGTTTTAAACCACAAAATAATCCTATGATGGAAAACTAACATAAAGAAAGGGTTGGGAGGGGGTCACGACCACCCTCTTTTAGCTGGCTAAAATGTCGAGAGTTACCCTTTGTGGCTTTCTCTCGCTCACTCAACCACCTTGCTGAAAACAGAAAGCCCCACGTCTCACCACAAGAGTATATAGCATTCTCCCAACACCCCGAGCTAGCCTTTCATGTGCCTGTGTAGCTCATGGACAAAACTCTGGAAAGTAAGCGGTCAGCACCATCCACAGGCAGCACCCTGCACCTGGAACTTTTTTTCCCCCTCCTTTTTCCACCGAATCCACCTGCTTTTCTTACTGAGAACCATGGTCTCATATTTGGATGTTCTGATTCTTATCCCAGCTGCTTCACACTCTGCTGCAAACCGCTCCAGTGAGAGCTAGAGATCACGGCTTGAGGAAGTCAGAAGGCCAACAAACCAGACACACTCTACGCCTGGGCTGCGCCAAGAGATCGTGTCCATAAAAGTTATCACCTAACTTGCTGGAATGATTACACAAATAACGGACAAGAAGTCGTCTTTCTTCTGATCAGGAGGACGTGAGAAACAGGCCAGTTACAGTCTCCAAACACATTCTGAACCAGCCTCTCGCGTACTCTTTATTCAAAAACACACAAGGTCAAAAGGAGGGGCGAGCAGATGAAATGCACGAAGGCACATTCTTTGATGATCTGTCACATTCTTTGGTTATGATGGAGTTGTCCTTGGCCACTTCTAGGAAGATACTGTTGCATCTGTGTGTAAGGAGCTTGTCCTCTGAACAAGACTCTTCGAAGCAAGGATGTGATACAAGCAAGGATTATACTAACATACTAAATGTATCTCCAATAATTCAAATACATTATAAATATATTCACAACAAATCTAATATTTTTGTTATGTATTAGCACAAACTCTCATATCATCTTGTAACCTCTTCTAACGGGTTAGAGTTAGCGTTACATTGTAGGGTACATTTTTATGAAAACAAATACACACACAGAGAATAGAAAATCATCGTCGTCATCACTCTCATTCTTCACCATTAAAGGATCTCCACCACCTGGTCGTTCGTGGGTGACATAACAGTGTTAATATATTTCACAATGAGAGCACACAGATAAGGAATCCAACAACATCCACACAAGGTCAAAATTGCAATTGATACAAAATTTGAGGACAAGAGGGCTGTGCATCTTCCAAAGGCATTCATCCAGGTCTCTCACACAGAGGTGTCAATACCGGAATGAGCTGTTCAGGGTTCCAAGCCCCTCAGTTGCATGACTCCGTAGCTGTGTGTTAGCTTCACTGCGCAACATTCTTCCCCGAACATAGCACAGATTTCTCCTCTCTCAGCCAACCTGTCAACAGCGGCTCTGCTTTGGAATGCCATAAATGAGCAGATACTGTTCATGCACAGTTTCAAACCCTCTCTGTGTCCAATTGCCCAATTCATGTATGTTGTGATGAATGTAGTTGATTCTGTGTACGTTTTTGTTGGTTGTACGCCAACAACCTGAGGACTCAAATCCTTACTGCCAAATTGATCAACCAATTTATAATCACTTGGAACATTAGTGGCGTCAATGTATGTTAAAACACTTGTCGTTGTTCCCATACCGGTTCTCTTTTGACCAAGGGTAAAACTGGATGTACAGTAGATGTTAATTCATAAACAGACATAGGATGGACAGACAAATGGCAATAAAGTTATTGAAGCACATTAACCTGTTATATTTTTTTTTTCAATTTATCAAAGACTGTTACCTCTGCATCACCATCAGATGTCTGTATGTGAAAATGACTTAAATGAATTCTTAATCACAAAAATGGTTTTATACATCAATGGTGAAAAATTTCCTTGTTTGGGGTTCCAATAAATTTGATGTACATCATTAGAATAAAATGTTTTTGGTTTTTCAAAAGAAGTTAGTGTATACACAGAATCCCATTTTTTTCCTCTCACAAATACAAATTTCTTAACCACTTACCTTGTAAGGGTTGCGGCAGTGTTGGAGCCTATCTGAGCTGTCATCGGGCAGGAGGCAGAGTACACCCTGAACTGGCAGCCAGTCAATCGCAGGGCACATCGAGACAGACGACAGTCGCACTCATAATTACAGCGGGGCACACTCCAGTGTCCAATCAATGTGGCACGCCTCTGGAGGAAACCAGAGTGCTTGAAGGAAACCAACGCAGGCATTGGGGGAACATGCAATTCAACACAGGAGGAGCTGGGATTAAACCCCAGTCCTCACAATTGTGAGGCTAAAACCTTACTGCTGCGTCACTGTGACGCCTTTTTTTCTCTCATGAGAAGCCAATTATTATTTTGTCTGGAAATGCCTGTTGCAATTTGAAACCAATTTTCTACATATAATTTTGTATTTAAATTAGCAGGCACTCCCTTTTAACCTCAAAACTGTCACAAAGGCAGGTTATAGTAGTTTGGGACCTGCATAAATATACACAGGGAATTGAGGATATTTGGAAGACACATAAGCCCTAGTTCCATTCGTAGTTACACATTTTCTAACACAACTCTCATGGAATGATTGTCATAAGAATGTGGTTTTACATTTACATATCTCCTGTGTTATTTTAATAAAATCAAACTTTTTTTTTTTTCTTTTTGTATATAGTTATCTAATTTGTTTTCTGGGACCTTGGGTGGTTCCCACAGGTACCACTTGAGCAGAAAAAAATAAAATCCAACACCCAACAGCAAAATTTAACGAGTTGCCATGATGATAGCAAACTCATTCCCCTAAATGCTTTGGTCGGGTTGTTTTCTTCACCGGATTGAGACAGAAATGTTCTAAATACCACTACCCCCTGTGTAACCGGACTACAGCGACCTCGGCAGTGGGAATAAGAACAGCTATCTTACAAATAGCCAACAAAACAAACTAGTATTAACAATGGTTTCAAAATCAAAAACCTTCTTAGAATGAGAGAAATTAACTCAAGTATTTCTCTCTGCTATTTTTAAAGCTGTTGGCATGTTTGTTTGGAAAGAGTTCTATTAACTTTGAAAAGGCATCTATAATGACCAAACCCTTTTTCTTTTTCTCTGATCCTTGGTGTAATTCAATCAAGTCCATACGAATAGTTTTTAAACGGATATTGTGGTGTAGGGAACCAGCTTCTACATTGGCTCAAATTACCTTGTGGATTATGTCTTGCACATGTCAAACATGTCCTACAAAAACATTTTTTGAATAAAATTTGAAGTCATAAATGGTATAATCTTGATTTATATAAACTCATATCCCTCCTGTTTGAGATTTGTGACAAAATCATAGCACAAAATGGGCACCTATTTATTGGGTAGGTTTGTTGTTTGGTCGTACATAGATGTCTTTTTATAATGTATGTCTAAATGGCTGGGTTGCTCTCTGAATGATAAAATTTTCCATATCTTCTACATATTGATTGTCAGCTTTGTGTGAACTGTTATCTTCCACAGGCTTTTTTAACATCACCCATAGTCCAAGTCCTATACACTAAAATAGTCAGGTCGGCGCCATTTTGTGTGTCTGGGTTGATTATGTGGATCGTTGGTTACAAGTCTCATTCAGTTGGTCATTTGTGCAGCAGTCTGTGCGGGAGATAGTAGTCCTCCCAGTCTTTTTGACCATTTCAAGTCAGTTCCGCCTGATCAAGTCATTCTGTGTGGTGGGTATAGGAGTGTGGTTGGTTTTCTCTATTCCTTATATTCTTGTCTGTGAAGCAACGGGTCTTACTGACTATTTGCTTTTCCTTGTTCTTTCCTTTTTCTGACTCCTTCATCTCTTGTCACACCCATTGGGTATCGTCATTCACATTTCGGCCATTTTATTAAGGTCACCTTTATTTCTACAATCTGTCATCTTTATGTAAATATTTTAGCTTATTTAGTCTTTGTGCTTCGACAAATTTGTCCCTTTCCTTTTGTTTACTAATATTTTTCCCCATTTTGCGAATTTAAAGCCAACACACTACACCTACTACAGTTGGTGTTTTTGTATTAGACAGAGTGACTGTTAAATACTCTTGCTTGGTATTTCTCCGGCTTCTACCCAGAAGGGTGGAGGAATCTTGCCTTTGCTTCCAAACAAGTCATCACTTCCTATCCTGTCTCTCGTTTACACAATCACCCACGGTTTATACTGCAGTTTTATTAGATGTTATTTTATACAACTGTATTTACCTCAGAAATTAAGTACGTACACGAGTCTGACCTCGTTTATTTCCACAACTTTTAGTGTATAAATGACTCCGCCCTCATTACCTTTCACGGAACTCCAGAGTGGAACAGAGTCCAACCCCTCTCAATAGGAGTGGTTCCAGACCCCAAGCAGTGCGTAGAGGCGAGTCCGACTATATCGAGTCAGAACTTTTTGACCTCATGCACCAACTTGGGCTCCATCCCTGCCAAAGAGGTGACATTCCATCTCTCTAGAGCTAGGTTCTATAGCTGAGGATCGGATTGCCAAGGTCCCTTTGGCCACCACTCAGCTCACATCGCACCCGACCCCTACGGCCCCTCTCACAGATGGTGAGCCCCCCGGGTAAAGGCCCGGCCACCAGGCAATCGCCTTCGATCCCCAGCTTGAGGACTTGCTCCACGGGGCGGTAACCCACGCCTGGGCAAAAAAAAAACAAGATCGAATTTTTGTACTTGTCATTGGGGTTTTGGAGTCGTACTTTGTCTGGTCCCTCACCAAGGATTTTTTTGCCATGGATGACCCTAACAGAAGCATGAAGCCCCAGACAACTTAGAGCAATCATCGGGACACACAAATCCTTCCACCACAATAAGGTGATGGTTCGAGGAGGTGTAAGCCAACTATGACCTGTTAATTTGAAAAGTCGCTTCCGACTTTTTCTTCTTTTTTTTTTAATCCACAATGATATGCCTGTCTGTTTTTCTTGGTGTAAAATTGAATTATTGCTTGCAGAAAATCTTTAGTAATGCATGTTGAAAGCGGAACGATGCGCCCAAACAGTTTGAAGGTTAATTATATTGTCTCCAAAATTTGAAATGCAGAATTAGCTTTTTTTGCACTGTATTGTCTGTGCTTTCATCCTTGATCAGGCTGTGCTCAGGTGGAATTTTAACATTATACACCATCTCTCTTCTAATTTGGCTTCAGACCAGACCTTTTTTATTCAAAAAACAGAAAATCTCATCCGTTTTCACCACTTTTTCTTCTATTATTCACACAATCCAACGTTCATGGCATCTTAAAGCAACAGCATTTCCTTTTTTGACTTTTGCCATTTTCACCGAGACTAAACATAAGCAGCATGTCTAGCACATCTTTGCTCTACGTTGCCCAGTAATTATAAGTGAACCCCTTTAAGAGCGGAGGGCGCGGTGTAAAGTAAACTAGGCAGGAGAGTGTGTGGCCGAGCAGCAGGTCGTTGTTAGAGAAAGTTTGTCTGCTGCTGAAATGTTCACGAAACATTGCCTAAAAGAACCCAGTGACTTCTCCTTTTCATTTTTTACAGTATGTATGTGAATTGGGACATCGGTTGTAGCAACCAGTAATCTCTCATTCAAAATGTCACAAATTAAATAGCTGTGTGTTATACTTTAAATTTGCGCTGTATTTTTGTTTTTGTTTTTTGCACACAATCGAGAATATCTGTGCACAGAGACCACTTCAGTGGTGCACAATTGTGCAGGCGCATCTTAGAAGGGAACGTTGGTCACAAGTTCATTCCCCATTGCTAATGTTAGTCTGTCCACTATTTTCCTTTTCCGTTCATTGTTCTCCAGTAGATTTCCATTAGATTTCATTAAAATTTATAGAAAAATCTACTTGCTGTATCATTTGCATGTGTGGATTTGAAAATAAGACTTCTGGTTATCGAGAACTCTTATCTAAATCCTGTAGGAACCTTCAGATTATGAGACACGTTTTTCATCACTTTGTCCTGAAGTTTTACAAGTGCTAAAAAGAGCCCATTTTTTAGATGAATTCAATTGATTTTACACTTAAACTTATAATCATGTTAAATCGTATGTAACGCAGGTGTTGGTTCGGTCTTGTTTTCACCTAAATTAATAAATGTTTATCCAAACCAATATACGCTACACTGGCCTCCGTGGGCCAGAACAAATTTCTATTTCTCAAACTGTTTGCATGCCGAAAACTGCATTTTCAGGGTTGGTCATCCTGCATTAACAGGATGTTATTACGACAAGGAGAAAGTACAACCTGCGCCGCTTGACTGGGTACAATGGGCACACATTGGAGTTCACCTTAAAACAAGAGCTCAAGCTAATTACGCTAATTCCACTAGCCTCATATGTTCAACATTCATACTATTGGGAGCAAGACCATGGAATGGGAATGAGGATGAAGGGCAGCAGAACCCAGTGAAGATTCATTGCCAGGTTATTATGTCAAATTTATTTCACCTTAACATGGTGGAGGGATTTGTTTGTCCCTATGATTCTTGGAGCTAGGTTTTCGGGGGATTCTTGGCTCTGGTCGCCTATGACAACCAGCTAGGGGACCAGACAACGCACGACTGTGAGACTCCTATGATGAAAGACCTAAATAGATGATGGTTTTCTTTTGGCCAGACGCAGGTCACCGGGGCTACCCACTGGAGGCAGGCCTGGAGGTGAAGCTTGAACAGGAATGCCTAGTGGCCGGGCCTGGATCCAAAGGGTAATGTGTCCCCCTTCCCATGAGCTCATCACCTGTGGGAGGAGCCATAGGGGTCTGGTGCAATGTGAACTTTGCGGTTACTGATGGCAGGGACTTTGGCGATCCGATCCCCAGCTACTGAAGCTGATTTTCAGGATGTGGCACATCACCTCTCTGGAAGGGAAGGAGCCCACGCTGGTATGTGAGGTTGAGAAATTCCAAGGAGTTGTAGCCGGACTCTCCTCCACACACTGCTTGGGCTCTGGTACGAGTCCTCTTTTTAGGGGTTAGACTCTTTTTCACTCTGGAGTTACCCATGATGAGAGAGGCCAAGCAAGTCTGGGTATACATATTGTGACACCCCCCCCAGGTTGGCACCCGTACATTGGGGTCCTGACTGGTTTGGACCAATACTGGCCTTGTTCCCGAGTAAGGTAAAAATGAAATGTGAGATCAACAGGGGGATTGGTGCAGCGTCTGCAGAGATGCAGACTTTGTATCTGTCCGTTGTGATAAAGAAGGAGCTAAAGTGAAAGGCAAACCTCTCAATTTACCGGTCAATCTAGGCTCCTACCCTCAAATACAGTGCCTTGTGAAAGCATCCGGCCCCCTTGAACTTTTCAACCTTTTGTTACATTTCAGGCTTCAAACATAAAGATACAAAATTCTTTTTTTTTTTTTTTTAATCAAGAATCAACAAGAAGTGCAAGGTTCGCACGTGGCCCTAAAAGTCCCTAAAAACCCCTACATTTTCGAAAGTGCATTTAGGGGCTCCTGAAAGTCCTTAAAAATCCGCGAAAACTGGTCAAGCCCCTAAAAAAACCTTAAATTAAAAAAAAATCAAAGGGAGGACCTCTACTGCCAAAATTCTCCCGAAAAAAAATATTCTTTTATTTAAAAAAAAAAATAGCAATCCGTCTGGCGTCCAAAACAGCCGGAAATTGTCAACGGAAGTCACCGTGTTGACAACTTGTCGATATTCCATTGTTTGTTTACGTGAGTACGCATTTCACTTAGTCTTCGTTACGACGTAGCGTAGTTATTTCATCGATCCAACTTGTATCATGGGGAAGTGCATTTTTCAATGTGCTTGGGTTGAAAGTAAGGAGTTTGGGAGCTGGGTTCGTCAAGATCCAAAAGATCGGCACATGTTTTACTGCCATCTGTGCAAGCAGAGTTACCAGCTTGAAAAGATGGGCGTCAAAGCGCTGGAGTCACACCGGAAAAACAGGAGACACGCTGATTTGGCGAAGACTGTTTCATCTTCCGTTGGTATGAATCTGTTTCTAAAATATCAGGATAGTGAAGCATCAACTTCAGGCTGTGGCACTAGCAGTGCATGCGCACCTGCAGTTGTCCAGTCATCGACTTCAACCAGCCGGAAGTCAGGCTTTATGGACGCAGTTCAATACACGAAGACGGACTCGTTATAGGCAGAGATCGTGTGAACTTTAAAAGTGATCTGCAGCCATTACAGTTACAAATCTTGTGAAAATAATTTAAAAGTGTTTGCAGTCATGTTCCCAGACAGTGACATTGCTAAAAACTACCACTGTGGGGAAAGGAAGACTTAGTACCTGGCTACATTTGGCATCGCTGCCCACTTTTCATCTCTACTGCCTCAAATCCAAAAAAGCCAGAATAGAGACTGACATATCTACGCTTATTGAGAAGGCTGACAGGCTGTGTGAGGAGGCAGAAGAAAAGAGGAATCTGAGGTTTATCACCGAGGCCAATGCACTCAGAGGCAGAGCAAAGGACAAGAGAGCCACTTTGGCACCTCTACAGCAACAAATAGAGGAGGCACTGGGTAGGCTCAAGGAGCTAGACTCGTAGGGGTGCTGAGACAGACATCAGTAGAAGACATTTGTGTATATAGTTGCAATTGTATTTAGAATTTGTTTTTCTGTAGACTGTTATGTGAAGACTTTGACAATGGTCATATCACTGAGAACTACAACAAGGGGCGACAGGTGATCACTGTCACAGGTACTGAGGTACTGGAACATTTGATGACCCAAGAACGGTTGATGGCACCATTGGGTGAGTCTTTTTTTTCCTTACTCTTGATTTCCCACGATGGCCCTACATTTTTCATGTCAGCCCTAAATTTTTTCCGTGTCGGCCCTAAATTTTTCATGTCAGCCCCTAAGAATAATGATTTAGATGCCCCATAAACCTTCTCTTTGGTCTTCCTCTCGCTCTTTTGCCTGGGAGCTCCATCCTCCGCACCCTTCCATGAATATACTCACTCTCTCACCTCTGAACATGTCAAACCATCAAAGTCTGCTCTCTCGAACCTTGTCTGCAAAACATCCAACTTTGGCTGTCCCTCTCAGGAGCTCATTTCTAATCCTATCCAACCTGTTCACTCCAAGCGAGAACTTCAGCATCTTCATTTCTGCCACCTCCAGTTCTGCTTCATGTTATTTATTCAGTGCCACTGTCTCTAATCCGTCCATCATGGCCGGCCTCACCATTGTTTTGTAAACTTTGCCCTTCATCCGAGCACAGACTTTTCTGTCACATAACACACCAGACACCTTCCGCCAGCTGTTCCAACCTGCTTGGACCCGTTTCTTCACTTCCTTACCACACTCACCATTGCTCTGGATTGTTGACCCGAAATATTTGAAGTCCTCCACCCTCGCTATCTCTTCTCCCTGGCGCCTCTTCCCCCTCCACCTTTCTCATTCACGCGCATATATTCAGTTTTACTTCGGCTAATCTTCATTCCTCCCCTTTCCATTGCATGTCTCTATCTTTCCAATTGTTCCTCTGCATGCTCCCTCCTTTCACTGCATATGACAATATCATCTGCGAACATCATGGTCCAAGGGGATTCCAGTCTAACCTCATCTGTCAGCCTATCCATTACCACTGCAAACAGGAAGGGGCTCAGAGCTGATCCCTGATGCAGTCCCACCTCCACCTTAAATTCTTCTGTCACACCTAAGGCACACCTCACCATTGTTCTGCTGCCATCATACATGTCCTGTACTATTTTAACATACTTCTCTGCCACACCAGACTTATGCATGCAGTACCACAGTTCCTCTCTTGGTACTCTGTCATAGGCTTTCTCTAGATCTACAAAGACACAATGTAGCTCCTTCTGACCTTCTCTGTACTTTTCCACTAGCATCCTCAAGGCAAATAATGCATCTGTGGTACTCTTTCTAGGCATGAAACCATACTATTGCTCGCAGATACTTACTTCTGTCCTGAGTCTAGCCTCTACTACTCTTTCCCATAACTTCATTGTGTGGCTCATCAACTTTATTCCTCTATAGTTCCCACAGCTCTGAACATCCCCTTTGTTCTTAAAAATGGGAACAAGAACACTTTTCCTCCATTCTTCAGGCATCTTTTCACCCGCTAGTATTCTGTTGAATAAGTTGGTCAAAAACTCCACAGCCATCTCTCATCCGTACATTATGGCCGGCTTCACCACTGTTTTATAGGCTTTGCCCTTCATCCTAGCAGATACTCTTCTGCCACATAGGACACCTTCTGCCAATGCAAATTTGACGATTTTGCAATGCGACCAACATTTTGGCGAGCATCAAAAAAACTGCGAGCGGTCATATCACTTTCATATTTCACTTATGCATCTCCAACTTACCTTTACATCTATAAGTACAAATAAAACAAATAAATCTTTTTGGAAAAAAAATCGATACTTACCGACAGGTTTTGATCGAGGTTTTAAATGGAGAAATGTTTTGAATAAAAAGTACTACGGATTGTTGCCTAGTTATGTTATCGCCACGAGGCCGTGGTCGCAAGCTGCACATTCAAGGTTCGTGACGATCAACGAGAAAGCCACCCAAAGGCGAACACATGCTTTCTCGCTCGTTTCCTACACCACTCACGACAGACCCCTCAGGTGGTGTGTGGAAAACGTTAATTTATTGCCTTCACATCAAGAAAACTGGAGGCTTGTAGACCTGTGAATAACCGCCATTTTTTGGAACTAGCAGATAGGACACATTTTCTTCTTCTCCTTCAGTCAACTGCATCAGCATACAACTTACCGCTACCTACAGGCAGGCGAAACATGCAAATCTATCCCCATTTTCCACACCCACAGAACAATTGCAAATGTTATTGTGGGTACCTCTGCAAACTTTAATACTCAAACTTGAAAAATTGTCAGCTGTTTATTTTTTTTTGTCATGTTGGTACTCAAGATGTAATGGATGAAAATCCAGTTGATTGAGTGGTTTTCACAACTTGCATCTTTAAAACTGTGAAAATAATTATTCGAATCTGGATTTGGTCAGATGATTTCTCCTTGGTCTGTTTGGCCATTTGGTTGATTGTGATTGAAGGTTTGTGAATGTTATGCCCTCTTCAACACACTGACAGCTGGTTTCTGATTTTTCATGATGTAGGCTTTATAATAGTGGCTTGTTTTACATGATGGACTTGCCTTATTTTGAACTCTCCATCGTCATGACAGTATTTATATATTGTTACAAATGCTTGATGCATTTTATTATGGGACTTCAACATGTGTATTAACTTTGATGTTTGAAAATTGTTCTACAGAAATTATTTTCTGGACCAATTCTATAGAAATTTGAGATCAAGGACTGTGCCACTTTCTGTTCTTCAAACCTTTCTATAGAATTTCTACAGAAACATTTTGTTCTCGATAAATTCTATAGATTTCTATAGAGGTTTTATAGAAAATTTTTAGCAGGAAGCTTTCACTGCAGATCACAGTATCATCTGCAAACATCATGGTCCAAAGGGATTCCATTCTTACCTTTTCTGTCAGCCTATTATCACAGCAAACAGGAAGGAGCTCAGAGCTGATCCCTGATGCAGTCCCACCGCCACCTTAAATTTTTGTGTCACACGACGGCACACCTCACCACTGTTCTGCAGCCCTCATACATGTCCTGTACTATTCTAACATATTTCTCGGCCACACCAGACTTGCACATGCAGTACCACAGTTCCTATCTTTGTACTTTGTAATAGGCTTTCTCTAGATCAACAAAGATACAATGTAGCTCCTTCTGACCTTCTCTGTACTTTTCCATGAGCATCCTCAAGGCAAATAATGCATTTGTGGTACTCTTTCTACGCATGAAACCATATTATTACTCACAGATACTTCCGTCCTGAGTCTAGCCACCACTACTCTTTCTCATAACTTCATTGTGTGGTTCATCATCTTTATTATTTTGTCGTTTCCACAGTTCTTAACTTCGCCTTTGTTCTTAAAAATGGGTACTAGCACACTTTTCCTCCATTCTTCTGGCATCTTCTCTCCTGCTAGTATTCTATTGAATACGTTAGTCAAAAACTCCACAGCCACCTCACCAAATTGCTTCCATACTTCCACTGATATGTCATCTGGTCCAACTGTCTTTCCATTTTTCATTCTGTTCAGTGCCTTTTTAACTTCTCCTGAACTAATTATTGCCACTTCCCTGTCATTCATCTTGCCTCTTCTACGTTACCTTCTCTCCCATTTTCTTCATTCATTAACTTCTCAAAGTACTCTTTCCATCTACTTGGCACTACTTGTACCAGTCAACAAATTTCCATTGCTATCCTTAATCACCTTTACTTGCTGTACATCCTTCCCATCTCCATCCCTCTTTCTTGCCAACCTGTAGTAATCCTTTTCACCTTCTTTCGTATCCTACCTGGAGTACATATCGTCATATGCCTCTTGTTTAGCCTTCGCCACTTGCCAAGGGTGAATCTCAATGTATTCCTTCCTCAGTCCTCTCCATGTCCCACTTTGTCTTCGCTAATCTCTTTCCTTGGATGACTTCCTGTATTTTGGGGTTCCACCACCACGTCTCCTTCTCCCATTTCCTACCAGAAGACACCCCAAGTACTCTCCTGGCTGCCTCTCTTGGAGTTCCTTGGGTGTAGTATTCCATTCTTCTGGGAGCTCTTCCTGACCATCTAGAGCCTGTCTCACCACTTTTCGAAAGGCCACACAACATTCGTCCTTTCTCAACTTCCACCACCTGATTCTCTGCTCTACCTTTGTCTTCTTAATCTTCCTACCTGCTACCAGAGTCATTCTACACACCACCATACTTTCCTGCTGAGCTACACTCTCTCCGACCACAACCTTACAATCAATAACCTCCTTCAGATTACATCGTCTGCACAAAATATAATTCACCTATATGCTTCTACCGCCGCTCTTGTCGGTCACTCTATGTTCCTATCTCTTCTGAAAATAAGTGGTCACCACTGCCAATTCCATCCTTTTTGCTTCATCGAGTTCCTTCCAAAATCTCTCTTTCAACTCGTGATGACATCCAACCTGTGGGCCAATGTATGACTAACTGTTGTCCGGTGGACAGACTCTCCCACCTCAGCTGTAGATCTCTCCAGTTCATCCAGAGTGATCATGGGCCTCTTGCCTGCATCTCTGATCAGTCTTCTCCCTGTTAGAGGTGAACATTTAGGGGGACAGCTGGGTCATGGTAGATGTGCAGTGGTCTGATGAAGCTTGGAAAATCTTTTTGTTTCCAAATCCGGCTTTAAACTTCTCCACAACAGTATCTCGGACCTGCCTGGAATGTTTGTTGGTCTTCATGATGCTCTCTGCACTTTAAACAGAACACTGAGACTATCTCAGAGCAGGTGCATTTATACGGAGACTTGATTACACACAGGTGGATTCTATTTGTTATCATCAGTCATTATTGGATCATTCAGAGATCTTCACTGAACCTCTGGAGTGAGTTTTCTGCATTGAATGTATGAAGGCCGAATAATACTGCACGCCCCACTTTCCATTTTACTTGTTAAAAAAAAGTACAAGACATCCAATACATTGTGTCCCACTTGTTGATTCTTGATTAAAAAAAAAAACAAAACATTTTATATCTTTGTTTGAAGCCTGCAATATGGTGAAAGGTTTAAAAGTTCAAGGGGGGCACATCCAAGGCACTCTATGATCATGAGCTGTGAGGCATGACCAAAAGAACAAGATACAAGCGGCCGAAAGTATTTTTCTCCACAGGGTGTCAGGGCTCTCCCTGAGAAATATGGTGAAAAGCTCTGTCATCCGGGAGGAGCTCAAAGTAAACCTGCTGCTCTTCCGCATTGAGAGGAGTCAGATGAGGTGGCTGGGCCATATGATTTGGATGCCTCCTGGACGCCTCCCTGATGAGGTGTTCTGGGCATGTCTCATTGGAAGGAGACCCTGGGGACGTTCCAGTACATGTTGGAGAGACACTTTGTTGACCTGGGCACGCCTCTGGTTCCCTCAGAAGAGCTGGGTGAAGTGGCTGGGGAGAAGTAAGTCAGGGCATCCCCCGAAAGCTACTGCCCCCGCGACTCGACCTTGGGTAAATGGTAGATGATGGATAGATTTTATGTCAAGTGATGTGCAGACAACACTGTGTACTGAGTACATTATTCATCAAACCAGTTAGGCAATGCTCAATATCCAACATCATGAAATTTGACAGATATGTCATAACACTTGTTACATATTATGGCATACCATAGGTTTGAGGAGGTTGCTACAGAAGCCCACTTACACAGTCCAGCTGTGCCTATAATATGGACATGTTGGGTGGTGTTCTCAATGAAGGAAATGCACTGACACCAAAATTCTCATGGCTTGCTTGTTCCTCAAATTATTTTCATGAGTCTTAGTGTTTTATTAATGCCAAAGCATATGCTATCAATAAACATTTTTAATGAAGGGAAAAAGAACATGTTTGAGTTTATTTTTTCATGGGAGCAAGGTGTCCGACTGGTTAGCACATACGCTTCACAGTTCACAGTGTGGAGTGCAGGTTTTCTCATGTGACTCCGATTTCTTCCCACCTTCCAAAATGCATGGTAAAACAAACCAAATTTATTTGCATTGCACATTTCATACACGAGGTAAATGTGCTTTACGTGATGAAAACTATTTGTAAGACAAAGAGATAAAACATTTAATTGGATGAAAAAAATAAACATGACTATTAAAAAAATACAATTAAAACCATGTACAGTGCAAAATATATGATTAAAAAATGGAAATACTCTAAAAAGCATGAGAAAATTTTTCAACCTGGATTTAAAAACATTCACACTTGGGGCTGGCCTCACCTCTGTTGGCAACTTATTTCAGTTGTGTGCAGCATAATAGCTAAAAACGCTGATTCACCATGTTTTTGCGTTGAACTCTGCACTTCACCATTTTAGCTGAGTCAGTCGATCTCATGACCATGGGTTTGTATTCTGTAAGCATTTCTTTAAATGTATTCTAAATCATTTCCTGATTTATAGATCAGTTGCAAAACTTTAAAATCAAATGTAAAGCTGACTGGAAGCTAGTGCGAGTACTTTAGTGTTGGAGTTATATGGGCTGACCACTTTGTTCTGGTCAGACCGTGAGGTGCAGCATTCTGAATGAGCTGCAGCTGTTTAATGGTCGTTTTTGGGAGTCAGTCAGAAGACCATTCCAGTAGTCAAGTCTACTTGAGATAAAAGCATGGATGAGGACTCGTCTGTTGGTGTTGCTGCATTCCTTTCAACGAGCTAACTTCTCTGCAGTAGCCGCCATCAGTTTTGATTCACCCATTTTGATGTGCCGAGTCAGGGGCTCTCTCCAATTTGAGTGGTCATCTGCCAGGCTCTCCCAGATTTATCTTGATGGCCTTCAGGTCCCTCTTGACGAAATTGCGGTCGCGCACCTGTGGTCGTCCTGTAGCTCTCAACATAGCAACCAGCTCACCGTACAGGATGTTTTTGGGGATGCCGGCCATCTTGCAATTGGTAGACATGGGCTAGCCATCTGAGTCCGTGCTGTCGGAGCAGAGTGTACATGCTGAATAGACCGCTGTAAGACAGGACCTCGGCATTGGTCACTTTGTGCTGTCAGGAGATTCCCAGGATGTGACAGAGGCTGCGCATGTGAAATGGTTTTTCTTTCTTCTCTTGCCTCAGCATCCCCTGTAAGGCCTATTCAGGGGTGTTGGAGAGGAGGGTCTGTCGGGAAGACAAGCTCTGGATGGATGGAGGTCTTCAGCTAAAAGTTAAATATAGGATTGTTAGTTATTTGCGACCCTTTTATCACATCAAATACATCAACACGTTTTAACTTGACTTCCTGTTTTAAGCTTGTATCCTTTCATTTTGAAGGGTACACCCTGGCGCACAGGATTTTGGCGCGAAATTATTTTTTTAATGGATGGAACCAATTGATATAAAAAACGATTTCTTTTATTCCTTGACAAGCCAGTGCATTTAACTTTTCTTCAGATAGTTCCAGATCAATAATTTTTATTGATGAAAAATTTTAAATACCGTTTTATATCATGTTCTACTAATATCAGTTGAAAATGGAAATCATTTCTGAGTTTTATATTTCAGTTTTGTATTTTAGTTATGTATTTGTTTGTTTTGTTTTTAATTTACGGTTCGGTGATATTAATCCATTAAGTTATTTTAAGGCCATCCCTCATCACACTCGCAACTTTATCTGCGAGCATGACTGACCACACCCGTACATTTTTCAAATGTGAGTGAGTGTGATATATATATATATATATATATATATATATATATATATATATATATACACATCAAAATATTAAAGGCAGCTGATTATACTATTAGTATTACTCCATCTATATCCAAGATAGTGAGCAATGTGGTCGAGTGTATCAGTACAACGCGACATCACAAGTTTGAGACCTAAACGTTAATAGTAATTACTACAGATCAACTTCTTTAACATGTTTTGCTGTATGGTGTAGAAATTCTAGGATACATTTTCGTGTATATTTTAGATGTATACTATATGTATAATGTGGGGAAAAGGACAATTTTTTTACTGAATAGTTCACTTAATTCATTTGTCTTGAGATAAGATGGCATATTTTAATGACAAATGTGATTTTGTGCTATGCAGTGATAGGGGTTGGGGGGCAAAAAAAATCTGGGCTTGGCCCTTGGGGAACTTCTGCCCAATTAATTTTTTTTTGGTCAGGACTTTAAAATTTTACTGTCAATTTTAGTCTGAATTTTGTTCACAGATATTGGCAGAATGCCCCAAAGCCATCCATTTTTTTTATTTTTAAGACACCCCTCTTCGAGCCGTCACCTTATCGTGGTGGAGGGGTTTGTGTGTCTCAATGATCCTAGGAGCTAAGTTGTCTGGGGCTTCGCACCCGTGGGGCTCGGCCGGGCACAGCCCGAAAGGGTAACATGGTCCCCCTTCCCATGGGCTCACCACCTGTTAGAGAGGTCATAAGGGTCGTGCAATGTGAGCTGGGCAGTGGCCAAAGGCGGGGACCTTGGCGATCCGATCCCCAGCTACAGAAACTAGCTCTCGGGACATGGAATGTCACCTCTTTGGCAGGGAAGGAGGCCGAGTTGGTGCGTGAGGTCGAGAGGTTCTGACTAGATATAGTCGGACTCGCCTCTACACAACACTTGGGCTCTGGCACCACTCCTCTTGAGAGGGGTTGGACTCTGTTCCACTCTGGAGTTGCCCACGGGGAGAGACGCCGAGCAGGTGTGGATATACTTATTGCCCCCTGGCTTGAGGCCTGTACGTTGGGGTTTACCCCAGTGGATGAGAGGGGAGCCTCCCTCCGCCTGCAGGTAGGGTGACGGGACTTGACTGTTGTTTGTGGTGATGCACAAAGCAGCAATTTAGAGTACCCACCCATTTTGGAGTCTTTAGAGGAACTGCTGGAGACCGCCCCCTCTGGCGACTCCATTTTGCTGGGGAACTTCAATGCCCACGTGGGCAATGACAGTGAGACCTGGAAGGGTGTGATTGGGACGAACGGTCCCCCCGATAAGAACTCGAATGGTGTTCTGTTACAGGACTTCTGTGCTCATCACGGATTGTCCATCACAAACACAATGTTCAGGCCTAAGGGTGTTCACATGTCTACTTGGCACCAGGACACCCTCAGTCGCAGTTCGATGATCGACTTTGTGGTCATGTCATTGGACTTGCGACCGCATGTCTTGGAAACTTGGGTGAAGAGAGGGGGGGAGCTGTCAACTGATCACCACCTGGTGGTGAGTTGGCTCCGATGGTGGGGGAGGATGCCGGTCCAACGTCGCAGGCCCAAACGTATTGTGAGGGTCTACTGGGAACGGCTGGCGGTTTCCCCTGTCAGAAGGAATTTCAACTCCCAACTCCGAAAGAACTTTGCTCACGTCTCAGAGGAGGCGGGGGAGATTGAATCCGAGTGGACGAAGTTCCGCGCCTTCATTGCTGAGCCGTCCGACCGGAGATGTGGTCGTAAGGTGGTCGGTGCCTGGCTTGGCGGCAACCCACGAACACGTTGGTCGACACCAACAGTGAGGAATGCTGTCAAGCTGAAGAAGGAGACCTATTGGACATTTCTGGCCTGTGGGACTCCTGAGGAAGCTGATAGGTATTGGCTGGCCAAGCAGAATGCAGCTTCGGTGGTCCCTGAGGTAAAAACCCGGGCGTGGGAGGACTTGAGTGAGGCCATGGAGAACGACTTCAAGACGGCTTTGAGGAAATTCTGATCCACCGTCCGGCGTCTCAGGAGCGGGAAGCAGTATACCGCAACTCTGTGTATCGTGGGGACAGGGTACTGCCGACCTCAACTTGGGATGTCGTGAGTCGGTGGGGAGAATAGACCTAAATTCCACCAACATGCCTTCCTATCAGGAAGCCGAGTCTGGTTACTCTGAGGCGGGCTCTTCTATCTCTGGGGTTGAGGTCACCAATGTGGTTAAAAAGCTCCTTGGTGGCAAGGACCCGCGGGTGGATGAGATTCCCCTGGAGTTCCTAAAGGCTCAGGAGGTTGTGGGGGTGTCCTGGTTGACACGGCTCTGCTACATCGCTTAGACATCAGGGACAGTGCCTCTGGATTGACAGACTGGGGTGGTGGTCCCCCTTTTCAAGAAGGGTGACTCGAGGTCTGTTCCAACTATAGAGGGATCACACTCCTCAGCCTCCCTTTGTTTCCGGTGAGAGTTGGACTCCGCCAAGGCTGCTCTTTGTCACTGTTTTTGTTCATAACTTTTATGGTCAGAATTTCTAGGCGCAGCCGAGGTGTAGACGGTGTCTGGTCTGGTGGCCTCAGCATCGCATCCCTGCTCTTTGCGGATGATGTGGTTCTGTTGGCTTCATCAAACCGTGATATCCAGCTGTCACTGGAGCGATTCACAGCAGAGTGTGAAGCGGCCGGGATGGGAATCAGCACCTTCAAATCCGAGACTATGGTCCTCAGTCAGAAAAGGGTGCCGTGCCCTCTCCAGGTCGGGGATGAGATCCTTCCCCAAGTGGAGGAGTTCAAGTATCTTGGTGTCTTGTTCACGAGTGAGGGAAGAATGGAGCGGAAGATCGACAGACGCATCGGTGTAGCGTCTGCAGTAATGTGGACTTTGTATCGGTCCGTTGTGGTAAAAAGTGAGCTAAGTCGAAAGGCGAAGCTCTCAATTTACCAGTCGATCTATGTTCCTACCCTCACCTATGGGCATGAGCTGTGGGTCGTGACCGAAAGAACAAGATCCCGGATACAAGCGGACGAAATTAGTTTCCTCCGCAGGGTTTCCGGGCTCTTCCTTAAAGATAGGATGAGAAGCTCGGTCATCCGGGAGGGGCTCAGTGTTGATCCGCTACTCCTGCGCATTGAGAAGAGCCAGATGAAGTGGCTGGGACATCTGATTATGATGCCTCCTGGATGCCTCCTTGGTGAGGTGTTACGGGCATGTCCCACTGGAACGAGACCCCGAGGACAACCTAGGACGCGCTGGAGAGACTCTCTCTCTCCTGGCTTGGGAAGACCTCGGGATCCGTCCGGAAGAGCTGGAAGAACTGGCTGGGGAAAGGGAAGTCTGGGATGGATGGATGGAAATTTAACACACTCGTTTGCTGCTGCTTCATCTTTGTGTGCATTCTGTTTTTCACTTCTCCTTAGGGGACCTCAGAAAAGGCACAAGAACTGGGTACTGAAATTTTTAGAGTTAAACAATCTCGGACTACCGGAATGTTTGTGCTCGTTCCAATTTGTTCTCAATTCTTAACACCCAACCCTAAACATATGCAGCTCAATGTACCATGATTATTTGTCTTTTGGTTTTCTTGCCTGACACACATATTGAATGTGCTGACAACTTCGACCTCCCTTGCTGAGTGTCGTCATCAGCACAGGGCTCAAAATGGTTGTTTCGACTGTAGCAATAGTTAACTGCATACAGTTTGTGAATCATAGCTACCCTCAAAAGAAATTTGTAGATAAAACACTTTTACACAAAACAGTCAAAGTCAGTAAAGGTTCTGGGGAATGCTGCCTTTAAATAAATATTTTATATTAATTATTTACGCACTGGTATTCATTTCAACAATAACACTTTGGGATGCATTATCTCATTTTCAATCGGGTCCTTCAATTTGTACAGATAATCAACAATGTACAAAATAATCCACTTTTCAGCTTGTCCTGCTAAGGGTCGCCACAGCGTGTCCTTTTCCATACAAGCTTTTCTTCTGCATCCTCCCCTCTAACACCAACTGTCCTCATGTCATGTCCTCACTAACTCTATTTTCCTCTTGCTATCTTGCTTTACAGCTCCATTCTTGTCATCCTTCCGCCCTTCTACTCTCCTCTGGATGTGTCCAAACCATTCAAGTCTCATATCTCTAACTTTGTCTCCAAAATTCACTTTGTCAATCCCACCACATTTGAGTTGTACAGTTGGTCATCACCCTTGTACTCCATACTTCTTTTCCTGTCCTATCTTGTCCTGTCCTTCCCTCAGAGAGTACTGCACTACAGTCCCAGACATCAATATTTGTTTCCTTGTTGTTGATAGGTTACTTTTTCCATGCTGTTTATAACTAGCGTTTTCGCTTTTGTCTCAGTCACTCAAGGAACTTTGTTCTAGTCAACGGATCGACCCTGGTTCTCAATAAAAATCAGTTATAATCTCAAGAAACACAAAGGAAACTTGGAAACTCCACTGAGACACAGGAAAACTGTTCTGACGTATGCTGTCTCCCACTTCTCGTTAGTGAGAATGGAACCCAACAGCACTGGAGACCAAAGGTTGTGTCCACAAATTGAATAGAGCATCTTTGTTTTGGTCTGAGATTTCAGTTTGGACTGGACTTAAAATTGCAAAACTACAAATTAACAGAAAATGTGTTATACAAAAGTGATGAGTCTCACGGTAAAACATATATTTCAAGAAAGTCTAATTATAATAGTCAAATGAGTCATTTTTACTTCATCGTACGGCATGTAATCACAATGCTTGCTTAATCATGGCTGCACATCTTTTTAACTGAACAGCAATAATCTCTCCCTCTCACTCTCTCTCTCTCTCTCTCTCCTCTCTCTCTCTCTCTCTCTCTCTCTCTCTCTCCCTCCCTCTATATATATATATATATATATATATATATATATATATATATATATATATATATATATTACACACACACACAGTTATCCCTCTCTACTTCGCGGATTCAGTGCATCGCAAACCCGCCCCAAAAAAAGTCAGATCGTCTCACAATCCGTACTATCTCACTTTAAGAACCCCTGCCCCAAAAAAAGAAAAGCCAGATTCGCCTTTTGATCTTAAAGCTGCTTCCGAAATACCCAAGCTGAAGAGAAAGATGCAAAGTTAGAGGATTGTCTTAAAATGAAGCTGCTTTCGTTTTTTTGACACCGGATTGCAAAAAAAAAAAAAAAACGACCCGGTTGACAATGAAGATCTTCCTCTTGCTTGTCCCGTTAGGGGTCGCCACAGCATGCCATCTTTTTTCGTCTAAGTGTATCTCCAGCATCTTCCTCTCTAACACCAACTGCCCTCATGTCTACCTTCACAACATCCATCAACCTTTCAACCTTCTCTTTGGTCTTCCTTTTGCTGTTTTGCCTGGCAGCTGCATCCTCAGGTATCTTCTCCCGATATACTCACTCTCTTGCCTCTGGACATGTCCAAACCAGCGAAATATGCTCTCTCAAACCTTGTCTCTGAAACCTCCAATTTGGCTGTCCATCTGATTCCTTTTTGTAAACTCCACCATCTGCCCCTGCTGGATGTTATATTTACCCATAGCTGTTTATTTCACCGATATTCCATCACAATCTGCACCAATCACAACTCTCTCTCTGTCTGGGATACTCCGAACTACTTCATCTAGTTCCTTCCAGAATTTCACTTTCAACTCTCGGTCACATCCTATCTGTGGGGCATAGCTGCTAATAACATTATAAATAAAACCCTCAATTTCAAACTTCAGCCTCATTACTCGATCTGATACTCTTTTCACCTCCAACACATTCTTAGCCACCTCTTCCTTTAAAATATCCCGTATTCCAATTCTCTTCCCAATGGTAAAATAATTTAAACCCTGCTCCTAAACTTCGAGCCTTACTCCCTTTCCACCTGCTCTCTTGTATGCACAATATATCAACCTTTCTCATAAGTCTTGTGCCCTTTGAATTTGGTGATTGATGTGAAGTGAAACAGATTTTTCAATGTTCCAGAATTACTTCTGAAAGAGGAGGATTCCTTTCATGTGACACAGTTTCTAGATTGGTTAATTCATGTTATCATTATTTTTTTTAATTCTGTGGCCAGCCCGTACTATAATGTTATTTTTTGTCACATTTTTCATGTCTTCGGTTTTTGCATGGCTGAAAATAATAAAGGTAAATTACATTCATGAAGGGCGTGTGCATGCATACACTCAAACACACAATTCTCCCTGAAACTTAGCCTCCCACCAATTGCACAGTATGCATTTACAAATACATAATACTATATGAAAATGCTAAATATGAAATAATCAATAAAATTTTACGTATTATGTCATATCCAGGAAAGTGCAAGTTCTGACCAGGCCACCATAACTTGGCTCGGTCCAACACTCAAAAAGTCTTAACATTTGACCCTGGTCCTGTCTCACAGGGGCTTCACTTACTACAAAATGGGCAATTTGGACAACCGGATTGCGAATGCAGACCAGTTGCTGACTCAGGATGTGGAAAAATTCTGCAACAGTGTGGTGGACCTCTATTCCAACCTCAGCAAGGTTTGAGACTTTGTTAGGTCTTTGCATTAAGGTTGTGTAATTGATAAAATTGGAGAAAAATTAATATAATTTTGAGGAATAGATTTATACATCCATGTCAGAAGAACTCTTCAGAAATCCGCCAGCAATTGTTTACTTTGCCAGATAAACTGATACTGTTGAGATTTTAGTGATCGTATTAATTTTAATTGTGGGATAAGTGGAGCAATTACAGAACTGCATATTTTTAGAAAAAACATTGATTATTGTGTGTGTAAATATCAGGTGGTCAAGGAAAGACAATCATCACAAGCACATTCGGCCTCATTCACTGTGTTCGCACAGCCGTGTTTGCACAAATGTGTGCTTAAAATGCCCTGTACGCACATTTAATGCCATAACTGGTGATTTATCAATATAGTCATCCTCGAAGGACCCCAGGGTGCAGGCTGTGACTACACCAGAGACTGTATGATCTTATGAAGACAAAAAGCATGACAGCGCCTCTTGCGTAGATCAAAAAACAGTTATTACAAGAAAAAATTCCTCTTTTCACAAGTATGTGGAAACACTGCATGGTCGTTTCGTTCTTTTTTTTTCCCCATCTCTTTTGTCAACTTCATGAGCACCAGTACCTTGTTAAAGATCCACATGTCATCCGTGCAGCAGAGTCCCAACGCCAACGACTCAATCGGCAGTGAAGGGTCATTTGCCAGCAGCAAGGAGCACGACCAAACTCAGAGTTTGGAATTCACGCAGCAGACGAAGGATTTACAATTGGATAATGCCACACCTTGGTCAACCATATGATGATGTATGATTCTGCGGAATTACAAACTCTCAGATTGGAATATCAGGTTTTGAAAGAAACACCTGGCTCTTCATTCAAGAAGCATACATGACACCCTCATCTACTCGGGCATGCCAGAAAATGCTTCACAACATCCTGAAATTCAGATTCAAAATTTGTCTGTCCTTAAGATACTGCAAGATACAGTTGACAAGATTACTTTTCACTTATCACTTGTCACAGGAGGCCCTCGTCCAAGAAATTGACCTGGTCCTGTCATTGCAAAGTTTGAACACTTTCATCAGAAAATCCAAAGGAACTTAATTTGGAAGGAACGGTCAGTTCCCCAAGGAAATCAACAAGAGCCGTAAAACTTTTTACCCATTGATGAATAATTTCCAAGACAAAAGCAAATGAGAATGGTTGGTCATAAACAAGCTTGTCGATGGTGAACTATTTTCAAGATACCATCATCACTCCCTGGCTATTCGAGATGAGTACTTTTTTTTTTATATAGGTTGCTGTTAGGTAATGTATAGAATTCTGTATCATTCTTCTACTTCAACTTCGGTAAACAAGAAACCGAATAACGCAAATCACAAACAACCTTCACTCCAATCTTTCTGCATCCCTGCACAACCTGGTTCCTCACACAATAAACACACAAGTCACCTAAATCTTCTTTTCCACACCACAGTTAACCATAACCCAACATCATATCACCCTCTTGTTACTTTTTGTTTCCCATTTTCAAACTTTGTTCGTTATTCTCTTTACCGTAGCATCACTGGACTTTAAGAGAGAATATTTAGCACCTTTTCTCAGTAAAATTACAACAAAAAAAATATTGAAAGTTGTCCATTAAAGTAACAACAAAGAATGCAGGGTTCTAATGCTATTTAAAATGATGATGCACACACCCATTTTATGTCACGCTTGGCTTTCGTGTCTTGGAATGTCAATGGCGTTCAATCATGAACAAAGCGACTCAAGATGATGGATTACATAGCCAAATTTAAAAGTTGTACTTAAATTACAAGAAACCTTACGAATAGAAGAAAAATGCCTCATTGATTCTAATTACAAAAAAATTTTTTGGGCCTTTTATAACTGCAGACAAAGAGGAGTCCCAATTCTCGTTCATAGAAGATTACTTTATACAATAAATATGAGAGTAGTGGATCCAGAAGGTCGGTATTTAATTCTACAGGCCTCAAGTCTTCAACAACCTTGGTGCAATTATCAGTATACACCATTCAAATAAAGATGATCCAACCTTCTTTCACATACTCTTTATACACTTGTTAAACTTGTCAGCCTACTCAATAATTATTACGGAAGATTTTAATCTTATATTAAATCCAGAATTAGATCATGCAAATCTTTAAAAAAATGGCAATCGTCTCAATACATTCAAACATTTTTGGATGACTTTTGTCACGTTTTTCATTCTTGTTGTTGGTCATCAATATGGCACCTACCATTGTGGTTACCTTTGGTACGTGCTCCCTGGGACTGTTAACGTTTCTGTGTTTTTCGGTCGTCACGGTACTCAGGTACACAGGAAATTACTTGATTACCATCAGAGACTATAATCACGGGAATCTACGCTCCCAAGCCAACAAAATTCATGAACTTCAGCTGATCAAGACCGCCAAAGAATTTGGATGTTCTTGCGCTGCTTCTGATTGATTTAGGAGGCTGAAAAACCCCATTAAAAGAGAATACACATTTTTTTCGTTAGTTAACCAGTGTTTATTAAGAATAAATTTTTCTTTCAAACAATTCAGATACTCCCAAAATGCATAGTCATCTGTGATCATGCACCATTTTTTCTTCATGTAATAGTTGAACCAAATTTGGGACCCCCACCAACATGGTCCTTGAACACATATCTATTGAAGGACCCCAATTTTGATGCGTTCGGGAGGAAGGAATGGGATAGTTTCTGCCATTAAACAGCTCTCCAACCTTATCACCATCTCTGTTGTGGTAAACCTGAAAAGCTGTATTGAGAGGGTAGGAAAGGGGAGAAGGAGACTTGGTGGTGGAACCCCAAAATACAAGGAGTCATACAAGGAAAGAGATTAGCAAAGAAGAAGTGGGATACTGAGAGGACTGAGGAGAGGCGAAAGGAGTACATCGAGATGCGACGTAGGGCAAAGGTAGAGGTGGCGAAGGCTAAACAAGAGGCATATGAAGACATGTACACCAGGTTGGACACGAAAGAAGGAGAAAAGGATCTCTACAGGTTGGCCAGACAGAGGGATAGAGATGGAAAGGATGTGCAGCAGGTAAGGGTGATTAAGGATAGAGATGGAAATGTGTTGACTGGTGCCAGTAGTGTGCTAAATAGATGGAAAGAATACTTTGAGAAGTTGATGAATGAAGAAAATGAGAGAGAAGGAAGAGTTGAAGAGGCAAGTGTCAAGGACCAGGAAGTGGCAATGATTACTAAGGGGGAAGTCAGAAAGGCACTACAAAGGATGAAAAATGGAAAGGCAGTTGGTCCTGATGACATACCGGTGCAGGTATGGAAGCAATTTGGAAAGATGACTGTGGAATTTTTGACTAACCTATTCAACAGAATACTAGCGGGCGAATAAATGCCTGAAGAATGGAGGAAAAGTGTTCTAGTTGCCATTTTTAAGAACAAAGGCGATGTTCAGAGCTGTGGGAATTACAGAGGAATAAAGTTCATGAGCCACACAAAGTTATGGGAAAGAGTAGTGGAGGCTAAACTCAGGACAGAAGTTTGTGTCTGCGTGCAACAGTATCGTTTCATGCCTAGAAAGAGTACCACAGATCCATTATTTGCCTTGAGGATGCTCGTGGAAAAGTACAGAGAAGGTCGGGAGGAGCTACATTGTGTCTTTGTGGATCTAGAGAAAGCCTATGACAGAGTACCAAGAGAGGAACTGTGGTACTACATGCATAAGTCTGGTGTGGCAGACGAAGTATGTTAAAATAGTACAGGACATGTATGATGGCAGCAGAACAATGTTGAGGTGTGCCTTAAGTGTGACAGAGGAAATTAAGGTGGAGGTGGGACTGCATCAGGGATCAGCTCTGAGCCCCTTCCTGTTTGCAGTGGAAATTGATAGGCTGACAGATGAGGTTAGACTGGAATCCCCTTGGACCATGATGTTCGCAGATGATATTGTGATATGCAGTGAAAGCAGGGAGCATGCAGAGGAACAATTAGAAAGATAGAGACATGCAATAGAAAGGGAAGGAATGAAGATTAGCCAAAGTAAAACTGAATATATGTGCGTGAATGAGAAAAGTGGAGGGGGAAGAGTGAGGCGCCAGGGAGAAGAGATAGCGAGGGTGGAGGACTTCAAATATTTAGGGTCGACAATCCAGAGCAATGGTGAGTGTGGCAAGGAAGTGAAGAAACGGGTCCAAGCAGGTTGGAACAGCTGGCGAAAGATGTCTGGTGTGTTATGTGACAGAAGAGTCTCTGCTAGGATGAAGGGCAAAGTTTACAAAACAGTGGTGAGGCCGGCCATAATGTACGGATTAGAGACAGTGGCACTGAAGAAACAACAGGAAGCAGAACTGGAGGTGGCAGAAATGAAGATGTTGAGGTTCTTGCTCGGAGTGACCAGGTTGGATAGGATTAGAAATGAGCTCATTAGAGGGACAGCCAAAGTTGGATGTTTTGGAGACAAGATGAGAGAGAGCAGACTTCGATGGTTTGGACATGTTCAGAGGCGAGAGAGTGAGCATATTGGTAGAAGGATGCTGAGGATGGAGCTCCCAGGCAAAAGAGCGAGAGGAAGACCAAAGAGAAGGTTTATGGATGTGCTGAGGGAAGACATGAAGGCAGTTGGGGTTAGAGAGGAAGATGCAGGAGATAGGCTGAGATGGCAAAAGATGACACACTGTGGCCACCCCTAACGGGACAAGGAAAAGAAGTGCTGTGAAAAAGTTGATTTCAGTTTTTCTTGTATATCACACAAAAAGCTTTCAAATCATCAAACCAATTTTAATATAACTATGAGACAATGAAGGAGTGGTTGACCAACTAGACTTACTCCAAGATTGCAACAATGACTTATCCAGGAGGT
Source organism: Syngnathoides biaculeatus (assembly GCF_019802595.1). Classification (NCBI taxonomy): domain Eukaryota; kingdom Metazoa; phylum Chordata; class Actinopteri; order Syngnathiformes; family Syngnathidae; genus Syngnathoides; species Syngnathoides biaculeatus. Next base: position 554,248 of record NC_084658.1, read on the forward strand.
CACAAAAGAACGTCAAACATCATCTAAAGACCTACAGAACTCGCTGGTCTCAGTTAAGGTCAGTGTTCATGACTACCACAAAGACACTGGTTCCCAGGCTAAAACCCCTGCTGTCAGCAAAGAATAAAAAGGCTTGTCTCTCATTGGCCAAACATCTTGATGATCCTCAAGATTTTGGAGAAACATTCTGTGGACTTATCAGTCAAAAGTTGAACTTTTTGGAAGGTGTGCGCCCTGTTACATGTAGAGTAAAAATGGCAAAGCATTTGATTAAAAAAAAAAAATGCCAACAATGAAGCATGGTGGTGACAATGTAATGGTCTGGGACTGCATTTCTGCCTCGGGACCCAGGACAGCTTGCTGTAATTGATGCAACAGTAAATTCAGCTGCTTTTGCTACCAGTAAGGAAGAATGTCAGGTCATCGTTATGTGTGCTCTTGGGTCATGCAGCAGGACAATTAACTGAAACTCACGAGCAAGCCAACCTTTGAATGGCTTAAAAAAATGTTTTGGAGTGCGTAAGTCAGTCTGTATTTAAATCCAATGGAGATGCTGTGGTGTGACATTAAACATGAAATTCATGCTAGGAAACCCTCCAATATGGCGGTGTTGAAACAATTCTGCAAATAAGAGGGGGACAAAATTCCTCCAGACCGATATGACCGATATTTCAGTTATTGCTGCCAAGAGTGGCACAACATATTAGGTTTGGTTATTAGGGGGAAGTAACATTTTCACAGTGGGTCAGAAGGGTTTGGAAATTATTGTGCCTTAGTCAATTGAATTGACATTTGAAAACTGCATTTTGTATTTCATTTTATTCTCTCTGTGATATTAAAATTGGTTTGATTTGAAACCTTTGTCTGTGACAGATGTGCAAAAAAAAAAAAATCAGGAGGTGGCAGTTACTTTTACACGACACGGAATGATATATTCTTGCTATAAGAAAAAAGAGCAACAACTTAAAAATGGAATTGAACAAAAAATTTAAAACCTCACAGAAGAGTATACAAGTAATCCAACATAAAGTTAAAAATCAATTTCAAAGTGCAAAGCAATTACAGTGGTGCCTCGGTTTTAGAACGTCTGTTTTCGTACAAATTGGTTTTTGAACAAAAATTTTTGCTTTGGTTTTCGAATGAAAATCGAAATTCTAATGCCCCAACCAGCTGACCCACGCCGATTTGTTATTGTGCTTTCGAACGCACCCCCAAAAAACACGGAAACGATGTAACGCGCGCGACGCAACCAGTTGACCCACACACTCCTCTGTGCTTGGACGTTTCAGGGTAGTGATTTTTTTTCTTCCAATTGAGTAATATTAACCCCCAATCATGGCTCCAAAGAAGGCAAGTGGAACTTTTGGTGCTGAAAAAAGGGAAGTGGTGCGTAAAACTGTCAACTTCTAGAAGGATTTGATAGCTGAATACGAATCTGGTGTGCGTGTTTCTGAGCTATCGAAGAAGTATGGCATGGCGAAATTGACCATCAGCACCATTCTGAAACACAAGGATGCCCTCAAAGCAAGTGATGTTGCTCAAGGAGCAACTGTGTTGACCAAGCAGAGGCCACAGATCTTGGAGGAAGTCAAAAAGTTGCTTATTTTCGTAAAACGAGCAACAGTTAGCTGGGGATAGTGTTGGCGAGGAAGGGGAGGAGATGTCGTCTGTTGAAGCTGAAGGCAGTCAGGATGTCTCAAGTGCCGATATAAAAGTTATCTGTGCTAAAAGGAACGACATCCATAATTTTGTAGAACTCCATCACCCTAACGAAGCAGAATGTTGCAGAGCACTGCAAAATTTCAATGACGTTGATATGAGCCACTTCAGGAAGGTGCTCAAAAGACGGTAGAAACGGTCTACATTAGATTCTTTCTTTGTTAAAAAGGGGCGAGTCATCCCACCAAAGACATTTGAAACAGTTGTTTTGCCTTGCTTTTTTCTTTTGTTCCATTAACCCTACCTCTAGTTGCAAGTTACATTTGTTTTGTACGTTACGTACTTTCTGTGCAAACAAAAAATTTGCCTGTTTTTTTCCCGCCTCATTATTGCTTGTTTAAAGTTATTCTGCACTTTTGTTAATAAAAAAAAAAAAGGTTTACAAGGCTGGGGGGCGAGTTGCTGCAGATACGCCATTGCACTCCCAGCCAAGTTTGGTGTTTACATAATTCACCTGCGGGACTTCCAGTTGGGGTGTGGGGTTCTGCACGGACTTTTTTTGTTGTTGCTCTTCCGGAGTGGGCAGTTCACAGAGTTCTCACCGTTATGCGAGTAGTGTTTTGATGTCTGGCAATAAAACGAGTCTTGTTCCTGTGACCGACACTCCGCCTCCGACTCCTTTTCTCCGGCGCTACACTGGTGACCCCAACGTCAGTCCCGGCGTTTTCGAGACTGAACCGAACATGGCAACCGCCATCCTCAAATTGCCGGAGTTTTGGGAGACGTCCGCGGCAGCGTGGTTCGCGCAGACGGAGGCTCAGTTCTCCCTCCGCGAGATCTCGGATGATTCCATACGTTATTACCACGTTGTCTCAGCCCTCGGGAGCTCAACGGCGGCCAGAGCAGTGAACTTCATCACCTCTCCCCCGGCCCGAGATAAGTATTCTGGGATCAAGGCTCACCTTCTCAAGGTTTTTGAGCTTTCACGGCCGGAGCGTGCCCGACGTCTGTTGGCTATTAATGGACTGGGGGACAGCAAACTTTCCGAACTCATGGAAATGATGCTAAACCTGCTGGGCACGGAAGAGCCCGATTTCATTTTCATGGAACTGTTTCTCAGGCACATGCCACCACATGTTCAGACGGGGCTCGCTAACAGTACTGTCACTGAGCCCCGGGCCCTGGCCGAGGAGGCTGACCGTTTCTTCCTGGCCACCCAGCGCTTCTCCCCTGAGATGCTGGCCGCGACGCGCAGTTACCCGCCTGCGGGCGCGGGGGTGGCATCCAGCAGGGGCCCCATCGCCACCGACGGCCGTGCTGGCACAGGCTTGTGCTACTTCCACGCCCGTTTCGGTGCGAAAGCGAAGAGGTGCCTCGCCCCTTGCAACTACGACGCGTCGGGAAACGCCAAAGCGGGCTCCGCGGCGGCCGTGAGCGTGGGCACGAAGAGCCGGCTGCTGTCGCTGGCGGGACTCATGGGCCACCCCTACTGTCCGCTAATGGCTCCCCATCCGCTCTTATGGCATAAGGACTGTGGAATTGTGTTTCAGGAGTCAGCGCTTCACATGGGACTTTTGTCACTGCCGATGTCTCGTTCCCTCTCCTCTGCGCTGACTTTTTTTTTTTTTGTGCCCACGGGGTACTGTTGGATGTTAAGAGGGGCCGTCTGGTAATGCACTGACTTTCTCCACGGTTGCCTGCGTCCACAATGAGGCGACTTATGGCGGTCTCTCCAGTTCGCTCTCAGACGGCACCAAGTGCCAGCTCCTCCTTGGTGAGTTCCCAGGCTTGACAAGAAGCTAGCAGTCGGTAAGTCCGAGTTTGCCAACGTGGAGCGCCTGGGCATTATCCGCCGCTTGGATAGCCTGTGGACTTTGCCGCTACACATCGTCCCTAAACCGAGTGGCGGGTGGCGACCGTGTGGTGACTTCCGCCGCCTTAACGACGCCACTACGCCCGACCGCTTCCCTGTTCCACACATTCAGGACTTCTCGGCCCACCTGGCGGGCAAAATCCTGTTCTCCAAGGTCGACTTGGTGCGCGGGTATCACCAGGTTCCCGTGCACCCCTCAGATGTTCCCAAGACTGCTGTAATCACACCATTTGGACTGTTCGAGTTTCTGAGGATGCCGTTTGGTCTTAAAAATGCGGCACAATCTTTCCAGGATTTAATGGATTCTGTGCTCAGGGGCTTGCTATTTGTGTTCGTCTATTTGGATGACATCCTCCTCGCCAGCTCCTCGGAGGATGAACATCTGATGCACCTCCGCCACCTCTTCGCAAGACTCGAGCAGCATGGCCTGATCATCAACCCGGCGAAGTGTGTTTTCGGGGGGCCCTCTATCCAGTTCCTCGGGCACCTCATCGACAAGAACGGCGCCGCCCCCCTTCCGTGGAGGCAGATAGAAGCCTTCGAGGCTACGAAGGCCGCGCTGAGTCGTGCCGCTATGGTGGCCCACCCGACCCACGGGGCCCCTGTCGCTCTCACTACCAACGCATCAGACTACGCTGTTGGAGCCGTATTCGAACAGTGGGTCGGCGGCGCCTGGCAACCGCTTGCCTTTTTCAGCCGTCAGCTGGTCCCCAGGGAGCGCAAATACACCACGTTCGATCGGGAGCTCCTTGGCCTCTGGCTGGCGATCCGCCACTTCCGCTCCCTATTGGAAGGTCCTAAGTTCACGGCATATGTGGACCATAAACCCCTCACTTTCGCCATGTCCGAGGTGGCCGAGCCGTGGTCCGCCTGCCAGCAACGCCAATTGTTGTTCATTTTGGAGTACACTACGGACATCCAACACATTGCCGGCAAATCCAATGTGGTCGCGGACTGCCTCTCCAGGGCAATCGTTGGCACTGTGGATCTGGGTCTCGACTACTCCCGCATGAGCGCAGACCAGGCCTCGGACCACAGGGTGCAGGCCCTCAAGACTTCTGACACGGGTTTGCGCCTGGAGGAAGTCGCGGTTGGTGACTCGGGCGTCAGGTTGCTGTGTGTGACCCTCGGCCGCTGGTCCCTGCAAACTGGCGGCGGGCTGTTTTTGAGGCGGTCCACAACCTCTCCCACCCTGGAAGGAAACCGTCCGTGAGGCTGGTGGCCCAGAAGTTCGTGTGGCGCGGTCTTAAGAAAGATGTGCAGGCCTGGGTCGACTTGTGCGTGGCCCGCTGTCAGCGGGCTAAGGTGCATCGCCACACAAAAGCCCCCTTGGAGCCCTTCGCTGTCCCCGAGAGGAGGTTCGACCACGTCAACGTCGACTTGGTGGGTCCGCTTCCTCCCTCGCACGGTTCCACCTACTTGCTCACTATGGTGGACAGGACGACCCGCTGGCCCGAAGCTGTTCCCCTCTCCTCGACAACGTCTTCAAACGTGGCCCGGGCGTTCATCGGCATGTGGGTTGCGCGCTTCGGGACCCCGTGCGACCTTTCCTCCGACCGTGGCCCTCAGTTTACCTCTGAACTCTGGAACGCAGTCGCTAAGAGTTTGGGGGTCAAGCTGCACCGCACTACCGCCTATCACCCCCAGGCGAACGGGTTAGGGTTGGGTTCCACCACTCCATGAAAGCGGCCCTGCGTGCCGGCTTGACTGACGGCAACTGGTGGGATAATCTCCCGTGGGTCATGCTCGGCCTCAGGTGCGCCCGCAAGGAGGACCGGTTGTCCTTATCCGCCGAGCTCGTCTACGGCCAGCCACTGCGGGTCCCCGGCGAATTCATCCCAGACGCCACAGCGCCCTGGTCTGCAGCCAGGTAACGGTTCTCCATGCTGGAGGCCGCAAAAGGTTTGAGCTGGTTCCCACGTCGCAACATGGCACCCCAGCTACCCGGCTTCCCCGTCACCTGCGCTCTGCGGATTTTGTGTTTGTTCATCATGACGCCGACCGTGGACCTCTGCACCCCCCATACGACGGGCCGTTCATGGTCCTGGAGCACGGGAATAAGAGCCTGCTCGTGGACATTGGCGGCAGACCCGAGACTGTTCCCGTGGACAGGGTCAAACCCGCACACCTGTACATTGCCCAGCCTTTGGGGTTGGCCCTCCCCCCGCGCCGGGGTCGTCCCCTTTTGCCCTGTGCCCCTGCGCCTGCCGGGGTGGCCTGGGCCCTGGTCCCGTGACTCAATGGACAGTGCGGCCCCGCCCCCCCCGGCCCCTACAGTGCACACCCGCCAGGGTCAGGGCGTCATCCCTCCACGGCACGAGGATTTTGACTATGAGTGAATTCTGGGGGGGGTTTGTGTGGTGTTTACATAATTCACCCGCAGGACTTCGAGTTGGGGGGCGGGGTTCCGCACAGACTGTTTTTGTTGTTGCTCTTCTGGAGTGGGCAGTTCAGAGTTCCCGCCGTTATGAAAGTAGTGTTTTGATGTCTGCCAATAAAACAAGTTTTGTTCCTGTGTCCGACACTCCGCCTCCGACTCCTTTTCTCCGGTGCTACACTAGCATACTACTGCTAAAACATACATTTTAAGCGATCAATAAATATATTTCTGAAATGATTTAAATATATAAAGTATTTAAACTACACATGTATTTCTACTATGCAGTTTATTATCAGGGAAAGCTAAAAAAAAAAACGCTTTAAAAAAAAAAACAAATCTTTAGTCTTGGAACACATTTCATTTTCCGTTCGATGAAATGGGAAAACCGCTTCGGTTTTCGAACGTTTCAGTTTTCAAACGGCCTTCTGGAATAGATTGTGTTCGAGTACCCAGGCACCACTGTAGATGCCATCTAAAGCAGCGGATTTTCTACAGCAGTTAAGGTACACTAACTTATAGCAAAATAATAAATACAGAAAATTCCTTGCGCATCAACTTCAGTGCAATTAAAAAAAACATCATTAATTACAGCTTCACTGCTACACATCATCGAACAAAAACTAATGGAAACTTTTATCAAGGGTCTAAACATTCCTCAATTAAATAATGTACAAGCTTGAGACATTGTATCTGCTCCTTTAACCATTACAGAATTATAAAACTCATTCAGAAATATGCAATTTGGATGGGCCCGCAGCCTGGTGGAATCCCTGTTGAATTCATTAAATGTTTTTGGCCAATTCTTACCCTTCTTTATTTATTTATTTTTTTAGATCTGTCAAGGAGATAAACAATGAAGCTCAAATTAGTAACCATATGAATACAGCTTCACTTAAGTTGTAACTAAAACCAGGTAAATACCCCACTCTTCCGGCTCATTACCGTCCCTTATCACTGATTAATGTAGATCAAGATTATGTCGTAAACCATCACAGCGAGACTTGAAAAGATACTCCTGTTGTAAATTCCCTCTGACCAGATAGGTTTCATGAAAGGAGGAAGTTCCACAAATAATTTCAGACATTTGCTATGTTCAATAAGCATGTGACAGCGTAAAAACGTAGATGCAATTATTGTTACTTGATGCAGAGAAAGCTTTGGATCAAGTTAACTTGGCTTTCCTATTTGCAACTCTTTGCAAATTTGGCTTTGGAGATTTTTTTTTTTTTTGTTTTTGGTAAAATTTGTTTTTACCAAGATGGCACCTACCAGTGTGGCAGCCTTTCGCACATTCTCCCTGGTATTGTGTATTTTTTGGGCGTCGCGGGACTCAAGTACACAAGAGAAGACTTAGCCATCAGAGAGTCTTCTCCGCGTCGGCGACGAAGGGGGACGCTAGCTGGTTTACAACCTTAACTTTGGAAAATGGGACATCAACTACCGCTCCCGTCGATTCATCTCGCTAACCAATGCTCCCTAGCCACCAAAGTGGATGAAGTTCTGCTTCTGATCAAGACGTGGAAAGACTTTGGACATTATGCTGCCCTTTGTTCACGGAGTCTTGGATTTGTGGACACATCCTCGACGATGCTGTTACGCGACCCAGCTTTCATCTTTATTGTCCATACCGCATCCCGGAGCTAACACAGAAATAGAAAGGTGCTGGAATATGCTTATACACCATTGAGAAATGCTGCACGGACGTTTCACACCTCAGCACACACTGCAGCCCGCTTTTAGAGTCACTGTTTTTGAACTGTAAGCGGTTTTATTCGCTACGTGAGTTCACATCTTTCATCCCAGTCTGTTTGTATTCCGCCTCAAGCGAGCATGAACGCAGTACTGCTAACACTCACCGAGCAGATAAACGAGATTGAGGAAAAAACACACTGATTAACCACAAATTATCCTAGGAGATTTTAATACAGCTAAACGTAACAAACTCCCTACATATAAGCAGCACGTTAAATGTCCAATGAGGGCAAATAACACTCTAGACCATTGTTACACTTCCATTAAAAATGCATATCATCCAATCCCTGCGCACCCATTGGCTCCTCTGATCACTGCTTTCTGTACTTATTAATACCTACATACAGGCAAGGGCTTAAATGTACAAACCCTTGAGTAAAATCAGTTAAAAAGTGTACCAACGAGGCAAAATTAGAACTTCAAAGCTGCTTTGACTGCACAGACTGGAGTGTCTTTGAAAATTCAGTGCACAGGCTAGATGAATTCACGGATATTGTTACCGCATATGTCAATTTCTGTGAGGAGGCGTGTGTTCCAACAGAAACTTTTCGCATGTTCAACAACAACAAGCCATGGTTTTTAGGCAGACTTAGGCAACTCTGCCAGGCCAAAGGGATTGCATATTGTAGTGGGGACAGGGCCCTCTAGAATCACACTAAAAACCAGCTGAGTAAAGAAATCAACATTGCAGAGGGAATGTGCAGCTAAACTGGAAAAATATCAGCGCTAATGACTCCAAATCAGTTTGGCAAGGATTACAATCACTGACTAACTACAAGCAAGCTTCCCCGGTAGAAAACAAGAGCGGGCTAGCCGATGACCTAAAAAGCTTTTACTGGAGATACGAAAAAGACACTTCTACTCCACGCACACACCAAGCTGCACCAGGTTCCACTCCACCATTTAACATCCATGAATGGGATGTTAGACAGATCTTCAAACAACAAAAGATCAACAAAGCGCCGAGCCCAGACCTTGTGTCCCTATCCTGCCTCAGTCTGCGCAGACCAACTTGCTCCTGTTTTCACAAGGATTTTCGGCAGGTTTGTACAACTCTGTAAAGTCCCAACGTGCATTAAATGCTCCACCATTATACCGGTCCCCAAAAAAGCAGCAATCTCAGGTGTTAATGACTACAGGCCTGTTGCCGTGACATCTGTGGTCATGAAGTCCTTTGAACACCTTGTGCTGGACCACCTCAAGAGCGTCACAGGTCCTCTGCTGGACCCACTGCAGTTTGCCTATCGAGCTAAGAGGTCTACAGATGATGCCGTCACCATGGGGCTGCACTTTATCCTTGAAAATCTCGACATTGAAGGATCCTGTTTGTGGACTTCAGCTCTGCGTTTAACATCAGCATCCCTGAACTCCTCTCCTCCTTCAAAACTTCTCCGGCTCAGCGTCTCGCCTGCCATCTCCCAGTGGATCGACAACTTCCTGACGGGCAGGACACAGCAGGTGAGGCTGGGGGACACCACCTCATCCACGCGCACTATCTGCACTGTGGCACCCCAAGGTTATGTCCTCTCGCCTTTGCTCTTCTTGCTCTTCACTAGTGACTTTACCTTATGGCATCTGTCTGTCAAACTCCTGAAGTTCGCACAACACCATGGTCATTGGCCTCATCAAAGATGGTGACATGTCTGCATATCGACAGGAAGTGGCGAAACTGGAGCTTTGGTGTGGTCAACGCAATCTGGACTGCCCTGACTGTAGAGATGATTGTGGACTTCAGGAGGCATCCTTCACCACAGCTGCCCCTGATGCTGTCCAACTGTCTTGTGTCAACTGTCGAGACATTCAAGTTGTTGGGGATTACAATCTCAAAGGTCCTGAAGTGGTAGACTAATAACAACTTCATCCTCAAAAAAGCCCAGCAATGGATGTACTTCTTGCGGCTTCTGAGGAAGCATGGCCTGTCACATTTACTGCTGAAACAGTTCTACCCAGTGGTCATCCAATCATTACTGTGTACCTCCATCACAGTCGAGTTTGGGGCCACCACAAAAAAGGACAAACTCCGATTGCAACGGACAATCAAAACAGCTGAACAGATTATCGGCATGACTCTACTCACTCTTATGTACTTACATGCAACGTGAACTCAGTCCAAAGCAGGCAGGATCCTTTTGGATCTGGTTTGGTTTGCCACAAAAAACTACAAACTCAAACTGCAATGGACAATCAAAACCGCTGAACGGATTGTCTGCACAACTCCATCCACGATTGAAGACTTCCATGCATCTCGAACTACGTCCAGAGCTGGCAGGATCCTTTTGGACCCTCAACATCCCAGCCACCAGCTCTTCCAGCTCCTTCCATCGGGAAAGCACCACGGATCAATGCAACTCAAACAAGCAGGCATTCGAACAGTTTTTTCCCCCTGACGATTAAGTCATTAAATTCTTGATCAGCAAATTTACTATTTTCTGCCTTGTGCTATTGTTGGTTAATTCACTCACATCCTTCTGGTCCAATCAATATTAGTATGAGTAATATATTTTGTAAATAAAACAGAATATATGTACATGAATGAGAGGGATGGTGAGGGAAGAGTGAAGCTCCAGGGAGAAGAGATAGCAAGTGTGGACGACTTCAAATACTTCGGGTCAACAATACAGAGCAATGGAGAGTGTGGCAAGGAAGTGAAGAAACGGTTCCAAGCGGGGTGGAACAGTTGGTGGAAGTTGTCTGGTCTTCTATGTGACAGAAGAGTCTCTGCTAGGATGAAGGGCAAAGTCTATAAAACAGTGGTGAGGCCAGCCATGATGTACGGATTAGAGATTCTGGCACTGAAGACACAACAGGAAGAAGAACTCGAGGTGGCAGAAATGAAGATGTTGAGGTTCTCGCTCTGAGTGGGCAGGTTGGATAGAATTAGAAATGGGCTCATTAGAGGGACAGACAAAGTTGGTTGTTTTGGAGACAAGGTTCAAGAGAGCACACTTTTATGGTTTGGACATGTCCAGAGGCGAGAGAGTAAGTATATTGGTAGAAGGGTGCTGAGGGTGGAGCTGCCAGGAAAAAGAGCAAGAGGGAGACCAAAGAAAGGGTTAAGGGATGTGGTGAGAGAGGACATGAAGACATAAAGATAGAAAGAGGTACGAGGTAGGCTTTGATGGTAAAAGATGAAACGCTTTGGCGACCCTGAATCAGGACAAGCCGAGAGGAAAAGTCTTTTTTTCATTCTCTGCTTTTATTTTTTTTTCTATGCATGTTTTGCACATTTTATAATTTAAAGGTTAGGTTAGCGTTTCTGAGTTAAAAATATTTACCAGTACATCAGTATGATGTCAGGTTGGGTTTAGTAAGTTTTCCGACATTTTTAAAATGGGATGAAAATGAAGAGATCTTGGGCTACCTCACAATTTTAAACCTCGTATATGCTTCAATCCTGTCAAACGGATGCGTTATTGTAGGAAAACTGAGGAATTGTTCATGCAGATTGCCATTAGGAGGCATTTAAAATTACAGTGAAGAGAATAAATATTTGAACACCCTGCTATATTGCACGTTCTCCCACTTAGAAATCATGGAGGAGTCTGAAATTTTCATCGTAGGTGCATATCCACTGCGAGAGAGCTAATTTAAAAAGAAAAATCCAGAAATCACTATGTATGATTTTTTTTTAACGATTTGTGTGTTATACAGCTGCAAATAAGTATCTGAACACCTGTCTATCAGATAGAATTGTGACCCTCAAAGACATGTTAGTCCGCCTTTAAAAGTCCACCTCCACTCCATGTATTATTATCCTGAATCAGATGCACCTGTGTGAGGTCGTTAGCTCCATAAAGACACCTGTTGACCCCATACAATCAGTAAGACTCAAACTTCTAACATGGCCAAGACCAAAGAGCTGTCGAAAGACACCAGAGACAAAATTGTACAACTCCACACGGCTGGAAAGTGCTACGGAGAAATTGCCAAGCAACTTGTTGAAAAAAGGTCCACTGTTGGAGCAATCATTACAAAATGGAAGAAGCTCAACATGATAGTCAATCTCAATTGGAGTGGAGCCCCATGCATGATATCACCTCGTAGGGTCTCAATAATACTTAGAAAGGTGAGGAATCAGCCCAGGACAGCACAACAAGACCTGGTCAATGACCTGAAAAGAGCTGGGACCACCGTTTCCAAGGTGACTGTTGGTAATACATCAAGATGTCATAGTTTGAAATCATGCATGGTACGGAAGGTTCCCCTTCTTAAACTGGCACATGTCAAGGCCTGTCTTAAGTTTGCCAATGACCATTTTGATGATAACAGATGAGTCATAGGAGAAGTTTTTGTGGTCAGATGAGACCAAAATTGAACTTTTTGGTCATAATTCCACGAACCCTGTTTGGAAGAAGACGAAAGATGAGTTCCATCCCAAGAACACCATCCCTACTGTGAAGCGTGGGGGGTGGTAGCATCATGCTTTGGGGGTGTTTTTCTGTGCATTGGACAGGACAACTGCACTGTATTAAGGAGAAAATGACTGTGGCCAAGTATTGTGAGATTTTAGGGAACAAGCTCTTTCCCTCAGTCAGAGCATTGAAGATGGGTCATGGCTGGGTCTTTCAACGTGACAATGACCCGAAGCACACAACCAGGAAAACCAAGGAGTGGCTCCGTAAGAATCATATCAAGGTTCCAGCGTGGCCTCGCCAGTCTCCAGACCTAAACCCAATACAAAATATTTGGAGAGAACTGAAACTCCATGTTTCTCAGTGACAGCCCAGAAACCTGTCTGATCCAGAGAAGATCTGTGTGGAGGAGTGGGCCAAAATTCCTCCTTCAGTGTGTGCAAACCTGGTGAACAACTTCAGGAAATGTTTGACCTCTGTAATTGCAAACAAAGGCTACTGTACCAAATATTAACATTGTTTTTCTCGGGTGTTCAAGTACTTATTTGCAGCAGTATCACCCAAAAAAATTTTTAAAAAAAATCATACATTGTGATTTCTGAAGTTTTCATTTTAGATTATCTCTCACTGTGGATATTCACCTACAATGAAAATTTCAGACCCTTCCATGATTTCTAATTGGGAGAACTTGCAATATAGCAGGGTGTTCAAATACTTATTTTCTTCACTGTATATCAAATGTGTACCAACAATTTTCCAGTGCCATGTAGAAAGAAAAGTGCGCTTTATCAACTATGAAGCAAACACTAGACTGACAGAATGTTCTGAGTATGCTTTTTTAAATGTCGCACTTGGTATCTTTAGTCTGTGCATTATGCAATCAAATCTCAAGACTACCAAAGCACTCTGAAGTGTAAGAAATATGCTTCTTTTTGTCATAAAGCTCGGTCGTAGGTTGTTGTTTGACAAGATGACAGACAAACACTCAGTCATGGCTTCTCTCTGCCCTGATCTATCTATTGAAAATCTGTGGAAGTACCTAAAATACCCATATATACATATAATACAGCCCACGAGCGGGCTGTTATGCTGGGGAAGGACACCCACAAGCATGACAGTTCCTCTGAGGGGGAAAGGACCACCCCTAAGGCGGCTTGCGTGGCTCCAGCGGGTGCTTTAGGGGGGTGCAGTATCGATTTTGTCCACAAGACGGTGACTTGCTGGTGAAATGACATTCACAATGGGGGAGGAACACGCACTTAAGCGGGCTTGCAGTGCACTGGTTGTCCTGGCTGGATGAATGACAACCATGACTTCCACACTCAGGGCGCACGGACATGAACCATGCATGTTATGCGGGTGAAGGACACCTGCAAGCGGGCTTGCAGTGCAACGGTTGTGCTGGCTGGATGAATGACAACCTTGACTATACATATAATAAAGTACCTAAAAAGGTACTCTTCAAACCCGAGATGACTGGGGTAGTTTGCTCATGCAGATTGGGCCAAAATACCTGACAGGTGCACTTCTAATTTATAGTTAAAGAAATTGTTTGATTCCAATTATAGCTTCTCGTGCAATGCAAAAAGGAGAGTACTGATTTTGTTCTTTTCTAGGCCTGTTTCATTACTTTATTGTAAAAATTTGGTTGGACGACAGAAATAAAGCAATGACAGTTTTTTAGTTTTTCTTTTCATTTTTTACCTTGTATAATACATATAGGGAGTTATATTGTCAAACATTAAAAATCAGTTTTGTCTTTTCCACAGCCTTTGTTGGATATTGGTTTGTACATCTTCAAGCTGACAAGTGCCATTGGGGCTCAGGTATGCTATGCCGGGCGTTTTTCCCAACTTCACAGAAATTCTGTTATTATATACATAAATGTAATTCAAAGACTGGAACTCAATTCTGAATGCCTAGTCCGAGAACTAAATTGTCATGCCATATATAAAGTGAACCCAATTCCTTTGATTCTTTCTGAACGCAAAATTTGTGCATCACATCAAAAATAGAATTATGAGCTAGATCAAAATTTAATCTATTTCCACAAATTATTTTCTAGACTGTATCCACAACTTCAAAAATACAGTGACCTGCATAATTATTGGCACCCCAGGTTAAGATGTTTTAAAAGCCTAAATTCAGTGTTTATTGCAGAAGAATACTGTCACACTGAAAATTTTAGGAAAATGTAACCTTCAACTCAAATGAATTGTAAGAAAATACAAAAAATCCCTGACTAAAAAATAAATATTTTTCATTAAATCACCTGTTCCAAAATTATTGGCACCCTTAATAATTCCCAGGAAATAAATATAATTGAAGCATTTCTGTCATTTCTACAGTAGTTTACAATGTTTACCAGAGTATGTAGGAACATTTAATTAGTAATTCATCACTTCCTGACATGACCCAGAGGCCATTTCTCTTATCCACTCTTAAATATGGGAAAGACAAAGGAACACAGCATACAAGTGAGGCAGATGTGCGTCGATATTCACAGGTCAGGCAGAGGCTACAAGAAGATTGCCACTCAACTGCAGCTGCCCACATCCACAGTGAGAGGAATAATTAAGAAGTTCAAAACAAGCCTGGACGAAGACCCATGTTTATTTTGCCACCAGGCACAGTGAAGAGGATGGTAAGAGAAATCAAAAGATCTCCAAAGCTCACTGTTACAGAATTACAACAAATGGTAGCATCCTGGGGTCACAAACTCTCCAAATCAACCATCAGGCACTGTCTACATGCCAACAAGCTGTTTGGGAGGCATGCACGGAGAAAACCTTTCCTCACTCAAATCATAAACGCAAACGTCTGGAGTTCGCCAAGCGGTATTGGGGTTTCAACTGGGACCGTGTGCTTTGGTCAGTTGAGACCAAAATTGAGCTTTTTGGCAACAAACACTCTAAGTGGGTCTGGTGTGCCACGAAAGATGCGCATGCTGAAGAGCCCCTCATACCCACTGTGAAGTATGGGGGTGTGTCAGTGATGCTGTGGGGCTGTTTCTCTTCCAAAGGCCCTGGGAACCTTGTTAGGGTGCATGGCATCATGAATGCTTTGAAATACCAGGACATTTTAAATCCAAATCTGTTGCCCTCTGCCCGAAAGCTGAAGATGGGTCGTCGCTGGGTCTTTCAGGAAGACAATGATCCTAAACATATGGCCAAATCTACACAGAAATGGTTCACCAGAAACAATATCAAGCTCCTCCATTGGCCATGTCAGTCCCCAGACCTTAACCCCATTGAAAACCTGTGGTGAGAGCTGAAGAGGAAAGGACCCTGGTCTCTGGATGATTTCAAGAGATTCTGCAAAGAGGAATGGCTGAAGAGCCCTCTTTCTGTCTTTTCCCATCTTGTGAAACATTGTCGGAGGAGATTAGGTGCTGTTTTGTTGGCAAAAGGGGGTTGTACAAAGTATTAACACCAGGGGTGCTTATAATTGTGACACACATTTGATGTCAAATAATTATTTCTTTATGTGGGATTTTTTCCCCAATGAATAAATGCACTTGTATTGAAGGTTGGATTTTTCTTTTTTTTTTCATTAAGGTCCCATATTATTTAGAAAAAAAACATTAGAAGCTAAAAAACACATCTTAACCAGGGGTGCCAATAATTACGGAGGGCACTGTAGTACCTTTTTCTGAAACGTACTCAATTCTCACATGAGCAAAAGTATCTGAACATGACTGATGGGTCACTTCTCTTGCCCAGCTGTGTTTTGATGCATTATTCAAGCAATAAGTACCACTCAAATGTAATGTTTTCATGGCGGGGTTGACAAGAATACCATATTTTCCAAACTATAAGCCACTACTTTTTTCGGTGCCGTGAACCCTGTGGCCCATGTAACGCGGCTAAAATTATTTTTTTTTTTTTGCTCACAGCTATCAATTTAAACATACAACAACTTGTTAAAAAGAATGACAGTTAAAACATGACCGTTCCCTATAATGCACTAGGGTTTGGGCATGTGCAGATACCTCTTGCATGTAGAAGAAGACAATGCTAACTCAAAAGCATAGAATAAGACAAAGACGAAGTGGGTCAAAAACTCCACTGCCACCTGTCTAATTCTGTTGAGTGCCTTTCTAACTTCTCGCTTAATAATCATTGCCACTTCCTGGTCATTCACACTTGCCTCTTCTACTCTACCTTCTCCCCCATTTTCTTCATTCATTAACTACTCAAAGTACTCTTTCCATCTACTTAGCACACTATTGGCACCTGTCAACATATTTCCATCGCTGTCCTTAATCACCTTTACTTCCTGGATATCCTTCCCATCTCTATCCCTCTGTTGGCTAACCTGTAGAGATCCTTTTCTCTTTCTTTCATATCCAAGTCCTCTCCAAGTCCCACTTCTTCGCTAATCTCTTTCCTTGGATGACTTCCTGTATTTTGGGTTTCCACCAACAAGTTTCCTTCTCCCCTTTCCTACCAGAAGGCAGCCCTAGTACTCTCCTGCCTGCCTCTCTGAGTACCTTGGCAGTAGTATTCCAGTCTTCCAGGAGTGGTACCTTGACATACGAGTTTGATTCTTCCCGTGAATCAGCTCTTACCTCAAGTTGCTCTTATGTCAAAGTGAATTTCTATCCTTGCCCCTGTTTCTTTCGCCAACATCTCCATTGAAATCTGCACCAATCACAACTCTCTCTCTCTGGGATAATTCATTCTTGAGCTGTTGGCTTGTTATGTGGAACCTGATTGTAAAAACATTTTTCCTTTTAAGTGTAGTGGTGTAAATATGGAGCAAACATGCTAATCCGTCAGAGGACATGAGTACATGTATTATCTTCCTGAAATTCTACCAAAAAAATGCCACTTCCTACTGCACAGTATTTATATGGAACCGCTCAGCTCTGATTTTTTTGTCAGTTTATGACTTTTAATAGTCCTTCAGGAAGCCGCAACAATCAGTCTGTTGAATGCAACATTTGGAATGACGTACGGTAATAAAGAACATTGTTGGTATTGTGAAACAATGGATTTCTATATTGGTACAAGTCATGCTTAGCCAGTTACTAGAAATAATACCTTTTAGTACCTGCTTTTACTCATGGAAACGCATCAATCTAGCGGCATGCTTTTTTTGACCCAAGTTTGTGCTGTGGAGTGGAAATCCAGCATTGTCATGGTTATTGTCAAACATATTTATGTGCATATGTAATGCTCTACCTCCCTAGGGCCCAGCCATCATGATGTCATACCTGCTCATCTCAGGTTTAATGCTGACTAGATTGAGGAGACCCATTGGTAAAATGACAGTCACAGAGCAGCGCTATGAGGGAGAGTACCGCTACGTAAACTCTCGGCTTATCACCAACAGGTAAACAGATGAACGATTGCCTTTTGGAAGTATTTACTGTGCTTTAATACAGATTCCTGTGCTTGCATTGTTTTTTTGTTTCTGTCTTTTGTCCTGTTCAGATGTTAGGTCAAGCAGAATTGAGGATCTGTATCCCTTTTACGGCAAAACAGTTGAAGAGTGGAGATTTTAAGAGTTCGCTTTGGTTGCTTTGTAGAATGGTACCATGACATATGGGTATAATTTGTCCCGTGAATGAGCACTTACCTCAATTGCTCTTATGTCAAAGTGAATTTCTCCATTGAATTTAATCCCATTAATTCGTTGCAATCACCATAATGTCACCACATTTTTTATTTTTAATGTGCATTTAAATATGGAAAGGGTAATTCTAAATAAATATTGAATAGAACAAAGAGAATAGAAAGAAAGGAACTGATTTTATTAAATGTACTTACCTTGGAGATTACACGACTTTTGGTAACAAAAGATACTGGCGGAGGTACAGGGTGGGGAAGGCAGATGGAGGATGTTTGTGGGGGGGTTCCCACTCACTTTCGCTTTCCTTTCCATTCTATCTCTGAACTTAATTGCAACAAGTGTTTTTCTTTCACTTATGCTGAACTTAATTTGTGTCATTTCACTTAGCTACACTCTTCATTCTACTCTACACTTAATGAATCAACTTCATTGAACTTAATTTCAACTTTAAATTTCTTTTTTCATTTTTGCTGAATTATCTTTGGGTCTCTTGCTCAATTTTTTTGCCTTTTTTCACACATATTCTTCGTCAACAGACGGCCTTTTTAAAAAATACCTGTCCAAGGTGGTTTGTTTCTGCTTGTTTTTGACAATGTTTCTGAAATCTGTAAGGCACGTCATTACATAGCGCCAGTGAACGAGCAGTTGCAACTTTTTCTGGATGTTTCATCACAAACTTCGAAGCTTTCTCCCACATTATCAACAATTCCTTGATCTTGGTGGTAGAGAAAACCTCCTCCTCGGTCTCCTTGTCAGAAGTCTCACTCCACACCTCATCTACTGCTGCAAGTTTAATTCCCCTGTCATCAGTTCCTCCTCAGCTCCATCGTTTCAAAGTAATTTCACCTCCTTGCTGTATTGTCGACTTGATAGATTCCTTCTGCTCTTCCCCCACGTAACGACGTGCAACACCATATAGAGGCAGGTTGCTGATGCCGTATCTTTTTAAAAAAAGTTTGAACCAGCTTTAGCTGGCTAAAACGCCTCGTCCTTGAGAGAGTGAATCACAATAGAGCGTTGAACAAGGAGAAAAGTGCCCTGTCTGGAGCCCTGGAGGACATCCCAGTTGAAGCCACAGTGCCCGTGCCATTTGCTGCACAAAGTGATTCCAAAGTGATCATAACTGCCTTTTCCATCCTTTTTGCAAAGTCCACCACTATCTGTCCCTCAAAAGCTCCTTTCCTTGATACTCTACTTACCCATCACTTGTTCATCACCCCTGTTTCCATCACCATCGTGTCTGTTACAATCTGCACCAATCACAACTCACTCTGTGTCTGGGATGCTCAGAATGCCTTCATCTAGTTCCTTCCAGAATTTCTCTTTCAACTCTAGGTCACATCCTATCTGTGGGGCACAGCCATTGATTACTTTATACTATCATGAAATAGTTGACACAAAACACTTTAAACGTTATTTACATACTCCTGGCATGGAAGGACCTCCAAATACACTGGTACACACTGCTAATCATAGCTCTGCAGATGACACAGTTATATGTAGCAGTGTCTCCAGTATATATAGTTCAACTGAGGTGTTTTGCCAGTCTAAAGCAGATAAATAACTGGATAGGCCAAAGTTTCCTTCAACTAAACCACATAAAAATGGAGATTGTTTTCAGCAATAAAGAAATAAAGGACTGTTGTTCGTTCATACCTGGACTCACTATCTATAAAAAGCAAAGACCAAGTCCGAAACCTTGGTGTTCTGATAGATTCCAACTTGACCTTAACCATTCATATCAAATCAATAACTAAAACTCCTTTTTACCATCTGAAGAACATATCGTGAGTGAAGACTGGTATTTGTCAAGTGGACCAGGAGAAGCTCATGCATGCTTTTATCTCAAGGAGACTTGATTATTGTTATGGTCTTCTGACTAGGCTCCCCAATAAGCGCATTAAACAGCTGCAATCCATTCACAGTTCTGCAGAATATGATCTGACCAGAACAAAAAGGTATATTACTCCAATCCTAAAGTCTTTGGACTGGCTTCCAGTCAGCTTTAGAACAGAGGTTAAAGATCTACTACTGGTTTATAAATCACTAAATGGTTTAGGTCCCGATGACTTAAAAGAAATGCTAATGGAATACAAACTTGTCAGGTTTACCAATTAGAAATTCATTTAACAGGACAAAAAAGGAAGCAAAGACACCAGTTCAAGTTTTCCAGGAGGGCTGAGATTTACTGACTCAAGTCAAAGCAAACATGCTGAAGCAGTTTTTAGCTTTTTTGCTCCACACAAGAAAAAAATGGAATAAGTTGCCAACAGAGGTGACATCAGCCCCAAGTGTAAGAGATTTCAAATCCAGATTTCTTTTTTGTAATGTTTTAGAATGCTTCCACTTTCCAGTAATAATTCTTGCATGAAAAGCTGTTTTGTACTTTTTATTTTCAAATGTTTTTATTTTTGTATTTAATAATGTAAAGCACATTGTGTTACCGTGTGTATGAAATGCACCATCCAAATAATTTGCTTTGTTTTGCTTTAGTATACATGCCACGTCTTGTTTCGAAACCAACAAATTTAATGTCATGGAGTGGCCAGCCAGATCCCCATCCCTTAATCCAATTGAGCGCTACGGCGTGACATAAAAAATGCTGTTTCTGAAGCCAAACTAAGGAATGTAAATGAATTGTGGAATTCCGTTAAGCAATCTTGGAGTGCAATAACACCTGAAATGTGCCACATGTTGGTTGATTCCATGTAACACAGATGTGAAGCAGTAAAAAAACACGTTCATTCAACTAAATATTAGTGATTCAAAGGATCGGAAAAACCTACAAACAAAAACATTTGCACAAAATAGTTTTTCAAGTCAACGGCAGACTGCTATTTTTTTTATAATTTTTTTCAATGTAGTGTTATCCACACTTTGTGCCAACCTCTAACTTGAAAACATAAATAAATGACTGATTTCAAACTATACCATACCATAATGTAAGATAATGGGAGAGGGTGTTGTGCAGAAGCATACAAATAATCTAATGATCTTGTACACCCAAAAATTAGAAAAAAAATAGTCCCCGTGTCACACAGGACTGTTGACAAAACATTGCCTGAAAATTGCTGTTGTAGTAATGAACCTTTTTTTTTCATCAGTGAGGAGATTGCATTCTACAATGGGAACATGAGAGAAAAAAAGACCATTCACTCTACGTTTAAAAAATTGGTAGGTATGACTGTCACAATATATCCACAAAGGACACAAATAATTACCTTATTGTTAGTTGTCATTATTTAAGCTTTTTTGTAACAGAAAGACTTGTGACAATTAATTTTCTTAGAATGACTAATTACTTTTGAGATGCAGGTGATGGTCATAGTTAGCATACAGTAAAGAAAATAAGTATTTGAACACCCTGCTATATTGCGAGTTCTCCCACTTAGAAATCATGGAGGGGTCTGAAATTTTCCTCGCAGTTGCATGTCCACTGTGAGAGAGATGGTTTAAACAGAAAAATGCAGAAATCACAATGTATGATTTTTTTTTTTTTAATGATTTATTTGTGTGATACAGCTGCAAATAAGTATTTGAACACCTGAGAAAACCAATGTTAATAATTGGTATCCTAGCCTTTGTTTGCAATTATAGAGGTCAAACGTTTCCTGTAGTTGTTCATCAGGCTGGCTGTGTGCTTCGGGTCATTGTCATGTTGTAAGACCCAGCCACAACCCATATTCAATGCTCTGACTGAAAGAAAGAGGTAGGTTGTTCCCTAATATCTCACAATACATGGCCGCGGTCATCCTCTCCTTAATACAGTCATTCGTCTTCCTTCAAACACAATTAGTGGAATTGTGACCAAAAAGTTACGTTTTGGTCTCATCTGACCACAAAACCTTCTCCCATGACTCATCTCTATCATCCGAATGATCATTGGCAAACTTAAGGTGGTCCTTGACATGACTTGTTTAAGCAGGGTAACCTACTGTGCCATGCATGATTTCAAACCATGACGTCTTAGTGTATTACCAACAGTCACCTTGGAAATAGTCGTCCCAGCTCTTTTCAGGTCATTGACCAAGTCCTGTCGTGAAGTCCTGGGCTGATTCTTCACCTTTCTAAGGATCATTGAGACCCCAGGAGGTGATATCTTGCATGGGGCTCCACTCCGATTGAGATTGACCGTCATGTTTAGCTTCTTCCATTTTCTAATGATTGCTCCAACAGTGGACCTTTTTTCACCAAGCTGCTTGGCAATTTTTCCGTAGCCCTTTCCAGCTGTGTGGAGTTGTACAT
Organism: Syngnathoides biaculeatus; assembly: GCF_019802595.1. Classification (NCBI taxonomy): domain Eukaryota; kingdom Metazoa; phylum Chordata; class Actinopteri; order Syngnathiformes; family Syngnathidae; genus Syngnathoides; species Syngnathoides biaculeatus. The sequence continues at coordinate 576,086 of NC_084658.1, forward strand.
TTTTGTCTCTGGTGTCTTTGGACAGCTCTTTGGTCTTGGCCATGTTACAAGTTTAAGTCTTATTGATTTTATGGGGTGGACAGGTATCTTTATGCAGTTAACGACCTCACAGAGGTGCATCTGATTCAGGATAATACTTGGAGTGGAGGTGGAGTTTTAAAGGCAGACTAACAGGTCTTTGAGGGTCAGAATTATAGCTGATAGACAGGTGTTAAAATACTTATTTGCTGCTGTATCACACAAATCGTTAAAAAAATCATACATTGTGATTTCTGGATTTTTCTTTTTAGATTATCTCCCTCACAGTGGACATGCTCTTATGATGAAAATTTCAGAACCCTCCATGATTTCTAAGTGGGAGAACTTGCAATATAGCAGGATGTTCAAATACTCTTCACTGTATCATGAGTTTATTTTTTCAGTAGTTCCATTCAAAAAGTGATACTTTCATATTTATTCATGACTGAGAGACTATCTTTCAAATGTTTTTTTTTTTTTAATGAATATAATGGACAGCTAATCAAAACCCTAAATTCAGTATCTCTGAAAATTTAAATATTACTTAAGCCCAATACAATATATATATATATATATATATATATATATATATATGTACATAACATGTACAGCAGTCAATACTCAATTTAACTGAATTACTTCAACAATGCAGTGTGGCATGCAGTTGATCAGTCTGTTAAGGTGAGAGCTCGCGTTGCTCTGGGCTTGAACTCGTCTGGATGGTTGGGTCTGGCATATCATATCTTGCTTCTCACAATACCCCATAGATTGAGGTTGAGCTCACACCAATTTGTTGGCCAGTCAAGAAAGGAGATTCCATTGTCCATAAACCAGGTGCTGGTATCTTGCCACTGTGCAGGTGCCAAGTTCTATTGGAAAATGAAATCTCAATTTCCATGAAGTTGGTCAGCAGCAGGAAGCAGGAAGTGCTCATCCTTGGTTGACCTTGGATCTAAGGAAACACAGTAGACCAAGACCAGCAGGTTATGGCACCCAAAACCATCACTGAGTTTCAAGCAACGTGGATTCTGTGCCTCTCCTCTGTTCCTCCAAATTCTGGGACCTTGATTTCCAAACATGCAAAATTTTCTTTCATGAAAGAGTAGAACTTTGACCACTCGGTAACAGTCCAATCCTTTTTGTCTTAAGCCCAGTCGAGACGTTTGTGACTCTCCTTTGTTGAAGAGTGGCTTGACGCCAAGAATGCAAAAGCTGAAACCCACGTCTTGTATATGTGTGCACGTTGTGGTTCTTGAAGCACTAACTCCAGCTGCACTACAGTCTTTGTGAATCGCCTACACATTTTTGAATGGGTCATGTTTCACAATCTTTTTCAGTGTGCAGTTATCCGTATTAATTGTACGCTTTTCTGTCACAATTTTTCTTTACTTTGCTTCTGTTAATGTTCTTGGACACATCTCTGTGAACAGCTGGCCTCTTCAATAAGATTTTTTTCTCTTGCCGTCCTTGTGCAAGCTGTCAACTTTCGGACAACTGTCAGGTCAGCTGTCTTCCCCATGAATGTCTAGCCTTTAGAACTAGACCGAGAGACCATTACAGGCCTTTACTGGTGTTTTGACTTAAAGGTCTAGTGTCATCCCTATAAACATTCTAAAATAGATATTGAAATGAAAAATACATGTAGCATTATTCACTTCAATGTCTATACAAAAAAATAAATATGAGCAGAGAGCGCGTCATCCATGCGCAAAGTTGCGGAAGTCTCATTCGACGACATCCAAGTGGTCGCTATATTGGCTGCAATTACTGTCCGTGACGTAACCCTGGATTTTCGCCCTTGAAAACACGCTGTGGCCCCAACTGTAGGACGCGCCCCTTCAGACACGGAAGCTCTTTTCAAAGAAAACATCTCAAAACCGAGTGAAGTGTCCGGGGCAATATTACCCAATTGTTTCGAGCCATATTTAGATAACATGCGGATCACGGCCAATCCACCTCCCCGCCCTATTCACTTCCGCGCATCGGTGATAAACGCCTATTTTGGTGATAAATGCCCACTTCGGCACCGGAGATGAGCGACGGTGGCGATGAGCAACCCCGGCCGACAAGGCTGGCGGCAGGCTCGGCCTTGTCAACAAGAGAGAGTTGTGATTGGTGCAGATTGTAATGGACATGTTGGTGAAGGAAACTGCGGCAATTAAGAAGTGATGGCTAAATTCGGCATCCAGGAAAGGAACTTCAAGGGACAGATGGTCGTAGACTTTGCAAAAAGGATGAGAAAAGCAGTAGTGAACACTTTCTTCCAGAAGAGGCAGGAACTTGTAGTGATCTACAAGAGCGGAGGTAGAAGCACACAGGTGAATTCTATTCTCTGCAGACGATGTAATCTGAAGGAGGTTACTGACTGTAATGTAGTAGTAGGGGAGAGTGTAGCTCGACAACACAGGATGGTGGTGTGTATTAAGACTCTGGTGGTGGCTAGGAAAATTAAGAAGACAAAGGTGTAGCAAAGAACCATGTGGTGGAAGCTAAGAAAGGAAGAATGCTGTGCGGCCTTCTGGAAAGGGGTGAGACAGGTTCTTGATGAGCGGGAGGAGCTTCTGTAAGACTGGACTACTTCAGCCAAGGTGATCAGAGGGACAGGCAGGTGAGTAATTGAGGTGTCTTCTGGTAGAAAAGGGGAGAAGGAGACCTGGTGGTGGAACCCCAAAATACAGGATGTCACACAAGGAAAGAGATTAGCGAAGAAGAAGTGGGACAGTGAGAGGACTAAGGAGAGGCAAAAGGAATACATTGAGATGCGACATAGGACAAAGGTAGAGGTGGCAAAGGCATATGATGACATATACACCAGGTTGGACACGAAAGAAGGAGAAAAGGATCTCTACTGGTTGGCCAGACAGAGAGATAGAGCTACATTGTGTCTTTGTGGATCTAGAGAAAGCCTATTACAAAGTACCAAGAGAGAAACTGTGGTTCTGCGTGCGTAAGTCTGGTATGGCGGAGAAATGATAGAATAGTACAGGACATGTATGAGGGCAGCAGAACAGTGGTGAGGCGTGCCGTAGGTGTAACACAACAATTTAAGGTGAAGGTTGGCGTGCATCAGGGATCAGCTCTGAGCCCCTTCCTGTTCGCTGTGGTAATGGATAGACTGTGGAAGCAGGGAGCAGGTGGAGGAACAATTAGAAGGATGGAGGCATGCACTGGAAATGAGAGGAATGAAGATAAATTGAAGTAAATCAGAATATATGTGCGTGAATAAGAGGGTTGGAGGGGAAAGAGTGAGCCTCCAGGGAGAAGAGATTGCGAGGTGGATGACTTCAAATAATTACGGTCAACAATCCAGAGCAATGGTGTGTGGTAAAGAAGTGAAGAAACTGTTCCAAGCAGGTTCGAACAGCTGGCAGAAGGTGTCTGGTGTGTTCTGTGAGTGAAGAGTCTCTGCTAGGATGACGGGCAAAGTTTATAAAACAGTGGTGAGGCCACCCTTGATGTATGAATTAAAGACAGTGGCACTGAAGAAACAACAGGAAACAGAAGTGGAGGTAGCAGAAATGCAGATGTTGAGGTTCTCGCTCGGAGTGACCAGGTTGGATAGGATTAGAAATGAGCTAATTAGAGTAACAGCCAAAGTTGGATGTTTTGGAGACAAGGTTTGAGAGAGCAGACTTCGATGCTTTGGACATGTCCAGAGGCGAGAGCGTGAGTATATTGGTAGAAGGGTGCTGAGGATGGAGCTGCGAGACAAAAGAGCGAGAGGAAGACCAAAGAGAAGGGTGATGGATGTTGTGAGGGAAGACATGAGAACAGTGGGTGTTAGAGAGGAAGATACACGAGATAGGCTTAGATGGAAAAAGATGACACGCTGTGGCGACCCCTACGGGGACAAGCCAAAAGGAAAAGAAGAAGCTCTTGTTCATCTGCCATTGCATTTCGCAAAGCTTGTCAATGGCGACTGCCCCAGTGTGATGCCTGCACGAGAGGTCACATGACATCACAGACGATATGGCCGCCACGGGGATGCCGAGTCATACTTTGCAACTTTGCGCTTTAATAAAACGCTCCTAGCTTCTTTTTCCCCGGCTCATTATCATCAAAGTGATGAATATTATATGTGGTTTTGCTCACAATGCCTATTTTAAAATGTATAATTTGGTGTCAGTGGCACTTGAAGAAATTAATGTGAAATGTCAGTGTGTTAAATGAATGTATCCTTTATAAAAAAAAAAATGTTCATGGTTTTGGAATTATGACCTGCACATTATATGTCTAACTTAAAGGGGTAATCCAGTGCTTTCCATCAACATTGTATCCAATAGGTCATGTAATACGTACCCTTTTTTGACAATGTGATGTTACATCCTTTCTCATTTAATACTGTTTTGAAAAGATTTTTATCAATTACGAATTTTCAGGGCCGCTGACATTTTCGCGAGTCACATGACCTACGTGCCCGGATGTGACGTGTACTGTGCCGCATCAAAGGCTCGATTACATGGGACACCATTTATGCCCAGCACCGATTTCTTGTATTTATCCTCATCTGATGAAGAAATGGCGGTATCGGTTGATTGGTAAGATGGAGGAATACTTCCACACAGATTTGAACCTGTGCCTGTAATTCATGTTGAGTATTCGGATGGTTCTTCAGGCGGAATGACGTGGCGTCTGACTACTCGGAGGCCTACACGCGGCACATAAGTGCGTAAACAAAGGCCCCCGGATGCTAGCGGAGCGCCACCAACGGAGCTTTGCATGCAAAAAAAAAATAAAAAATCCAATGCAAATTGAAAGTATAACATACAGCTATTCAGTTTGTGGCATTTTGCATTGTAATTAAATGAGTGAGGGATGACTGGTTGTGCGCCGAAGGTGGGCCACGAGCTCCCGCGGCGGGCCGCGAACCAAGCTTCGACATCCGGGGAGGCCGTTAGCCGAGCTTCGGCGGAGGCCGTTACCCGAGCTTCGGCGGTAGCGGAGACCTTTAGCCGAGTTTCGGCGGTGGCGGAGGCCGTTACCCCAGCTTCGGCGGTGGCGGAGGCCGTTAGCCGAGCTTCGGCGGTGGGGGAGGCCTTTACTCCAGCTTCAACGGCGGAGGGCTTTAGTCTAGCTTCGGCGTCCAGGGGTATCTGCTTTGCCACCTGGAAGCTCGGCTCGCAGCCCGCCGCCTGGAAGCTCAGCCTGCAGCCCGCCGCTGGAGCTTGTTCGTCAGACACCGCGTCATTCCCGCCCCTAGAACCATCCGCGGCTGTCGGGGGCCTTTGTTTATGCATTTATGTCCCGCGCGTAGGCCTCCGAGTAGTCAGTTTCCGCATCTTTCTGCCTGAAGAACCATCCGAATATTCAACATTTACAGCCAAATCTGTATGGAAGTATTCCTCAGTCTTCCCTATCAACCAATACTGCTGTTAATTCATCAGATGAGGATAAATCGGAGAAATCAGTGCTGTGCACAAATGGTGTCCCATGTAATCGAGCATTTGGAACGGTACGTAACACGTCACATCTGCGCAGGTCGGTCATGTGACTCACAAAAATGGCAGCACCCCTGAAAATTATTAATTTTCAATAAAAATCTTCTTAAAACACTATTAAATGAGAGAGGATTTAACGTTGCATTGTCAAAATAGGGTACATATTACATGACCTATTGGATACACTGTTCATGCAAAGCACTGGATTTCCCCTTTAAAATTATCTCGGCAATAGATGAATGGATTGGATGTTTTGACAAGTCAGTAACTTATCGAATCAACATAAAAAGACGCCAGAATCCTGAATTCACAGAATTTTTTTTCATATCTTCCAGGTTGACCATTTACATAACTTCATCTTCTTTCGTTTTACAATGGGATTTGTGGACAGCATAATTGCCAAATGTAAGTGGGAGTATTTTTTTATTTGAAGTCCCATTATGTGTTCCTAATCCTTCCTCAGAGCAACAAAGTGAACTACAGTGGTGCCTTGAGATACTACGCACTGTCATTTGACATTTGTTTTGACTTGAGAGCAATTGAGAACTTGTAGGGTGACATCAAAAATGCTGTTTCTGAAGCAAAACCAAGATGTGTAAATTAATTGTGGAATGTCATTCAGGAATGTTGGAGTGGAAAAACATTTAAAAGATGCCACAAGTTGGTTGACACAATGCCACACAGATGTGAAGCAGTTATATATATATTAAAAAAAAAACTCATACAACTAAATATTAGTTTAGTGATTCAAAGGATTGGTACATCCTTGAAACAAAAAGGTTTGTACATCATAGTTTTGAGTTTTTAAGTGATACTGCTATTTTTTTAACACACCCTTTTCAACAAATTGCCTAATTGGAAAGCCTTAAAATGGTGTATGTCATCAATATTGGGTCATATTGTTTTTTTTTTTCAGGATCTACTGTACCTACTGGTAACTTGTTTGACACGTAGCAATAAAAAAGTTATTGAAAATGTGGATTAATCTGGTTAGTCACATTGGACTGCTATTATTTTGAACACTTCTATCGAGTGCTCAATTCCAATTATTTTAGGGGCCTGAGTCCAAGTTTTTGTTTTCCAAGGTTTTAAGAAAATGTCAAAATTATAAACATCCATTTTCTTAGCATCCCCCAGCATCACCTAAAATTAATAGACACTAGGAGAGGGGCTGGGGTTTGAACCCCAGCCCCTCTCCTAGTGTCTTTTTTTTTTTTTTTTTTTGTATGTTACTCACAAAGGTTTGCATTTTGAAGTGACAATTTAATTTAGAAATGCGCTAAAACCAAAAGACCCTCTGTGAAAACGTTTCCTCCCCATGTCCCTTGTTAAATCACAAAGTCACAGTGTCTAACCACAAATTTGCAAAGGGTGAGTTTGGAAAACATGACCGCCAGTTCCAAGCCTGTGGGGCTCCAGTGAACCACTATCAGAGCCATTATCCACAAATGGAGAAAACTGAGATGACTAAAATTAGCTACATAGCAGTGATTATAATACAAGTGAACACACTGGGTTTTAGATTGGTCTCCAAATTGCAGTCAAGGACCTCCAAACACACTAGTACACAGTGTGACAAACGACTTGAGGTAATCAGAGTATTTATATGCCAATTTTTGTTCATGGAAATACACAAGCCACCCCCACAGGAATTAATTCTGAGTTAACAGGTTCTACAGCAAGCTTATCAATTCTAACAGTGTTTTGATGTGAGGGTTGATGAGTTTAGCCATGTCTCTATCAATATTATGGCGCAGCAGTTCCTCATCTCACGTCATCGATGTTAGTTCCATATTTAGAACATTTATTTTTTCTATAGTGTGTGGATATAAAAGAGTAAGTAGTGATGTTGGAGGTTGTGCCAAGGCTTCGAGGCATGTATCGAGTGTCCGCAAGGTGTGTATCGAGGCTTGCTTCATTTGGAGGAGGGGCCGGAAATGATGATGTCCAAACCTTCACTGGTCTTCTGTCCCATGTGAATGCTTCAGGAAGTTGTTCAGAATTTGGCAAAATGTGTTGACACTTTGACACAATAAAACTTGGGTTTATGTCATTCTCCAAAGTTGACAAACATGTTACACAAGCTGCTATACTGGTGAAACTCAATAAATTATATCCATCCATCCATTTTCTACCGCTTTTCCGGATCAGGTCGCGGGGGAAGTAGCCAGACTTCCCTTTCCCTAGCCACTTCTTCACCAGGGAGGTGTCGGGGAGGCATCCGAATCAGATGCCGCAGCCACCTCATCTGAGTCTTCTCAATGCGGAGGAGAAGCAGCTCGGATCTAAGCCCCTCCCAGATGGCCCAGCTTCTCAGCCTATCTCTATGGAGAGCCTGGACATCCTCCTTTTTGGCTGCTTCTATCTGGGATCTTGTTCTTTCGGTCATGACCCACAGCTTGTGTCCAGAGAATAAACGTGCACGCGGAATCACGACTTCTTGGCACAACGCTGAATTGGTATTGTAAGTAGTTGCAATACCAAATCAGCGTTCAACTTCTTTCTGAGCTTCTCTATTTCCACTTTGTCCTGAATAGAGGCATTGTACCACCTGCCTAAGCTCTTTGCAGGGTTCTGAGAGTCTGTTGGAATTGGTTCTTCACCAATGTGATAGCAGTGGTTTGACAGTTTTTCCTTGACGATGGCGATTCTTATAGATTTACTTTGCTTGATCGTCATGTGAGCCAGCTCAATGTTTTCCTGGAGCTTTTTTTTAACATTCATGCAGTACAGGCCCTGTTTGTTGTTAGCGTGGTGAGGTCATCCAAGTAAGCTCTGTCTGGAGGCAGCCTCACCCCAGGTCTTATTCGCTGCTCAACAACCACCCAGCAAGATCCCCGGATGATGACCTGCATGGCCAGGGTGAATAGCAGTGGGGAGATGGTACACACAGCCATGAATCCCACTTCCAGGTGCTGCCATGGAGTGGTGTAACTTGTTGTTGTAATACAGAGCTGGATATCCTTGAAGTAGGCGCTAACCATGCTTGTGAGCACTGCTTGGACCTTGAAATAGTCAAGCGCTGCCCATGGGAGATTGAAGGACCGAGCCAAAAGTGTTTGCTAGGTCCAGGAACACCACATGAAGGTATCTTCCCTCTTTTTTGGCAACCTGGATCTGATGCCAGATGACGCTTCCGTGTTCTATGCATCCTGAGAAGCCAGGGATTCCTGCTTTCTGGATTGATGTGTCAATTAAGTTGTTACCTTGCATCCATTCTGCTAGCCTATGAGCAAGCACGCTGAAGAATATTCTCCCTTCAACATTTAGAAGGCTGATCTGAACTGCCCAATCTCTGATGAGTCCTTCTCCTTTGGGATAAGAGCCAATGTGCAGCAGAATCAGAATCAGGATCAACTTTATTGGCCAAGTGTTTAACAACACACAAGGAATTTGTCTCAGCCAGAATTTCAGTAGTTTGACATTCGGGTCCCTTGAAGTGCAGTCGTTTGTGTAGAGGGAGAAGAGCAAAGGGGAGAGGCCACAACCTTGGGGTGCCCTGCCGCTGATAGTGTGCGTGGATGAGGTGGTGTCCCCCAACCTCACCTGCAGTGAACCTGCCCGTCAGGAAGTTGTAGCCCTATTGGAAGATGGCAGGTGAGATGCTGAGCTGGAGACGTTTGGAGTAATTTAGGGATGATGGTGTCAAACACAGAGCTGAAGTCCACGTACAGGACCTTTCCATAGGTTTCCTCGCTGTCGAGATGTTCAAGGATTAAGTGCAGACCCATGTTGTCTCATGTCATCTGCAGACTTGTTAGCTCGATAGGCAGACTGCTGTGGGTCCAGCTAAGGACCCGTGACGCTCTTGACCACAAGGCGTTCACAGGACTTCATGACCACAGGTGTCAAGGCAACAGGCCTGTAGTCATTAAGACCTGAGAGTGCTACTTTTTTGGGGACTGGTATGATGGTGGAGCATTTGAAGCAGGTTGGTACTCCACAGTTCTAGAGACCTGTTAAGTATGGAATTCCAAGAGTAGGGCAGGATCGCAAGGAAGACGTGAGGTATTCAAAGGCACTCGTAGCCTTAAGTCTCCATTTAATGTTATGAGGAAGTCAAGGACCTGTTCAAAGTGAGAAAATGCACGACAGAGTCATAATCAGAATGATTTGGGATTAAATTTCTCTACAAGATGAGCACATTCCCAAAAACGAGAACACCTGTTTTATTGTGAGTGGATTGGGTGTGTCAACAATAGCGTGCACTCAAGCTGGAGAAATGATTTTCCCTGAGGAGTGAGGATACCCTTTTGGAATACAAACTGCAGTCTTGATAAGGATGCTTTTTGGCCTTTTGAGGGCAGGTGTTTTAACAAAGCAACTGTATCAGTTTCACAGTGTTCCTTGAGGGAGCAACAATCAACAAATCATCAACATATTGTTGCAAAGCTGTGCCCGGTATGAGTGTCAAAGGTTCAAGATGCAGGCAAGTGCCTCTGAGAAGTGGGTGGGACGGCATGTCAGTTCTTGGCTCAGGCGCGTCCAAGTGTAATTTTTCCCTTCCAAAGTGAAAGCAAACCAAAATTGTGAGTCCTTTTGAACTGCTATAGAAAATGATGCATTAGAAAGGTCAACAACTAAAAACCACTTCGTGCCAGGTTGAACTTGGCTCAAAATGGCACATAAGGAGCTTGAGCATTTATTGCAGCATTGACAGCTTGCAAATCTTGAACAAAATGCCATTCAGTTGGTTGATCTTGAGGTCTGATTTTTTTTTTTTTTTTTTTTCCCCCACCAGAAATATTGGGGTTTGAACTGGAGAATTGTACAATAATTCCAGCTTTGAGCAATGCCTCAAATACCGGTCGATTACTGTCAACAGCATCTCCGAGCAATGGGCATTGAAACTGTACAGGGTGATAAAATGATTTAAGCTCAATCTAAACGGGTGGACAGTTTTTAATTAGCCCAACATCCATGGTTACTATAAGCCTACAGTATTGTTGGGACTTGCTCCTGTAGAGGAGAGATGTACGTAAGAGTGTGTGACTGAGATTGGAACAAAGTCTTCTTCAATGTTGGCACCCAATCAGTCACGCACTGACATCGATTAATAAAGGGGCCAACATCCTGCCATTTTGCTGCAGGTCGTTTTGCCAAAGAAATGTGTGGTGTTGAACTGACAACATCAAAGACAGCTGTGATGATGATAGTGATACAGATGCTGCCCAAAACTCTTTGTCACAAAAAACGTCACTGATATTCAAGGAGTCATTTAGGGCTCTGTACAATGTCTTCTAAAATTTCTCTCTGGTCCGTCATACACATCTTTCTTTCAATGCAATTTGTCTGCTCATTATATCAGAACCATAAGAGATAAACTGAGCTGCAAATCTTGTCAGATAGGTGCTAAATGGACCGCTGATTCTCCAATGATAAATGTATAGTGGGTTGTCGGGAGTGAATCTAACAAATGATGATTCCACACTATCTTCCAGACACGTAATTTTAATACCATTGGCTGTGGATGTCAGTGTTGGGTAAGTAAGGTATCCAGGAAAGGAACTTTTAGTTACAGATTGTGGTGGACTTTGCAAAAAGGATGGAAATGGCTGTAGTGACCAATTTTTTTTTCCAGAAGACAACATAGTGACCTACAAGAGCGGAGGTAGAAGCACGCAGGTGGATTATATTTTGTGCAGACGATGTAATCTGAAGGAGGTTACTGACTATTAGAGAGTGATAGGGGAGCTTGTAGCTCGGCAGCACAGGATGATGGTGTGTAGAATGACTCTGGTGGTGGGTAAGAAGATGAAGACGGCAAAGGTAGAGCAGAGAATCGTGCGGAGGTCCCAACAATAGAAGAATATTGTGTGGCCTTTTGGAACGAATTGAGACAGGCTCTCGATGGACAGGAGGCGCTCCCGAAAGACTGGACTACTACAGCCAAGGTGATCAGAGAGACAGGTAGGAAAGTACTTGGTGTGTCTTCTGGTAGGAAAGGGGAGAAGCAGACTTGGTGCTGGAACCCCAAAATACAGGAAGTCATACAAGGAAAGAGGTTAGCAAAGAAGTGGGACACTGAGAGGACTGAGGAGAGGCGTAAGGAATATATTGAGATTGCGTCGTAGGGCAAAGGTCGAGGTGGCGAAGGCTAAACAAGAGGCATATGATGACATGTACACTAGGTTAGACACGAAAGAAAGAGAAAAGCATCTCTACAGGTTGGCCAGACAGACAGAGAGAGAGAGCGATGGGAAGGATCTGCAGCAGGTAAGGGTGATTAAGGATAGAGATGGAAATGTGTTCACTGTTGCCACTGTTGACTATTCTCTCGCTGATCAGTTTCCATATTTCCAGACATTCTGGATTTTTCTCAATGTCTTCTTCATCCTTCATTTTAATATTTTCGTTCTTTAAACTACTTTTCTCATCCTCCACTTTTCTTTTAAATGTGGTAACTGCCAGATATTTAAACTTCCTGTGACTGGAAAAGCTAGTCAGTTAACCCATTTCTATACCTACGCTATAGATTTCTCCCTATATTTAACCCTCATATGGTTCATAATTGGAGATGTGTACAATGGTAAATCCCTACTTTTGCTCTTATTACTGTTTTCCTCTTATCACTGATTTTGCTCTTCCCACTCCCCATTTTCTGGAAGCGCTTCCCTGTATCACAATATTCAAACGTCTTAGAAATTGTCTTAACCTCGGAACCCTGGATTTCTTCCTGCAGCAGGTTTATGCACTCTTTCTCCTCCTCTGTGGCCTTCCTCCACAGCTTCGTCAGCTGCCTCCTCTCCTTGATTAGGCGATCTATCTTTTTCTGCTTTCTGGACTTTTTGGGGATAGCTAGGGCAGCTTGTTTGCTTTCCACCACTCCAAATTGTTACGCCACGTATAAATGAGATCACCTATCCTTTCCAGCTTCTTTGTAATGGTGCCTCTGATCCCTTCCAATATTTTGCAGAGATCCATGTTAACATTCTTCCACAAAGTCTTGTCCCAGGCCTCTGGATATTTGATCAACGGCCTTAAACCCTTCCTCTCTGTGGTTGGTTGTAGTGGTGGATTCGGTCCAGGTTGGTCTCCTGTGCCTTTTTAGTACTCCTCCTCACCTGGGACATGGGTGTTGATGTCCTGCAGCCTGTGGCGTGTGTCCTGCTACCGACTCACTCGACCTGCTTCTCAAAAAGTCAGTGTGACTTACCCACTGTTCCTTCTTTAGGCATTGTTTTCTGCCCTGGGGAATCTCCAGGCCCTGAGTATAGGTAACCTTTGCTCACCCACAAACAAAGATCTGGACCTTAAGTCCTGCTTTGACTCTCGGAGCTTCATGTTGATAAACGATCTCGTTGTCTTTTCCGTTCCTGTGTTCGTTACCATGTTGTCTGCCAATGAGCCATCTTCTGCCACCGCTCTCGCAGGCTTAGAAGTTGTTTTCTGCTGAGAATTTTTCATAGGTATGTTAGGTGGAGCCCATAGAGTTGTCTTGGGCCCCACAACCACAGGTAGCTAGCCCGGGCCGGCCCCGTTGATGTCTTGTCCCTTCTGCCAGCGAAATTTCCAGGCTGTCACAAGGTCTTTCCCTTGTTGTCAGCTGCCCTTTCACAGCAGTCATTGGTCCCCCAAATTATCAGATGTATTATGTAGGACTAGATGTTAATATCTCTATATTCGTGGATATTTTAGGCTCTGATGAGGCTCTGTGGGATGTTCAATAAAGTGATTGCAGCTTACGGGTTATCAAGTGTTTCGCTGATAACGCTTTCAACAGTGTTCAGTACTGAAACCCAGCGTCCCAGGTTCACACCCCAGGTTCATTCAATTAAAAAAATGTAAACAGTATTGATACTTTACATCAGGGGTGCCCAGATGCGAAGATCTACTTTTCAAACAGCCAGCCTCTCGCGAGCTACCATCGACGAGGGTAGGGGTATGGGGGTGGTGATGATGATGCTCCCAAACTTTTTGAAAGTTATGTTGCCTCCTACTATTTAAAATACAGAATTAGCTTTTTGTGCACTGTATTGTCTGTGCTTTGCCAAGGTGGAATTTTAAAATTACACACCACCTCATCCTGCACTTTCTACTTTGGCTTAAGACCAGACCTTTCCCACTCGGAAAAGGGAAAGTCTTGTCCAGTTTTACCACGTTTTCCTCGATTATTCACATACTCTGACAGTCATTGCATCTTAAAACTACAGCATTTCTTTTTTAACTTTCTCCATTAATGTCGAAAGTAAACATAAGCTGCATGTCTAGCTCGTCTTTGCTCTATGTTGCCCAGACTGTGTTGCTAACTAAAGCAGCAGTGGTGGACGCTGTCTTTATAAAACCCATTGATGGGCTGTATAAGGTAAACTAGGAAAAAGAGAATGTGGCAGAGCAGCGGTCGTTAGAGCAAGTTCCGTCTGCTGACTAAAAGAAACCAGGTGGCTTCTTCTTTTCATTTTTTACATTATGTATGTGAATTGTGCCATTGGATGTAACAACCAGTCATCTCTCACTCATATGTATGTTATACTTTCAATTTGCATTCGATTATTCTTTTTCTGCGTGCAACGGTCTGGCATTGGCGCTCCGCTCGCGAGCTCCGGGGGCCTTTGTTTACGCACTTATGTCCCACGCGTAGGCCTCCGAGTAGTCAGACTCTGTGTCATTAAACATCCAAAGAACCATCCGAATATTCAACATTATTGACAGGTTCAAATCTGTATGGACGTTTTCCTCTATCTTCCCGCTCAAGCAATACTTCTACCTCCCACTGGATCCCTAAAAGGATAAAAGTGCCCGCGGAGTTGCCACTTCTTGGAAGCCGAGACGGAAGCTTTCGTTGGGGCACAACGCTGAAGTGGAATAGTTGGTACATAATAAAAAATATCTCTTGAAAAAAAAAAAAGTTAGCACAACACTAAGATACAGTACATATGTACTGTATCATCTCATATATATGAGATGGTCAACAGCGTGGATGAGGCAACAGGAAAAACAAGGGAAGTTCCTGTGTGAGGGTTCGATGATGTGCAACCAATGAGCTCACGGCATAAAGCCACTCGTGCTCTCATTGGTGGATGTCATGTCAGGAACCAATCTTGCGCCTTTTATGAACATGTCTTTCCGCAATATGCCGATCTGGCTGTATTTTTCATGTTTTTTGTTTTTTTTTATTAATCTAAACCTGTGAAGCACTAAAGCCGCAAAAAATGAAGCGCGAAGTAGCGAGGGAACCCTGTAGTTCTTTTGCACTCTGAGTCTATATACACACTCCAGACTAGTCGTATCAATGAAACAGAAGTTACTGGGTGATTACAATTCCGAGTGCAAGCGGCCATTTGCTATTTTGCTGTAGATATTGATTATTTTTGGTGTCGTAGGTAAATAATTTTGGTCAAAATGTCTGCAACTGTTCTGAGCCAATGCAGTCGAGAAGGTCACCACTATCATACTAATACAGGGAGTCCTCGGGTTACAAACAAGTTTCGTTCCTATGCTGGTCATGTAACTTGAATTTTGTTGTAAGTCGGATTTCACCATTAAAGTCAGATTTGTCAAAATACTTTGTAGAGAAAAATAAATACATTGAAATAAAAAAAAGATACTGTACTTATCATTACTGCTGAGAGGCTTTGCTTAGCTATCGCAAAGGAATCTGGTCCTCACTCCATAACATAAGTAGCCATTCCATCTCAACAAATATCAAAGAACTATGTTTTGCGATCACTGTATCCGACATCGGAACCGAACTCTTCACATGCGCTAAAATATGGGGTTTGTCTTTAATATTTATCACCACGGTCGAAACTGAAGCCTAGCTCTTTACCAATGTTTGTCAGTGTCTCTCTTTTCATTCTTTTTATGATCTTGAGCTTCATTTCCATGGTAATGAATTTTGTTTTGGCCGCAGAAGCATTGCTAAAAGACAGTTTTCTTCTTTGGGGCCATAATGTCTAAAAAGGAAGGCAAAAAATGCAAAGATACTCCCGGCGCACAAACACTGACGAGCACTATGCACATTAGCTAGACAAATGGCGGACGGTGGGTGGGCTTTGTCAAGTCGAAACGTCTTAGGTCAAGACCGTTTTAACCCGAGGACTCCCTGTATGTTACACGCGTTATTAATAAGCACATTTATAAATAAGTTACTAACCAATGTTTTTGCATTCAATATAAGTTGCCTTGGGTGTGACCCACACCATACACTGTTGTTGTGTGTGTGTCTGTGTGCGTGCGTGTGTGTTTGTGTGTATGCTCATTTGTTTCTGTGTCTTCTGCAGACATTGCCACTGTTGTGGGATACCTGGTGGTTAGCAGGCCGTTCTTAAACCTGTCCCACCCGCGACATCACCGCAGCACACAGTCTGAACTGCTGGAGGTCAGAGATAGCACAATCACTCATGAGTAAAATACCTTTTCCTGAATTGTATTGAGAATTAATTACTGACTGGATCACAAATAAAGTCTTTCGTGATTAAAGAAAACCACACATTTACCTGATTATGATCATTTTGATTATTTAAGGTCTCATCCAGAGGAAAAGTATTTCATTTGCCTACTATACAAATGTACTAAAATTTCATTAAAAACATTTTTAAAATTCTCAACACAACAGAAATTAAATAAATTAGCGTCAGTCAGTCTCAAGATTTTGTTTGAAATGTCATTTAGATTCGTCAAGTTCCGTAACTCCCCTGAATATGACGTCACGTCAAGATAACATTTCGCCAGAGAGTGAAAAAGCTAGCAAAGATGGTGAGGAAGTCTGTTGTATTCGGCTGTTCTGCGTCAAACGCTGACGGAGTCGTCTTACATGAATGACGGGAAGATGAACAGATGGGCAGGGTATGGACGAGGTTTTTGAAGACAAAGCGGGTGCATTGGACTTACAAATCAATGTGGACAGTAATATCTTCCAAGCATTTCACGGAGGACTGCTTTGAAAACCCGGTACAGCATTCACTTGGCTTTGGTAGCAAGTAAGTACGTAGGTGTTCAATTGTTTAGTATTGACAAGTATCTACCTCATTTTAAATGTAAGTAGAATACCGATACAGATATATATGTAAGCTAATATCCGTATCCATGTGATGTTTAGGAAGTGACGAAATTTGGACACAATAAAGTTATTGTACTATTGACGCTGATGTCTTCCTGAAATTCGACTACGGCATTGTGTGCTCTCATGTTATGTGCATTATTTAAAATACGGGCCAAATCTTTAAACACAGAACGATACCGAAGGTTTAGATTTTTGTTTTACACCGACTCAGTCGCTATTATAACAACAACAAACGTCTCACTATTGTGTGCAAGCAGCATCAGACATTTAAACGTGTTTGAATTAAGATTATTTCGTCAACAATGTGTATGTATGTTTTTTGGGTATGAAGTTCCACGTCAACTTCGTCAGGTCTTGTCGAATCCTGTCCTTGTGTTGCATTCGTCAGGTTCGAACATATATGGTTGAATTTTACCTGCATGGGATGTTTTTGAACATGGGAAGAATAAGAAAATTCCTCCTCTTCAGTTCCTATCTCTTCCACAGAGCATTCCATAAAAACGTCATCACTGTTGTCTTATCTCCTTTAGATCCCACTTGCAGCATGTATGATTGTCTATATAGGAAGCTATTGTGTTTACTGGGGTTGTCTTGGCGTGACATCACACAGCAGCAGCTTTAACAGAGCCTTCGGTTGAAACAGACATTGGAGGCATTCGGAAAATGTGCACTCTGGCGCAAATTTATTTTATTTCTGTGTTGAGAATTTTTTTTATTTGCTACGTTTGTGTAATGTATAAATAAAATATAGGTCCTCTGGATTAGACCTTTAATTCCAGGGGAGAAAAATAGTGTGGGATCATGATTTATGTTTTGAATTAATGAATAGAAGCTTTGGAATTTAGTTTCTTCACTTAGTTTATTAAAAAAAAAAATGAGGACACCCCTCACATACATCCTCTTGTAGACAACAATGAAGAAATGATAATTCATTGTAGTCATTGTACAGCTTGCAGTCCCTTTCAAATCGCTCTCATACTGGTGACTGGGAAATGGTATAATGTTGCTATCCAATGTATGAATGTTCAATTATTGTTTTGATCCATATGAGACAATATGCGGATCACTTCTAACCAGTGTTCCCTCTAATTTTTTACGTATTTGAGCAAACACACTAAAGTGCTCCTTTTGACCACTGTGATCAACATCAGACGTATGCACTGTGGTCAATCAGTGTCATACATTGAAGTTACATGGCTCATTAAAGGCTTCAGATTACATTCCCATCAGAACATTTTTAAGAACAATTTGGTGTTTTTGCAAACTGAAAATGTCAACAAACCAAAAAAATACGTTACAATACAAATACATACCAAGCCAACTTTTAACTATAAATTTGAAATGTCGCCTCCAACTTTTTTTCTTTTTTTTTTTTTTTTTTTCCAACCCACAATTATATCCTTGTCTGTTTTTCTTGGTGTAAAACTCAATCATGATTGCAGAATATCTTTTGCAATGCATGTTGAAAGCTGAATGATGCTCCCGAACAGTTTTAAGGTTAATCTTATGTTGCCTCCTATATTTAAAATACAGAATTAGGTTTTTTTGGGCAATGTATCCTCTGTGCTTTCATCCTCAATCAGGCTGTGCCAAGGTGTAATTTTAAAATTACACACCATCTCATCCTGCACTTTCTACTTTGGCTGGATTTGGTACCTAAAATACATTTGAACCATCTTTTAAAAATCCTTGGCGGTCCCTAACGACAGACTGACGAGTTGGATGGGGAACCCGATCAAATATTCAAAATGACTTGTGTATGTAGTGTACTCAGGAGGACCCATGCCGGGCAAAGTAACCGCTTCAGGGGTGCCCAGGCACAAGTGTGGCCGGGTGAGGGGAGAGCTCCTTTCTCCTCCCTGCCAGCGGTGTGACAGCACGGGCCAGTCAGCGTCCGAGTCCGACCCACCTCCGTGTTGGGTGAAATGGTGGCTAACTGCGGCGACAGGCGATATTATGCGGACCTTTTGTGACGTTCTGAGAGAAGGATTTTATCGTCGGACGCGGACAGATCTTTTTATTCATCCTGCTGGTATCGGACAAGTACACGTATACGACGCGGATCTTTTGTTACATTCTGAGAGAAGGATTACATCGTTGGACCCCGACGGAGCTTTTTATTCATCCTGCTGCTGTCGGAAAAGTACACTGACACTACCGATATAACGCGGATCTTTTGTTACGGTTTGAGAGAAGGATAATGTTGTCTGACGCGGACGGAGCTTTTTATTATTGCTGCTTTCGGAGAAGTTGTTCGGGTTTGGTGATGATACGTCTAGTTAGCTAGTTAGCTTGTGTTACACGCTCCTAAACTGTCTTTGTACTTCTATTTTATTGTTTTATGTTGTATTGTATTGTGTATGTGATTAAATTGTCTTCAAGGCAAGACAAGTGCTTTGTTATATGTTGCTGGTGTGACAGTCTGCGCGCTCCCCCATGCAGAAAATTCCCTTTGGGATTAATGCACACACGCATATAATTTTTTTAATTTTTGGAATTGTTCTACTTTTTCTACATCCATACCAATCTGAAGCTTCCCCATCCATGCTTCTTCTGCGTGTTTATTTTTGCGCCACTTCCACGTGTTCATTTTTGCTACCCTTCTGCCTGTTCATTTTCGCTCTGCGAGCATTTCGCTATGGACGTCTCATAAAGCCAAACACAGCGAATGAAAGGATATAGAAAAACAAATGTGAATGTATTGTTCTATTATTGTATGTTATTTATCAACTGGAAAGCACGTTCCAGCATAGAACAAGAATCAACAGAGGATTGTTCGGGTATGGGTTCTGTCAGATTCCGCTTATCCGCAGGACTAATCGGGAGAAATGTCCCGACAGACTCTCCAGTTAAAGGGTTAAGCTACCCCTTTGCCCCAGCCGACTCTAACGTCGTGCGTGCAGGAGGACGGGAGCTTCTTAAATTGGTGTCGAGATGAATTCGCCTAGGTGTAATAACTGCCTTTAGTTTTGCAGAGCCAATCCGGTCTGCCCTCACTTATCAGCCCTTGTCGAGTAACCCTACAGAGTAACAGGGTGACAAAGTGATCACTCCGCTTTTACAGCAGCTTCATCTCTTATGAATCGATTGCACTTGTCATTGACCTAGTAAATTTAACCATCCTTGTTAGGATCGTACGGATTTGTTTTATCTTAAACCGGAGATTATCAATGAGTGACTGATTAAAATAGAATTTCACAACTAGACAATATTTATGTCGTTGACGATCGATCTTTGATGAGGTTGAATGGTAATAATGAGACAACTCAATATAAGAATGACAAAGATAGATGAAAATGGAAGTTTTAAGTATTGAATAAAATGATAAAAACTGTTCATATAACATTCATTACTCGACAGTCACTCCCGCCAGTCGCGGGGTACAGTTGCAAAGTAAACCAAAGGTTTACCAAAGGTTGGTAAGGCAAAATTCGACGTTAATTGAACATAAATCAATAGAAGGAAAAATGATTAAAATGATAATACTGATGGTAAGAAGGATGAGATAAATGATATAAATGGTTAAAAGTAATAAAAATGAAGAAAGATCAAAACCATTCAAAAACATTAGAAATTCAGGAAAATGGACATTTTTGAGTGAGCCTGTTCGGGGTGATCAAGTCCTACATAGCTGGAAGCCTAATTTAGTAATAAGGATTTTCGGGATTAACGATAAATTGTCAAGACAACTTGTCCTTCATAGGTAACCACGTAATATCGCTGGTATTATCCTGCCATTACCTTATTATAGTAGTTTTACTTGCGCCCAATCTTGAGGCCCTGTAGCTCAGTGGTTAGAGCACTGGTTTGATAAACCAGGGGTTGTGGGTTCGTATCCCACTGGGGCCTCCACTCCCTGAGAAGGGTTGCGTCAGGAAGGGCATCCGGCGTAAAAATTGTGCCAAACATATGTGCGTTCATCTGAGATGACACGCTGTGGCGACCCCGAAAGGGACAAGCCGAAAGAAACTTACTTACTTACTTACTTACTTGCGCCCAATCTCAAAAGGAGTCGTCAGAAAATTAAGTATTCCAAATTCCCAAATACTTTCTCCCCGCCAGCTTGCCACACGACTATTACACCTATAGAAAGACCTTGTCTCTTTGTCAGCGAAAACCGAACAAAAAGCCCCAACTTGCCTTTCTTAGGTAACCACGTAATATTGCTGGTATTATCCTGCCATTACTTTATTATAGTAGTTGTTTTACTTGCGCCCAAGTAGTCAAAATTAAGCATCCCAAGTTCCTCGAAGACTTCTCCCCGCCAGCTTGCCACACAACTATTACACCTTTTGAAGGACCTTGTCTCTTTGTCAGCGAGAAATGAACAAAGAGCCCCGGAGTTCCGTAACCAAGGTTTTTATAGTTTTTGGGTGGAACATTCTGGAAAGTGTTGGCTGAATCTACGCCCAGTGGGAAGGGCTCACTTTATCCTTTTGGGCCCCTTTCGCCATCCCTGGGTTGACTTGTCACGCCCCTCCTAGCTCACTCAAATTTGGGCCAGGCGCCCACAAACTCAACTGTCATTTCCCCTTTAATCAACAGGTGCATCTTCAAAATGTAACCACAAACTTGCGTTCAGTTTCACTCTAGTTTTTAAGCAATAGCATAATTGTTTCAACATTCTTGTGAATACAATTCTCTTATGCATTCTCACTGGTTGCACATCGTGTGTTGCCTTGTCTGAGAGAGACAGTCATACACAGGTTATATTCTTCTCACAAAGCAGTTTCAAAGCATCATGTTCTACTTCTTCTATACTAAAAGTTTCAATGGAAAAACAGTTAAGATCAATTGCTTGCAAACATCCTGTGTGGTAACTCAAGGGTGTCGATGCTGCAAACATCCTGTTTGTCACTGGCAGACAGGTGTGCTTCGCCGTTGAAAAACCATTGAAAACCGCAGGGTGTGAGCAGCTGCTGAAACACATCCTGTTGTCTTATGTCAAAAACAAGATGTGAATACAAAGAGATGACAATAATTGGGTTCTTATGGTTGCTGACCTTGATATATGTATGTAATACAAAGAAATGAAAATAATTCAATTTATATAAGGTTACTGACTTTGGTATATGTATGCAATGCGCTGAGATGCTAAGTGGGAAGGCTACGTTTATCAGAGAGATCTCTGCCATGCTGGTGACCCAATCAAGTATAATTTAGTTTGGCAACATCTGGTGTTCAATTTGAGAGTTGGTTCTTGGGCTCAGCTCAACACATGAACCCGAGCCACACAAGCCAATTACTATCAATTCGCTCCATTGCTATTCGTGGTATGGCAACTTACTTGACAGTTCGAGTGATATGACACTTACCTTCACTATCCCAAATGTGCCTTCATTACTGAGCCCGAAGAATCCTGTTGATTCTTCTTCAATGCTGGAGTCCGTGCTTTCCAGTTGATAAATAACAAACAATACGTTCGCATTTGTTTCTGTATTCTTTCATTCGCTGTGTTTGGCTTTGTGAGACGTCCATAGCGAAATGCACGCGGAGCAAAAATAAACACACGGAAGCGTAGCAAAAATGAACATGTGGAAAAAACATGGAATGGGACGTTTCAGACTGGCATGTAGAAAAAGTAGAAAAATTCAAAAAATTTTATGCGCATGTGCATTAACCTGAAGAAGACCTTCAGCACTGGGAGCGCTCAGACCATCACACCAATTTAACCAAGGGAATTTATTCTAAATTCACACGCAACATATGCTATAAACTGTGAGACAAATTAGTCCCCAAGAACTATTTTTTTCTTAATAGCTCTAGGAAGAGGTAGGAGGGGGCCGGAAAACCTCACGAGAGAGGTGTCCAGGAAGAATCGTAAACCGATGCCCGAGCTACCTCATCCGCCTCCTCTCATTGTGGAAGAGCAAAGGCTCTATTTTGAGCTCTTCCCAGATGACCAAGCTTCTTACCCTATATCTAAGGGTAAGAAGAAGAGAGTCTCTAATGGAGAGTCCGTACAACCTGTAAAAGCACCCTGCTCATTTTGGCCGCTTGTATCTGAAATCTTGCTCTTTCGGGTGCACGGCTCTTGGATAAGTCTGACGCATTTGGCAAAAAATATACCCCAATATTATCTGGAATACGCTGTAGAGAATCAAGTTCAAAAATGTTATGTTCAATTGCCTTTTTGTAAGATTGTGGGACATGGCTAAGGGGGCGGAGCTTAAGGTTGCCATCGGAAAGGTCCATTGTGGACATCTTTTTTGTTGTATGTTTATGGACAATCCATGACAAGCACAGATCATATCAATCAAGCCCCTTTACGTCTCATTGTTATTGCCTATGTTAGTATTGAAGTCCCCCATCACAATAAGCGAGTCCCGAGCAGGAGTGCTACCCAGAAACTCCTCCAAGGACTCCAAAATGGATGGGTACTTTGAGCTGTAGTTTGGTATGTAGGCACAAACAGTCATGACCCATCCCCCCACCCGAAGACTGAGGGAGGCTGCACTCTAGTCCACAGGAGTAAACCTCAACGCACAGGCACGGAGTTGGGGGTCAGTACGTAAGCCCACACTTTGTTGCCGCCTCTCATCATCTGAAACCCCAGATTAAAAAAAGAGCCCAAACCAATCCTGCTTTATTTATATTAAACAATTTAAACAAGCACAATGTTCTCAAAGGTTTGTAGAACGCAGTAAAAACACAACAAAAATACAAAATAAGGACAAAACAATAAAATGGTGACAACTATATAAGATGAAGGTCAAATCAACAAAATTGAATAAAATCTACTACCTACACAATACACACGTGTTAAAACCCAGTGTAAAATCTTGGGCTTTAAGCAATGATTTAAAATGACAGTGATGAGGCGTGTCTGATGTTGAGTGGCAAAAAGTTCCACAGTTTTTGAGCTTCAACAGAAAACGGTTGTTGAACTCTAAGTTTCAGCCTGGCTCTGGGGTCTGAGAAAGTAGGTATAGTCAGCAGCCCAGAGCGGTATGAATGGGCAAAGTCATTCAAGGCTTTAAAAGTAAATAAAATAATTTTAAAATGATTCCAAAAACGAACAGGCAGCCAGTTGAGTGAAGCTAACATCGGTGACATATGCTCACACTTTTTTGCCTGTTAAAAACATGAGCCGCAACAATTTGAAGCAGTTGCAGATGAGCAATGGAGGCCCTACTAAATCCATATATAGCGCATTGCAGTAATCCAGCCGAATTGGCGTAAGGGCAGGGATTACTATTTCAAAGTGTTGTTTCTGAAGGACCTTTCCGATTTTTGCTCGGTGCCTTAAAAGAATCTCAATCTGTTTGTGGAAGTGAGGCTGACTATATTGCATTAGAATGCATCAACCGTGCACATCAGCTTGGGCTTTTTCCTACAAGAGAGCTGACATCCCAGGTCCGTTGAGACAGCTTATGTTGCCGGGAATCTAACCGTCCCAACCTTTGGTTCAGATGATGTGAGTTGTGTGTGGCAGCAAAAAGGTGAGGAGTATAAAGACAATTATTCCTTGCTAGTCAAGCACTGGCGTGGGAGTGCTTGATGAGTCGCACTGGGGAGCTACAATTCATTGAGGAAAAACATGAATGTATGTGACACACTACTGCAGGAAATGATTCTCCCCATTTGGAGACTAGGCCACAGGGCATTCCAACATAATGACATAAACTCAAAGACTCAAGATGACAACAGCCTAAATAAAATCTGTAAATATGATGGACTGACCAAGCATATGTCCAAACCTAAAACTGAGCACACGGGGGTATCTTTTAATTGATGGCAGAAAACCGCAAGTGCTTGAACATCCACCAGCTCCCTGATTGGATCATGGAGAACTGGAAGAGGATTTCAGTGGCAAACTTTGAAGCTCTGGTTAACCTTCAGTGAGGGAAAAAAAGTATTTGAACACCCTGCTATATTGCAAGTTCTCCCACTTAGAAATCATGGAGGGGTCTGAAATTTTCATCTTAGGTGCATGTCCACTGTGAGGGATAATCTAAAAAGAAAAATCCAGAAATCCCAATGTGTGATTTTTCTTTTTTTTTTTTAATGATTTATTGATGTGATAGAGCTGCAAATAAGTATTTGAACCCCCGAGAAAACCAATGTTAATATTTGGTACAGTAGCCTTTGTTTGCAATTACAGAGGTCAAACGTTTCCTGTAGTTGTTCACCAGGTTTGCACACACTGCAGGATGGATTTTGGCCCACTCCTCCACACAGATCTTCTCTAGGTCAGAGTTTCCGTACCGTCCAAAGATTTTCTATTGGGTTTAGGTCTGGAGACTGGCTAGGCCACGCCAGAACCTTGATAAGCTTCTTATGGAGCCAGTCCTTAGTTTTCCTGGTTGTGTGTTTCGGGTTATTGTCATGTTAAAAGACCCCACCAGGTGATATATTGCATGGGGCTCCACTCTGATTGAGATTGACTATCATGTTTAGCTTCTTCCATTTTCTAATGATTGCTCCAACAGTGGATAATTTTTCACCAAGCTGCTTGGAAATCTCTCCGTAGCCCTTTGCAGCTGTGTGGAGTTGTACAATTTTGTCTCTGGTGTCTTTGGAGAGCTCTTTGGTCTTGACCATGTTACAAGTTTGAGTAATACCGATTGTATGGGGTGGACAGGTGTCTTTATGCAGCTCACGACCTCACACAGGTCCATCTGACTTTTAAAGGCAGACAAACAGGTCTTTGAGGGTCAGAATTCTAGCCTATAGACGTGTTCAAATACTTATTTGCAGGTGTATGACACAAATCGTTAAAAAAAATCGTACACTGATTTCTGGGCTTTTGTGTTTACATTAGCTCTCTCACAGTGGACATGCACCTTCGATGAAAATTTCAGACCCCTCCATGATTTCCAAGTGGGAGAATTTGCAATATAGCAGGGTGTTCAAATACTTTTTTTCTTCACTGTAGTTCCAAAACCATTAAGGCATACACGTGGGGCACAATTTAGAAATTTCCATTGTTGAGGTGAACTCACTTGTACCTCGTGGATGAGACATTAATGCTGGTGTATTTAAATTATTATTAGGGGACTTTTAATTTAGTTACAAAGATGCACATTGACTACATTACTTGACTTTTCAGCAGAGTGTCTTCCGTTGAGCGTTGTGGCATGGAAACATTAAATATTGACAAAAATACTGAGTGATGTACTGAACTTTAATATTATAGCTATCGTAAATTGTTTATCCACCTCATATCATTTTGTACATCTCACTTCACTGAATGACAGTACTCCAGAAAATAACTTGGTTTAAAACGTGTGTTGAAATCATGAGTCTTGAGCAATGTTGGACCTATTTTCTCCAGGATTATTATCAAAGTGGGAGGATGCTGCTGCGGATGTCCCAGGCTCTTGGCAGAATTGTTCTGGCTGGTCGAGAAATGACCCGGCTCTCAGGGTAAGTGTCTTCCTGGACTTAAATAAATTGTATTTCTTTCTGAAAGGCAACATCATGTTTGTGTTGAAGGAAGACATTGACATTTTAATGTCCCCACAGTAACGCAAATAATTTAGCTGTTTCGCAGCATAATAAATGGTTGACTTTTCCTTAAGTGTGTCGATTGTGTGCTACGTGCTACACATGGAGGAAGGCTTTGGAGTATTGAATGAGCCCTGCCGACACCATTCCACCCACCGGCTTCCGACTAGTGGCTAATGACACAGCCATCTTACTCTCTAATGCTGCACGCCATGTCACCCCAACAAAGACAATTTATTGAGTCCAGAAAACTGTCATGTCCATTTTATTTTTGAGAGATAAGTCATCATGACAGTTCTACTTCTAATAATAAAATCTGATTATATGTGGTTGTTGTCTTATCCTCCCCCAGATTCACAACTCGTATCACTGAACTGATCAAAGTCCTGAAGGATTTAAATTCTGGCAAATATCAACGCACCATGGTCTCCCAGCAGAAGGGTATAATGTGAATTAATGTTTTCTTTGCACCAGCTGTTTTTCTTAGTGTGAGGTGAAACAGTGATTGATGAAAAATGTGAGAGTATAACATTGAATAGGGTCTATCAACTACATCTTGCATGACTTGAAAGACATTTAAAAAAATCTCAACATGAAGGACAGTTATCTTTAAAGCCATTTGACTTAATGTATTTTCATTTTAAAAAAAGTCTTCTTTTGAGAATGTAATACTTTCAGTCAAGTTTGCAAAATGACTTGCATTGTGTGTAGCTACCTCCACCTCAAGCAACACTTAGGCGTCTATATCACCAAGACTGCTGAGACCGATCATTCACAGATACTCCGTGACCCAGAAGACCAAAATATTGCTTTCGCTCTCACCTGCAAGATGTCTTGGAGAAATCTTTAGACAATCTGACAGCCACTTCAACCCGGTCTATCATAAACATATATTTGTGTGTGTGTGTGTGTGTGTGTGTGTGCGCGCATGCATGCGCGTGTGTGCGCGCGCGCGTGTGTGCGCGCGCGCATGCATGCATGCGTGTGTGTGTGTTTGAATACTGAAGTAGAAAGTTAATCTTGAACAAAAGCATTTGTACTATTAATGTACGGGCTGGGCAACTAATCCAATTGGAACCGTTGTGAGTTGTTGTGATAACTCAATTCTCCTGGATGCCTTCCTTGTGAAGTGTTCCGATCATGTTCCACCGGGAGGACATCCAGGGGACAACACAGGGGAACTGCTGGAGAGACTAAATTCCTTGACTGTCCTGGGAAAACCTTTGGATACTCCTGAAATAGCCGGGGAAATAAAAGTCTGAGCTTCCCTGCTAATGCTACTACTAATGCTACTACTAATGCTAATTATTGTGTTTATGACCAGTCCAAAATCCACAAAGAACATCCTAGCGTAGCTCTGCAGTTGTTCCATCAGACGCATCACAGTATCCAGAACTATGCCAATGTTATCCTCTGTTGATCTATTCGCCCACTATGTGAACCCCTTGGAATTGAAGTTGGGGGGATGTGGTCGTTAATGTACTTCAGAACCTGTCTCTTGACGCACTTCATAATGACAGGTGTAAGGGCAACAAGGGAACAGTCCTTGAGGCTAGCTAAGGATTTCCTTTTGGAGATGGGAATGATTGTAGTTGATTTAAAACAAGTGGGGATGACTGCTTGCCCAGTGAGAGGTTTGAAGGTCTTGCAGAAGATGCTGAGAAACGTCTGGGCACATGCTCTGAGCATTTTGCCTGGTACTCCGTCCAGGCCAGCAGCCTTCCTGGGATTCATGGCTAGGAGCATACGCCTCACATCGTGCTCCTGTACAGTAAGAGGATAGTTACTGTAGCCTGGTGGGGGGGCACACTATTGATTGTTGCCGAGATGATTTAAAGCAAGCAAAGAAGCTGTTCAGCTCCTCTGCCAATAACTCGCTTGTGTCTCCAGGTGTCACATCACACCCTCTGGAGTTTGTGAGGCTCCTTAGAACACCTCCTGAGATCTGTTGTTGGCAAAATGGGATACTATGTTCCTCTTGTGCTCGTTTTTGGTGATTTTGATACGTTCAGCAATCGAGAGACATGTGCATCCGGATGGATGTAAACAGCCATGAAGAAGACTATAATTTATCTCCCTCGGGACGTAAAAGGTCTGGTATTTCATGGAGATGTACTCAATGTTGGGTGAACAGTGTCTCTGGGGCCTGCTAAGTGCACCCTATCATCGGTAATGTTTGGGTGAAGCCAGGCCTCCGTTATGATGAAGGACGCAACAATAACGAACACGGTGATTATCCGCAAGTTGTAATTCCAGCTCGTCCATTTTGTTGGCAATGATCTGCCGTTGGTGAGGTACAGCCTTGGAAGAAGTGGTCTGTGTGGGTTGTTATTTAGCCTGAGTAGGTTTCTCTCGCTCTTCTGTCTGCGCTTCGCTGGCCTGACATCAATCCAGGGCGAGCCCAACGGTCTGGGTCATCTGGAATGTGTTTTTTTCGGTGAAAGCTGCTTGAAACTGATATTTTGTGTCTCTATCCGAAATCCAAAAGTACATGAGCAAAGTGCCTAAAACAAGAGACAAAATACGAATCGAACCACTGGTAGCGAAAGCCATAAGCCCCTGCATCCATCATGTTTTCTCCCATGTGTTGTCTGCATCATAGAGATCTGATCAGTGTTTCTTTTGGGTGTGGGGGGTTTGGTGTTGGTTGTTTTGTTCTCCTTGAACAGTAGCAGCTCGATCCATTCCACACAGCCATCATCCACACACAAATATAATTAGGAATATTACTCCACGATAGACAAATATGCGGCCTGAGGTTGCCCCTATGCTCTTGGTGCCTGCTTGAGGTAAGTCACAGGAGTTGATGAGACCAGAAAAAACTTCCGCCACTTCTGCTGTTGAGATGTAGCAGTACTTTTCTGCGTTAAAATGATCTAAATGTTTCTTGCTACTTCTATTCAATTATTGTTCATTTCTAAACTAGTTCTTCCACGATATTTACGCATTAGGCGCTGTTTGTGTCAATCCAATTTAAGCGCGAGTGACGTTTCAGTCGAGTTCACCAATTAAATGACGAGAAACTCACATGACTTCACATAACGTTGGCAACGAGTTGGTCTGCTAGTACATCTGGTATTAATTCAGAAATGCAGATACAATTATCTAATTAGTTTACGCAGGTTAATGTTCAATGTATTAAGTGACCGCGATTTTAAGGATCATTTCACAACGCAGAATGAACTAACTTCAAATTCAGACATGTCCAATAAAAACAGAAAAGAAAATGTACTGAATATTTTCCTGCAGGATGCATTTGGGATTAGACTTTGAAGTTGGTAATAGTGAAACAGACGAGGATTTTCGTTAATTCTTGTTCAGAATGTGAGCGCTTAAAGAGGAGGAAGCCATTCACGTGGCACTTCTTGAAGCAGGCATCTGATACAAGTGAAAATGGGCTTGCCTCAAATTGGACGCCAAATTATGAGGACAATTTAATCAGATTTTTTTGTACATCAACATGTACTGCTACAGCTAATGTAATGTTCTCATAACACTCTAATCGACTCCACGCCACGGCACATTGTTGCAGTAATTCAGGCAAAAGGTTATCTTAGCCCAACTAAATTTTGAGTGCTTTACATCTTCTTTTCCTTTCGGCTTGTCCCGTTAGGGGTCGCCACAGTGTGTCATCTTTTGCCATCTCAGCCTATCTCCTGCATCTTCCTCTCTAACCCCAACTGCCCTCATGTCTTCCCTCACCACATCCATAAACCTTCTCTTTGGTCTTCCTCTCGCTCTTTTGCCTGGGAGCTCCATCCTCGGCATCCTTCTACCAATATACTCACTCGCCTCTGAACATGTCCAAACCATCGAAGTCTGCTCTCTCGAATCTTGTCTCCAAAACAGCCACCGAAACAAGAGTGATAGGTGGCCAAGGCTCAGGCATCACGGAAGCATGAGGAGGAGACGGCCACTAGGTCGAACGCCGGTGCTGGAGAACACGGGCAAAGGTTAATCGTCATGGACCAGGTGCAGACGAAACAGCGAGGTAAATGCCATGACCCTGGTGCCAATGAAACAAAAACAAGATGCAGACTCTGCAGACCAGGCGTAAACAAGAAGGGAGCACAGACTGATGGATGCTTGTTGGCCAATCTCCTCTTCCGAGCCAGATCAAAACATTCCTCAATCTTCTTCTTCTTCTTTTCATTTCGGCTTGTCCCA
This sequence comes from Syngnathoides biaculeatus, assembly GCF_019802595.1. Lineage (NCBI taxonomy): Eukaryota > Metazoa > Chordata > Actinopteri > Syngnathiformes > Syngnathidae > Syngnathoides > Syngnathoides biaculeatus. Next base: position 606,164 of record NC_084658.1, read on the forward strand.
TTGAGGGCCGCCACAGCGTGTCATCTTTTTCCATCTCAGCCTATCTCGTGAATCTTCCTCTCTAACACCCACTGTCCTCATGTCCTCCCTCACAACATCCATCAACATTTTCTTTGGTCTTCCTCTCTCTCTTTTGCCTGGCAGGTCCATCCTCAGCACCCTTCTACCAATATACTCACTCTCTAACCTCTGAACATGTCCAAACCATCGAAGTCTGCTCTCTTTAAAACCTTGTCTCCAAAACATCCAACTTTGGCTGTCCCTCTAATGAGCTCATTTCTAATCCTATCCAACCTGGTCACTCCGAGCGAGAACCTCAACATCTTCATTTCTGCCACCTCCAGTTCAGCTTCCTGTTGTTTCTTCAGTGCCACCGTCTCTAAGCCGTACATCATGGCCGGCCTCACCACTGTTTTGTAAACTTTGCCCTTCATCCTAGCAGACACTCTTCTGTCACATAACACACCAGACACCTTTCGCCAGCTGTTCCAACCTGCTTGGACCCGTTTCTTCACTTCCTGACCACACTCTCCATTGCTCTGTATTGTTGACCCCAAGTATTTGAAGTCGTCCACCCTCGCTATCTCTTCTCCCTGCAGCCTCACTCTTCCCCCTCCACTTTTCTCATTCACGCACATATATTCTGTTTTACTTTGGCTAATCTTCATTCCTCTCCTTTCCAGTGCATGTCTCCATCTTTCTAACTGTTCCTCTGCATGCTCCCTGCTTTCACTGCATATCACAATATCTGCGAACATCATGGTCCAAGGGGATTCCAGTCTAACCTCATCTGTCAGCCTATCCATTACCGCTGCAAACAGGAAGGGGCTCAGAGCTGATACCTGATGCAGTCCCACCTCCACCTTAAATTCCTCTGTCACACCTAAGGCACACATCACCATTGTTCTGCTTCCATCATACATGTCCTGTACTATTTTAACATACTTCTCTGCCACACCAGACTACACATGCAGTACCACAGTTCCTCTCTTGGTACTCTGTCATAGGGTTTCTCTAGATCCACAAAGACACAATGTAGCTCCTTCTGACCTTCTCTGTACTTTTCCACGAGCATCCTGAAGGCAAATAATGCATCTGTGGTACTCTTTCTAGGCATGAAACCATACTGTTGCTCGCAGATACTTACTTCTGTCCTGAGTCTAGCCTCCACTACTCTTTCCCATAACTTCATTGTGTGGCTCATCAACTTTATTCCTCTATAGTTCCCACAGCTCTGAACATCCCCTTTGTTCTTAAAAATGGGAACTAGAACACTTTTCCTCCATTCTTCAGGCATCTTTTCACCCGCTAGTATTCTGTTGAATAAGTTGGTCAAAAACTCCACAGCCATCTCTCCAAATTGCTTCCATACCTCTACCGGTATGTCATCAGGACCAACTGCCTTTCCATTTTTCATCCTTTCTAGTGCCTTTCTGACTTCCCCCTTAGTAATCATTTCCACTTCCTAGTCCTTCACTCTTGCCTCTTCAACTCTTCCTTCTCTCTCATTTTCTTCATTCATCAACTTCTCAAAGTATTCTTTCCATCTATTTAGTACACTACCGGCACCAGTCAACACATTTCCATCTCTATCCTTAATCACCCTAACCTTCTGCACATCCTTCCCATCTCTATCCCTCTGTCTGACCAACCTGTAGAGGTCCTTTTCTCCTTCTTTCGTGTCCAACCTGGTGTACATGTCTTTATATGCCTCTTGTTTAGCCTTTGCCGCCTCTACCTTTGCCCTACGTCGCATCTCGATGTACCCCTTTCGCCTCTCCTCAGTCCTCTCAGTATCCCACTTCTTCGCTAATGTCTTTCCTTGTATGACTCCCTGTATTTTGGGGTTCCACCACCAAGTCTCCTTCTCCCCTTTCCTACCAGATGACACACCAAGTACTCTCTTGCCTGTCTCTCTGATCACCTTGGCTGTCATCTTCCAGTCTTCCGGGAGCTTCGGTTGTCCATCAAGAGCCTGTCTCACCTCTTTCCGGAAGGCCGCACAACATTCTTCCTTTCTTAGCTTCCACCACATGGTTCTCTGCTCTACCTTTGTCTTCTTAATCTTCCTACCCACCACCAGAGTCATCCTACATACTACCATCCTATGCTGTCGAGCTACACTCTCCCTGACCAATACTTTACAGTCAGTAACCTCCTTCAGATTACATCGTCTGCACAAAATATAATCTACCTGCGTGGTTCTACCTCCACTCTTGTAGGTCACTATATGTTCCTCCCTCTTCTGGAAATAAGTGTTCACTACAGCCATCTCCATCCTTTTTGCAAAGTCCACCACCATCTGTCCCTCAAAGTTCCTTTCCTGGATGCCCCACTTACCCATCACTTCTTCATCGCCCCTGTTTCCTTTACCAATATGTCCATTACAATCTGCACCAATCACAACTCTCTCGCTGTCTGGGATGCTCAGAACTACTTCATCTAGTTCCTTCCAGAATTTCTCTTTCAACTCTAGGTCACATCCTACCTGTGGGGCATAGCCGCTAACCACATTATACATAATACCCTCAATTTCAAATTTTTGTCTCATCACTCCATCGGATACTCTTTTCACCTCCAAGACATTCTTAGCCAGCTCTTTCTTTAAAATAACCCCTACTCCAGTTCTCTTCCCATCTACTCGGTGGTAGAATGAGAGTGCTTTACATGCTCATACTTTTTATGTTCATACTTTTCAGTTGTCCAACATTTACAAAAATATTCTTTTTGTATTGGTTTAAGTTTTCAGATGTGATTTATGAGTTTATAGGCGGAATTTCTTCTTTTAAATTGCATGGAGTAAAAAAACAGTTTTTCTGCAATATTCCGACCGTAACCCGTGCCAGAATACACACTCGTTCATTTTCCGATCCGACTTTTGGAAGCGAGGCGGAAAATTTGACACGCATCTGTTGATTGGTCGAATGTGTTCGCTTGTTGGATACGAGGCAGTCTATGGGGTCATTTGCAAGTGAACACAATGGCGGTGCGAGAGAGGAAAGGCGCCTCTTGAGTGAAAGAAATTGATATGTCAAAAATAAGTTCTGATGGGATTGGATGGAACGAGAAATCGTTGATACCGTTGGAAAGAAGGAAGTTACCACTGTTAAACGACTTCATTCGCAAAATCGATCGAACTGATAAAGCATTGTGCACGTGTTGTCAGGATACTATTAACTATGGATCAAGAGGTTTCAAGGCATTGGAAGTTCACACGAAACGACAAAAACACGTCAAACAACTGAAAGTAACGAAAACGAACTTTTCCATAACCGTTACATTCGGATGTCAACCCAAGGACAACAAACCTTACGGACTTACTTCATCCCTTGTTTACGTCACTAATACCGGTATTGAGAGGCAAGATCCACCGAAACAACCAAGCCAGTTGCAGACAGGGTAGTCAATAATGAGGTGAAAGTTCAGAAGCAATTACTTTTAAAAATGGCTGTATTAATACTACTAGCTAACTTTACGAATAACAAAACCTGACGTTAATAATTGTTGTCAAATTCATGCGTTTCAGACCAGACAAAGTAAGACTCCATGAATCATATATGACAAATACAAATACTGGATCCAGGTTTCACAACTCTGGACACGGGTCACTGGGGTTCCCCTCTGGAGACAGGCCTGAAGTGAGACTCGAAGGCAAGGGCCTGGTGACCGCACCTGCATCCACGGGGTTCGATCTGGTACACCAAAAAAAGTTAATGTGGGTCCCCCTTCTCATGGGGTCACCACCTGTGGGAGAGGCCATAGAGGTTGGTTGCAGTGTGAACTGGGCAGTGCCCAAAGCACAGAGACCTTGGCAAACCAATCCCTGGCTACAGAAGCTGACTCTAGGGATGTGGAATGTCACCTCTCTGGCAGGGACAGACCCCAAGCTGGTATGTGAGGTCGAGAAGTTCCGACTACATAGGGGCTCAGAGTCGAGCAGCTGGTCCTCTGCATTGAGAGGAGCCAGAAGAGGTGGCTGGGGCATCTGATTTGGAATCCTCCCGGGTGTCTCCCCAGTTAAGTGTTCTGCACACGGCCTACTGGAAAGACACTCCAGGGACGACCCAAGACAGGCTGGAAAGAGTATATCTCTTGGCTGGCCTGGGAACCCCTCAGCATCCCCTAGAAGAGCTGGATAGAATTGGCTGGGGAACGGGAATTTTGGGCATCCCGGTTAAACTTGCTGCCCCCATGACCCAACCCGGATAAACGGTACAAGATGAATGAATGGAAAATACACACTTGAAATACATCCCTTTTTCTAATGAATATTATAAGCAAACCAATTCCAATGAAGTTTGAATGCTGTTAAATAAAAACAGAATACATCCATCCATCCATTTTCTGAGCCACTTATCCTCTCATGGGTAGCAGAAGTGCTGGAGCCAATCCCAGCTGTCATTGGGCAGGAGGCAGGGTGCTCCCTGAACTGGTTGCCAGCCAATCGCAGAGCACATCGAGACACTCAACAGTCACACTCGGAATCACACTTATGGGCAATTTAGAGTGTCCAATTAATGTTACAAGTTTGTGGGATGTAGGACCAAACCACAGTGCCCGGTGAAAACCCACGCAGGTTCAGGGAGAACACACAAACTTCACACGGGGAGGCCGAGATTTGAACCCCAGTCATCAGAACTGTGAGGCCAACGCTCTATCCACCGTGCCAAAACAGATGTATTATGTAGGACTAGATATTAATATCCCTCTTTTCATGCATATAGCCGATGGGCCTTCCCTCGGACTTCCATCTCTCTAAGTAGCCCTGATGTTGAGGAGGCTCTGCAGCCAACTTCCACCGGGTGCACCTCTGCTCTCCAGCCTTGCGTTGCACTTTGGCTGCAAGTCCTGCATACCTCAGCTGCTTCCGCTCATACACCTCCTCGATTGCCACCTCCCAGAACACTGTGAGTTGGATGATGTAGACGGGCTTGGGAAAGGCAGGCCACAGCACTAGATCTGGTCGTAGGGTGGTAGCTGCAATCTCAGATGGAAAGCAGAGCTTCATGTCCAGGTCTGCCAGCAGCTTCCAGTCTCGTGGACTGCCCAGCTGTCCGCTGTCTGGTGGCTTGTTGGTCGGGCCTGTTTGACTTTCCCCTCCCGAAAAAACATCCTTGGTTGCCATTTGGCTAACAAGTTTGGAAGGGCGTTAACCCTCATCCGCTGGTTCTCCAGAACACCAGTGAGACACTTCAGCACTTGGTTGTGTTGCCACGTGTGACGGCCTTGAGTAAGGCTGGTCTTGCAACCAACCAGGATGTGCTTCAGTGTTGCAGGACTTGGGTATAACAGGCACTTGGAATCTTTGGCATAGCACTAGTTTAGGTTCGTGGGAGAAGGCAAGATGTCATATACTTTGCAAATAATTTTCAATGTATATTAAATTGAATATGCTACAAAACGCAATCCCCAGTTAAATGCAGAGGGGTTCCTTCAGGAAGGGCATCTGGCGTAAAACTGTGCCAAACAAATGTGCGTTCATCTAAGATGACACGCTGTGGCGACCCCTAATAGGACAAGCGGAAAGGAAAAGAAGAAGAAGAATACTAAAATACACAATAATGTTCAAACTGATAACCCTTATTGTTTTTAGCAAATTATTATCTTGGATTTTTATGGCTGCAACACATTTACAAAAACCTAGGAAAGGTCAAAAAATACTTAAAAAGTTGAGGACTGCACATTAAAAACCCATTTGGAACATCCCACAGTTAAATAGGGTAATCAAGAACAGGTGGGTGCCCTGATTGGGCATGAAAGGATCTTCCCTGAATTGCTCAGTCATTCATAAGTAAAGATTCTTGGCCCGAGCTCATCTAAAATTGACTAATACAAATTGTAAATGTGTTTCTGTGGGCCGTGTGGGGACTCGACTGGCATGCCTAACCTAGTCAAGACGTGTCTCTCATTGAAAATGTGTGGCGCATTGAAGGATAAAATATGACAACAGAGACCCCGAACTGTTGAACAGCTGAAGCTGAACATAAAGCAAAAATGATAAAAGAATTCCACCTACTAAGCTCATTGAATGTTGTTAAACAATCAAAAAAAATGTGAGGTAACACAGTTGTAAATGTGAACCTGTCCCATCTTTTTATCAGAACATGTTGCAGGCATAAAATTCCAAGTTAATGACTATTTGATAAAAACAAAGTTCATCAGTTTGAACATTGAACATCTTGTCTTTTTTGTCTATTCAATTAAATATAGGTTAAACAGCATTATTAACACTCTTTCTCTTTTTGAACACAACGTCCCATCTTCATTGGAACTGGGTTTGTACTTTTTAAATGGAATTACTCAAATAAATTAACTTTGTCATCATATTCTAACTATATGACTGCCATCTGTTCTTATAATAGTGTATTTTCTTTTGGTGTTGAACTTTCAAATGCAGAGGTGAGTTGTCATGAACTGTCATCGGTGTCCGTACTGGGAGCTTAGTCCATGGAGGACTCCTTTATAGAGAGGAAAACGCTTTAGAGTCCATAAAATCCATAATTCTGGGGCGATTATGATAATTTCACAGGTTAAACTGGGCATTAGTGGATATCCACACAAATTTCTTTAACAATCGAGTACAGTTTTGTGACAATAAGATAGGAAGCATATTACTCTCTCACTTTCGTACAGTGCAGACCTTTTTTCTCCTTGGTTTTGCCACTGTTGAGATTTTTTCTTCCTGTTCAGCTTGTTTTTATTCTTTTATATGAATAATCAGTTTCCAATTTCCAATATTTTTGGATACCCTCTCATCATTATGTGAACTTGCCCTGGTAATTACCATAAGCCGAGTGTTAGCGAAAAAAAACAGCCATCAAGATGCCTCCCTTCTCTGCTGAGGACTATCAGAGACTACGAAAGAGGATGTCAATTCTGGAATCAAAAATCTACCGTATTGAAGTGTATGTTGATGTTAATGGAGAGTCAGGTATGAAACAACTCTACAGATGTCTGAAAATGGTGAGCAGAAGTGTGCTAACAGAGAACCACTTACCTCAACAACAAGGACAGATGTGCACTGTTTCAGCAGTTCTCCCTGGAATTTACTGGGAGAAAAGCCCGAATATATGGGACATCTAAAACGGAGGACACAATAACACCTGCAGATTACCGAGGAAACCGGCCGGCCTGCGTTTGCGGGCTGCCTCAACCCTGAGTCAGCAGCCATGGGCGGTCATTACAGTCGAGCGCAGGAAAAAAAAAAAAAGTGAGTTAGTGAGTTGTGAGTTAGTGCAAAACGACATCAGACTTACTTGGATTTGAGCATTGAGCATTGAGACCCTAGCCAAGAATGCTCATACCCCGCCTCATTTAAAGGTATGAAATTCAATCATACAAACATTCAAACCCCAAACATTCAAAGTTGATTGAGCCGTAAAGGATGTTAAACGGTTTTACAAAATGAAGTTTGTTTTCAAAACGCGACATCGGCATTTTTTTCAGATTTACGAAACTCGCGCCAAATTATCCAGCTCCGAATGGTAGTTATCGGGATACTCTGGTTTTTGTTCAAGGTGCGACATATCGTTCTATATCAGCCAAGGAAGATCGCGTTTTATTTCAAAATGCGACATATCGAGATCTTATTTCGAGCAAAATGCGACATAATTCCGTTCAATCAGCGTGCGCTGCTGAAGCAAGCAGCATCCAATCAGAATTCGTCTAGAGGGAAGTTCCGGTATCGTCCACATCATCATCCAAAATGGCTGCGCTCACGTTTGAGAGAGATGCTAATGCCGAGTTTGATTTTATGTACGAGACACCGGAGAGAATGAAGCTGGGAAGGAAAAGAAACCCAGCGGAAACGGATAACAACGAATAGTAATTTTGTTGTTCAAAATATTTCACCAACGATCATTAATAAATGAATACATTTTTATAATTCTATGCAATCTTTTTTTGCCATTTTTTATAAGGAAAGTTATCAGCTATGACTTAGGAAAAGTTGACATTAAAAGGAAATCAACACCCTTGAAGTAGACTCAATTTCTGTCTATGAGCATTATGAATACTGTTATTATTACTACAGACTTATATCCTATTCTTTCCCCCAGTGACAGCTATAAATAAAATCAAAAGAAAGCAGATAAATGAATTAGCAGTTCTTCGCTTGCATAATATAGCTAAGTGTGAATGATTGTCACACTTGATCTGTGTTGAGCGATATTTTGCGATGATCTGACTGCACAAACGTCTCTCTGTTCTGCGGTAAGCTAAGCTAAACCAGACTAGCAGTCCTAAAAGCCTTCGACGTGCACCGAGACACCAAGACTGAAGGAAGGATGTTTGAGGACACTAAAGTAGTGATTGTCGTACTCTGTCGGGATTTACGTAGGTTCGTCACTAATTCAAGAATAATTATTGAGGGGAGCACGTGACGTTACACAAAGAAAATGAGAGAAACAACTCTTAAATCAAGCCTCGCCTTCTTTTCCTTCATACGGTGGTTCACAAACGGCTATACAGATACATATACAGATTCTGCACACAACTGTGATATGTAACACGAAAATAGGAAACTGTCAATGACGAATTCGTCTTTGGGTTATAATATATTATATTATGTGGCTTCTCGGTCTTCCTCTGACTCTGGAAAGATCTCGCGCTAATATCAATGGTTTCTCCCTCTATATGCATGTAAATACCATTGAAATACCCCACGCTGAAATACTTGAAGCCCTGCTGTCTGCTTTTCAACGATATTTCACTGTTAGCTAAGAATGTGAGTGAGAAATCAGCCGGTAAATCGGACAGTTTCGCTCTATTCTTTTCTTGCTGCGTCGATATTTTTGCTAATTGTTTGCCTGACGTCAGCGCACGTGGCGTGACGTCACTTCAGGAGGCGTGGTTAAGTGCCCTGTACGGAGGGGTCAATTCGAAGAGGATCATTTCTTGAGGTTCCGTCAATTTAATAAGTGGTTAAGCAAACTGTGTACTACAATATCCATGAGTTTAAATGACAAGTTCTGTGGTTTTTGGGAGCTCGGACATTTTTACAAGGGTATATATATATTACAAGGGTTTCCAGTTCATGAACCGGTGACAACAAATCGAGTAGGCTCCGACCTGCACGACCGTTCAATAACTAAATCCTGCTGAATTTGGACCGAATGCTGTGAATACTCAACGTGGGACGCCCCTGGTGACAACTTCAGTGGACTAAAATCATCATCTGTATAATTTTAGTACCCAAATTGAATCAAATATTTGCTGAAGAGGTAAACATCAATCGTGAGTACTTACATGACCTGCAAAACCTACCTTTCGTACACAACGAGGACCGTGAGTATTTAGTAGGAAGTTGGGCGAGTGGAAACGTCAATTTTAACTTTCTTACAGGCCCAGACCACCTTAGCTCAGCTGGCTAACAACGAGTTGCGTTTGCAATCAAACCTTGCTGTTGAAGAAATATCGAACGTGAGTAACTTAATAATGTGAATGACCTAAACAACGTGTAAAACGAGGGACGTGAGGACTATTGAGTGAGGAAAATTAAAATTTATTTTTAATTTAATTTAACAAGTCTCATGTTAGTACCCAAATACAAGCCGTATCATCTGCGTTGTAGCTGCTCAGCCCAAGTTAGCCGAGTGCGCTAACAACTTTACCTAATCCCTTACATCCAGATATTCTTTGAATCGTCATAACCATTATATTTTCACACAGGTAGTATGTGATTTGTGTACCTTATGTGCTGGCTGCTTATTAGATGTCTTTTATCTAACTTTAACATAGATTAGGTAGTATGTGACTTGTGTATTCTTATGTGGAGACTGTATATTTCATTGCGTTTATCTGACTTTAACTTTAACATGGACTAGGTAGTGTGAGAATTGTGGATCTCATGTGTTGACTTTATTTGATTAATTATTTTGACTATCTGCAGCCCGAAGGGCGGCACAATTCCTGTGCGTCCTGTAGGCCGGTCCAAGCCCGCATAAATGCAGAGGGTTGCGGCAGGTAGGGCATCCAGCGTAAAACTGTACCAAACATACAGTGAAGAAAATAAGTATTTTAACACCTTGCTGTATTGCAAGTTCTCCCGCTTAGAAATCATGGAGGGGTCTGAAATTTTCATCGTAGGTGTATATCCACTACACGGGAGATAATCTAAAAAGAAAATCCAGAAATCACAATGTATGATTTTTTTTAACTATTTGTGTGACATACAGTGCCCTCCATAATTATTGGTCGGTTAAGATGTGTTAAAAGCCGTAAAATAAATTCAGTGTTTATTGCAAGAATACTATCACACTGAAAATTTTAGGAAAATGTAACCTTCAACTCAAATGAGTTGTAAGAAAATGAAAAAAATCCCTGACTAAAAAATAATTATTTTTCATTAAATCACCTGTTCCACAATTATTGGCACCCTTAATTCCCAGGAAATAAATAGAATTGAAGCATTTCTGTCATTTCTACAGTAGTTTCCAAACATTACCAGAGTATGTAGGAACATTTAATTAGGAATTCATAATTTCCCATTTCCCTGGGGTATAAATATGACGTGACACAGAGGCCATTTTCTCTTATCCACTCTTAAACATGGGAAAGACAAAGGAACCCAGCATACAAGTGAGGCAGATGTGAGGGTCCATGTATTATCCTGAATTAGATGCACCTGTGTGAGGTTGTTTCTGCATAAAGACACCTGTCCACCCCATACAATCAGTAAGAGTAAAAATTGTAACATGGCCAAGACCAAAGAGCTTTCCAAAGCACCAGAGACAAAATTGTCTCCGCTCAACTCTGCACACCTGGAAAGGGCTCTGGAGAATTTGCCAAGCAGCTCAGTGAAAAAAGGTCCACTGTTGGAGCAATCATTAGAAAATGGAAGGAGCTCAACATGACGCTCATAATCAGAGTGGAGCCTTATGCAAGATATCATCTCGTGGGGTTTCAATGATATTTAGAAAAGTGAGGAATCAGCCTAGTACTACACGACAGGACTTGGTCAATGACCTGAAAAGAGCTCGGACCACCGTTTCCAAGGTGACTGTTGGTAATGCACTCAGACGTTGTCTTCTTTCTTCTTCTTCTTCAGACGTGTTTAGTTGTTAGCACTCTAAGCTAGGCTAACTTAGGCTGAGCAGCTTCGATGCGAACGATATGGATCCAACTTGGCTACTATGATTGCATAGATGGTGATTTTAGTCCACTGAAGTCTTCGCCAGTAGCATCCCACGTTGAGTATTCACAACATTCGATCCAAGTTCAGCAGGATTTATTGAATTACGATCGGGCTGGTCGGAGCCTTTTGTTTAACCTGCTCACAGTTTGAAGACCAGAAGCAGCATGAAAAGAGGTCAGAACATATAACTCAAATCCTAAAACCCCGATAAACTCGCTTCAAGTCATTTTTAGAGTAGATTTTAAAGTTCTACTACTTGTCTATAATTTACTAAATGGTTTAGGTCTTGAATACATGAAAAAATGTTTACGGAATACAAACCCACTAGAGCTCTGAAATCGACAGACTCCGGTCAAATAGTGAAGCTGAGAGTCCAAGTCAAACCTAGTGAAGAAGCATTTTGCTATTATGCCGCACACAAATGAAATAAGTTACCACCAGAGGTGACGTCAGCCCCAAGTGGGAATGTTTTCAAATCCTGGTATAATTTTTTTTCTCATGCATTTTCTGGTATTTCCACTTTTTGATAGTTTTTGCTGATTTAAATTGTACTTTTATTTTTCACAATTTTAATGTTTTGGTCGTTTTTATCTTTTTTTTCCCCATTTCAAATGTTTTATTTCTTTGAATTTAGGTGCTTTTAATCATGTAATGCATGTTGAGTTATCTTGTATATGAAATGTGCTATTGTGGTGTTTACATAATTCACCCGCGGGACCTCGAGTTGGGGTGCGGGGTTCCGCACGGACTGTTTTTGTTGTTGCTCTTCCGGAGTAAAGGTTCAGAGAGTTCCCGCCGGTATGCGAGTAGTGTTTTGATATCTAGCAATAAAACAAGTTTTGTTCCTGTGTCTGACACTGCGCCTCCGACTCCTTTTCTCCGGCGCTACACTGGTGACCCTGAGATCAGTCCCGGCGTTTTTGAGACTGAACCAAATCGCCATCCTCAAATTTCCGGAGTTTTGGGAGACGTCCGCGGCAGCGTGGTTCGCGCAGACGGAGGCTCAGTTCACCCTCCACGGGATCTCAGATGATTCCACGCGTTATCACGTTGTCTCAGCCCTTGGGAGCTCAACGGCGGCCAGAGCAATGAACTTCACCTCTCCCCCGGCCCGAGATAAGTATGCTGGGATCAAGGCTCAACTTCTCAAGGTTTTTGAGCTATCACGGCCGGAGCGTGCCCGACGTCTGTTGGCTATTAATGGACTGGGGGACAGCAAACCTTCCGAACTCACGGAAATGATGCTAAACCTGCTGGGCACGGAAGAGCCCAATTTCATTTTCATGGAACTGTTTCTCAGGCACATGCCACCGCATGTTCAGACGGCGCTCGCTAACAGTACTGTCACTGAGCCCCGGGCCCTGGCCGAGGAGGCCGACCATTTCTTCCTGGCCACCCAGCGTGTCTCCCCTGAGATGCTGGCCGCGACGCGCAGTTACTCGCCTCCGGGCGCAGGGGTGGCATCCAGTAGGGGCCCCATCGCCACCAACGGCCGTGCTGGCACAGGCTTGTGCTACTTACACGCCCGTTTCGGTGCAAAAGCGAAGCGGTGCCGCGCCCCTTGCAACTACGATGCGTCAGGAAATGCCAAAGCCCACGCTCCGCAGCGGCCGTGGGCGCGAAGAGCCGGCTGCTGTTCAAGGACACCCTTTCCGGGCGCAATCTCCTTTGCGACACCGGCGCTCAGAGGAGCGTCCTGATGGCCACTGCGGAGGACGCCGCTGGAGGGACTCATGGGCCACTCCTACTGTCCGCTAATGGCTCCCCTATCCGCTCTTTTGGCATAAGGACTGTGGACTTGTGTTTCGGGAGTCAGCGCTTCACATGGGACTTTGTCACTGCCGATGTCTCATTCCCTCTCCTCGGCGCTGATTTTTTTTTTTTTTTTTTTTTGTGCCCACGGTCTGCTGGTAGATGTTAAGAGGGGCCGTCTGGTGGATGCACTGACTTTCTCCACGGTTGCCTGCGTCCGCAATGAGGCGACTTATGGTGGTCTCTCCAGTTCGCTCTCGGACGGCACCAAGTACCAGCTCCTCCTTGGTGAGTTCCCTGGCTTGACACGGCTCTGCCACGACTAAACATGGGGTCGAGCACCACATTTAGACCAAGGGCCCCCCCGATTCACGCGAGGGCCCGACGGCTTGACCCCGAGAAGCTAGCAGTCGCTAAGTCCGAGTTTGCCAACATGGAGCGCCTGGGCATCGTCTGCCACTCGGATAGCCCGTGGGCCTCGCCGCTACACATCGTCCCTAAACCCAGTGGCGGGTGGCGACCGTGTGGTGACTACCACCGCCTTAACGACGCCACTATGCCCGACCACTACCCTGTTCCACACATTCAGGACTTCTCGGCCCACCTGGCGGGAAAAATCCTGTTCTCCAAGGTCGACCTGGTGCGCGGGTATCACCAGGTTTCCGTGCACCCCTCAGACGTTCCCAAGACGGCTGTAATCACTCCGTTTGGACTGTTCGAGTTTCTGAGGATGCCGTTTGGTCTTAAAAACGCGGCACAATCTTTCCAGCGTTTAATGGATTCTGTGCTCAGGGACTTGCCATTTGTGTTCGTCTATTTGGATAACATCCTCGTCGCCAGCTCCTCGGAGGATGTACATCTGATGCACCTCCGCGACCTCTTGGCAAGACTCGAGCAGCATGGCCAAATCATCAACCCGTCGAGGTGTGTTTTCGGCGTGCCCTCTATCCAGTTCCTCGAGCACCTCATCGACGAACGGCGCCGCCCCCCCTTCCGGCAAAGGTGGAGGCCGTTTCCGCTTTTCCCCGACCTCGCTCGGCTCGGGGCCTCTGAGAGTTCCTGGGGATGGTGACTTTCTACCACCGTTTCATTAGCCGGGCAGCCCACATCATGCGCCCACTCTATGAGGCTCTTAAAGACAAGGCCCCCAACCGGGACGTTGAATGGACGGCCGAGAGGACGGAAGCCTTCGAGGCTACGAAGGCCGCGCTGAGTCGTGCCGCTATGCTGGTCCACCCGACCCACGGGGCCCCTGTCGCTCTCACTAACGATGCATCGGACTACGCTGTTGGAGCCATATTCGAACAGTGGGTCGGCGGCGCCTGGCAATCGCTTGCCTTTTTCAGCCGTCAGCTGTTCCTGTGTCCGACACTCCACCTCCGACTCCTTTTCTCCGGCGCTACACTATAAATACATTTGCTTTGCTTTCAGCCATGTTGAGCTTTTTTTCTATCGTGAGCATACAGGAAAATACTTGAGCAAAATATTGGTGTGATCACTATGATCATTTTGGGACTGAGATTCCTTAAGCTTTTTCTCTATTCTGAGTATATTGCTGAGTCTCCAAAAGCTTGAATTGAACATGTTGATTTCACTGCAAGTCCTTGGTGATACAGCTAGTCTCCAGTAGACGTCACATAGAACCTCCACAACCAGAGGGGACTCCAGTCACAATCAAAATGCAAACTATTCTCCTGGCCAGTGAGATTGCAATATTAATATAAACAATAAAAGCAGTACTCGTCTTCTTGGCAAATTAAACTAATTTCTATTTTCACATTTGTTGGTAACCAGGTATGTTCACTTGGGTTTCTCTTGGGCTCATAATCTATAGTGTCATAAGTGGATGCTAACTGGTGCACACTCATGGGACCACCTGATCACATTTGTCACCTTTTCAGTGAAGAAAATAAGCATTTGAACACCCTACTATATTGCAAGTTCTCCCACTTAGAAATCATGGAGGAGTCTGAAATTTTCAGCGTAGGTGCATGACCGTGTGAGAGGGATAATCTAAACAAAATTCCAGAAATCACAATGTATGATTTTTTTTAAGATTTATTTATGGGATACAGTTTAAAATAGGTATTTGAACACCTGTCTATCAGCTAGAATTCTGACCCTCAAAGACCTATTAGTCTGCCTTTAAATGTCCACCTCCATTCAGTGTATTATCCTGAATCAGATGCACCTATGTGACGTTGTTAGCTGCATAAAGACATCTGTCCACCCCATACAATCAGTCAGCCTCAAACTTGTAACGTGGCCAAGACCAAAGAGCTGTCCAAAGACATCAGAGACAAAATTGTACAACTGCACACGGCTGGAAAGGGCTTCGGAGAAATTGGCAATCAGTTTGGTGAAAAAAGGTCCACTGTTAGAGCAGTCATTAGAAAATGGAAGAAGCTAAACATGATGGTCACTCTCAATTGGAGTGGAGCCCCATGCAAGATATTACCTCGTGGGGTCTCAATGATCTTTAAAAAGGTGAGGAATCAGCCCAGGACTACACGACAGGAATTGGTCAATGACCTGAAAACAGCTGGGACCACCATTTCCAAGGTGACTGTTGGTAATACACTAAGATGGTTTGAAAACATGCATGGCACGGAAGGTTCAATTGCTTAAACCAGCACATGTCAAGCCCTCTTCAGCTTGCCTATGATCATTTGGATAATACAGAGGAGTCATGGGAGAAAGTTTTGTGGTCAGAAGAGACCAAAATGGAACTTTTTGGTCATAATTCCACGAACAGTGTTTGGAGGAAGACGACTGATGAGTTCCATCTCAAGAACACCATCCCTACTGTGAAGCATGCTTTGGGGGTGTTTTTCTGCACATGGGACAGGATGACCACAGCCATGTATTGTGAGATTTTAGGGAACAACCTACCTCTTTCTCTCAGTCAGAGCATTGATTATGGGTCGTGGCTGGGTCTTTCAACATGACAATGACCTGAAGCACACAGCCAGGAAAAGCAAGAGGTGCTCCGTAAGAAGCATATCAAGGTTCTGGCTTGGCCTCGCCAGTGTCCAGACCTAGACCCAATGGAAAATATTTGGAGGGAGCTGAAACTCCATGTTTTTCAGTGACAGCCCAGAAACCTGTCTGATCTAGAGAAGATCTGTGTAGAGAAGTGGGCCAAAATCCCTCCTGCAGTGTGTACAAACCTGGTGAATAATTACAGAAACGTTAGACTTCTGTAATTGCAAACAAAAGCTACTTTACCAAATATTAACATTGTTTTTCTCAGGCGTTCAAATATTTATTTGCAGCTGCAGCACCCAAATAATGGCCATGTTACAAGTTTGAGTCTTACTGATTTTATGGGGTGGACAGGTGTCTTTATGCAACTAACGACCTAACACAGGTGCATCTGATTCAGGATAATACATCGAGTGGAGGTGGACTTTTAAAGGTGGACTAACAGGTCTTTGAGGGTCAGAATTCTCGCTGATAGACAGGTGTTCAAATACTTATTTGCAGCTCTTTCAGACAAATACATTATTAAAAGAATCATACATTGTGATTTCTGGATTTTTCTGGATTATCTCACACAGAGGACATGCACCTATGATGAAAATTTTAGACCCCTCCATGATTTCTAAGTGGGAGAACTTGCAATCTTGCAGGGTGTTGAAATACTTAGTTTCACTGTAGAAAAATACCATTTGTTTTTTGGACTTTGTTCTCAACAACAGAAATTTATGTTTGATAAATAACACAAAACATACACAGACCAGCTGACTGCTTGCTGTATTTCCCTTACAGACGTTGACACAGCAGAAAATCTTGCACTCATGCCTGGAAAAGGTCAAATTATCAACAGAGATAACATCATCAAGTAAGTATCTTTGTCCTGCACTTTCATTCTGTTTATTTCACCCTGTTTTATTTTATAGATTTCACCGTATCCCTTTAGCAACACCAAATGGAGACATTCTAATCAGAGACCTCACATTTGAGGTAAAGTGAAAGTTGTTTTTATTGTGGCTCATGTTTTCATAACCATAACTAAATGTTGCTTGTTGAATTACTTATAGTCAAGTGTGTGATTAGTTCAGTTGAACTTTGGCTTAGAAAATTACCACGTCCATTTGTGGCATGTATTTCCCTGACCACTAAAGGTTAGTTTAGGGATCACGAGTTTACAGTATTGTAACATACTGTTTAATTTCTCTCACTGCTAAAGGTGAGTTCTGGCACCAATGTTCTTGTGTGTGGACCAAATGGCTGTGGCAAGAGCTCGCTCTTTAGAGTTCTTGGAGAGGTGAGTTTGTTTTTTTTGGTGCATTGGGCGACACAGCTGAAAATATACTTTTTCATCTGATGTTTTGTGATTTTGTTGTGGTTTATTTTATACAGAGAACAACAAAAAATGTTTTCCACAGAGGGAAAGGAAACTTTGATATACATGTTTTTTCTTTGAAAGCGATTTGAATCTCAAAAACCGAGTCCTTGTGGATTCAACTGCATTTAAATATGTTCAAACTGACCTCTACAACTTTGTCTATCTGTCTTTTATAGCTTTGGCCTCTGTTTGGGGGAGAATTGACTAAGCCTGAGAGAGGGAAACTCTTCTATGTTCCACAGGTAACATTTATAACGCAAAGACTGCAACAATGCCAGCACTGACAAATTCATCCAAAAAAAATGCACCCATAAAGGCTAAATCAGAGCTTCACAGCGAGTGTAATTTCTTGTGCTTAATACGTGATCAAGTGTAATGTGCAAAACTCCAGAAAACACTTCTACCAATATATATATTGCTGCTGTCCATATACTCAAAATGTGATGGACAGTCATCCCTCGTTTTTCGCAGTTAATGGGGACCCACGAAATATGAAAAAAACGTGAAGTAGGACTCCCTCCACCCCACCACACACACCCCAGGAATTTTCATGTATGTGTATCTAGGAAATCTTTAAATATAAACCCTTTGTTAAGCTTTCCTGCAACAGGAAAAGCAGCAGTATCAGAAGAGGCTGGCTTACTAGGATGGTCAGGGAACAGGCGAGGGTACACGGTAGGTCAGTTATACGGGAGTGCGGGAACGAGGCATGGGAATCAACGATCTGGCGGAGGACTAGTTGTCCCCCGTGTCCTATAAGTACCAGGCCGAAACAGGGTGCAGGTGTGTGCCGACTAATTGGCTGGCCACGCCCAGCCTGGGCAGGATGCCAGGGGCATGACAGTACACCCCCCTCAACGACTGGCTCCCGACGGCCCAGGAGCGTCTGGATGAGCCGCATGGAAGTCCTCGATGAGAGAGGGGCCCACAATGAAGCGCGAGGGGATCCAAGAGCGCTCCTCTGGTCCGTATCCCTCCCAAGCCACCAGGTGCTGGAACCCCCTTCCTCTGTGGCGGGAAGACAGCAACCGGCGCACTGTGTACACTGGCCCGTAGTGCACCATGCAGTGTTTGGCCGGAGGAGCCAGCGGCAAAGGACGATCCGGGCGTAGTGTGCCGACAAAGAACTTAGGGTGCACCCTCATCGACCTGTGTAGTCTAAGTGATACGGCGACCGGGTTAATAATTTTAGTGATTGGGAACGGACCAACGAACCTGGGACCAAGGTTGCTGGATTCCAACCAAAGCGGGAGATCCTTGGTGGAGAGCCACACTCGCTGCCCCACCCTGAGTTCTGGTGCGGCTCTCCTCTTGCGGTCCGCTGCGGACTTGTAAATGTTGCCCATTCGCAGCAGCGTCCTCCGGGCTGCCTCCCAGGTCCGTTTGCAGCGCCATACCACTGCCAGGGCCGACGGCACCGCGGAGTCTGTGGAGGGCAGGGAGTTGTGGGCGTACTCAACCCATTTGAGGTGCTGGCTCCACGTGCTCTGGTCCCTAGATGCTAAGCATCGAAGTCCGGTCTCTTAATTCCTGATTAGATTCCAGATGATGGCCCGAAGTTAGACTAGCCGAAGCGCCAATGAGGGTGCAGAATTCCGTAACAGGCGGAACGGGTGGACTCGGAGCGACAGGCGGAGCGCTAGCTTGGGATGGTAGCCACGGCTCTAGCCGGGCACAGATCTCATGAAGACGTTGATTCGTTACCTGAAGAGCAGCCTCCTGGTCAGCCAGGCTTCTGCTCTGGAACTGTATCCAGTGGCGTATGGCATCGGAGTTGGCTTGGTTCATGTTGTGGCCAGATCGTTCTGTCATGAACGAGGCTCGAGGGGAGACCCAAATGCACGACTCCAAAGCAAGCAGGTAGTGTACAGAAAGCCTTTATTCGGTCCGTGGTCGATAATCAGCGAGTCAGTCAGGAAAAGCAGCAGAGTCACAAGAGGCAGGCTTACTAGGATGGTCAGGTATACAGGAGTGCGGGAACGAGGCATGGGAATCAACGATCTGGTGGAGGACTAGTTGTCCCCCGTGTCCTATAAGTACCGGGTGTAATCAGCCGAAACAGGGTGCAGGTGTGTGCCGACTAATTGGCTGGCCATGCCCAGCCTGGGCAGGATACCGTGGGCATGACAAAAGAAGCTAATAAAACCTTCTGAAACTGGTGCTTGGTACCATTATTGTTCCCGCCACCAAGGCGTCTCCCCTGCGTTTCCTGACCACAGTCGGGCGACTGTTGCTTGAAGGATTAATAAAAGTTTTTTGATTAAAGATTTAAGTAAATACCTGTACTGTTGTAATCTTAGTCTCACATATGTAAAGTATAAATAGTGTTTACATATTTTACTCATTCCGGTCCCCAGATACACATATATGAAAATTCCCGGGGTGTGTGTGGGGGGGAGTCCTACTTCACAGTTTTTCAAATTTCATGGGGGGGTTCTGATCCCCCTTAACGGCGAAAAATGAAGAATTACTGTATCTTTGTATTACACAACTATCAACTTATTTTTATATGCATTTTATCCATGAGAAATTACGTATACCTTTTTTCCTCAGAGACCCTATATGACACTTGGTTCTCTAAGGGACCAAGTAATTTACCCTGACACCTTTGAAGAACAAAGAAGGAAGGGAATCTCTGATCAGGTGTGACAAAATCCACTTTCATACTAAAAGTCAAACCTATCTGTCAGCTATGCACATGCATAAATAGATGTTAGTTTTACTTTGTTGGCTAAGTACTTTAAGTGTGTGTGTGTGTGTGTGTGTGTGTGTGTGTGTGTGTGTTGTGTGTGTGTGTGTGTGGTGTGTGTGTGTGGGTAGGTGCATGCGTGGGTGTGCGTGCATGTGTGTGTGTGTGTGTATAGTTGAAGTTTACATACCCTGCAAAAACATAGTCTCACGGTCAGAGGTCAAATCAGACAAAAGTTCTCCTGTTTCAGGTCAGTCAGGATCACGAAATTTACAATTTATTTAATGCCAAAATAGTAAGAATTTTACATTATTTCAAAGTCAAAAGTTTACATTCACAAAACGTACGATGTCTGAAAAGAAAGTCATGGCTTTGGAAGCTTAGGGTTATTAAGTTTCCTGACACCTTGTAAGTTAATTGACGTCACACCTGATGTTTTTAAAGCATATGGAATGTCTGATTTCTAACACAAATTATCTTATCTAGATGAAAATATATGTTCATCTGTAATGTAAAATCCACATCTTGTTCGATGTTTTTACAAAAAAAATATGTTTATGAATTAAAGTACTTGAACTTTGACCTAGTTTCCAGTACCTGAAAAATGTCTCCTTTCGTGTGGCTGACCTCTGACGTCACAGGTAGGAGAGATGCTCTTGTGGGATGAGTATTAGCCTGGAGCCTCCCTTTTTTACACTGAAGAAAATCCATTCGTTTCAAGAATTCCTCAGTGATTGTAGGTGTAAAGCAATCTGTAAAAATGGTGAAGAGGTGTGTGGTTCAGTTTTGTAGCAATTCGAGTTATTCTGGTCACAGTTTACATTGTTTTCCAAAACACCCAAGCCTCAGAAGAAAGTGGGTAAGGATTGTGCAAACGAAAAAGGCAAATTTTTCCAAACCTGGTCAGCACTCTGTTTTACTGGTAGGCTCATGTCTGAGATTGGTTTGAAATGTTAAAACCTGGACTAGTGCCAACCATGCAGCCTGTTCCGACAACTGAACAGATCGATGCTAAAGGGAACAAACAGGAACTTGAATCAGCCGCTGAACCTGGACACGCTTCGACAACCTCAGCCCCCCACCCCCAGAAAATACCAAAACTGCAAAAAGCTTTTGTTAAAAAATAAGTTGCGGAGATATGTATTTTTTTCCTGGAAACTTTTAACGATGTTTACACGGTTGAATGGTAGAAGCACATGTCATTCTTAGCGCAAAATGTTATTACCACAAATCGTTTGACCATTCTCCATGGAAAAAAACAGCATAATAATGTCTAAAAATGGCGGCACAGTGGGGCAGGTGGAAAGCGTTGGCCTCACAGTGCTGAGGACCTGTGTTCAATTCCACCCCTCCCTGTGTGGAGTTTGTATGTTCTCCCTGTACCTGCGTGGATTTTCCTCAGGCACTCAGGTTTCCTCCCACATCCCAAAAACGTGCAACATTAATTGTAGTCTCTAAATTGCCCCTAGGTGTTATTGTGAGTGTGGCTGTTTGTCTCAATGCGCCCTGCATTTGGCTGGCAATCAGTTTAGGGTGTAGCCTGCTTCTTGCCCGTTGACAGCTGGGATCGGCTCCAGCACTCCAGTGATCCTTGTAAGCATAAGTGGCTAAGAAAATGGATAGATGTACACAAACCTTTTATTTATTTATTTATTCGTGCAGGGTTTTTCATTTTAATGAAATACTATGTAGTCTTAAAACAAGCAGTATTTCATACTCATCACTCACAGAATAGGAGACCTGTTCTTAATTTATCAAAAAAAAAAAAAAAAAATGTGAGCACGATGAAATAGATTGAACTGAACCTGTGCTTTATCTACACATTTTTTTTCTTATTTTATAAACTTTGAAACTTATTTTTCTATATTAATTAAAGATGTTGTAGGAAGCATCTTCTGCGCAAGAGATTGACAGCAAACCAGCAGATGCTAAATCTCCATCTTTGGTCCATTCCACATGTTGCCAGACTGATGAAGTGCCTATTCATGAAAATGGAATGCATATCTTTCCGACAGCAGAGAGAGTATTGCAACATGTATTTCAATCTCAGGTGTTCTCAAAGTACTCCTATTGAAAGACCAAATAAAAATTCTGTGCAAATGTTATGTAACATTTATACAAAATATAAGCTTACAGTTCAATAAAATGCTATGAATCTAGTTCTCTGGTGTATGTTTACTTCATATACAAACATATATAGTGAAGAAAATAAGTATTTGAACACCCTGCTATATTGCAAATTCTCCCAGTTAGAAATCATGCAGGGGTCTGAAATTTTCATCGTAGGTGAACGTCCACTGTGAGAGATAATCTAAAATGAAAAATTCAGAAATCACAATGTATGATTTTTTTTTTTCAACAATTTGTGTGATACAGCTGCAAATAAGTCTTTGAACACTTGAGAAAAACAATGTTATTTGGTATAGTAGCCTTTGTTTGCAATTACAGAGGTAAAATGTTTCCTGAAGTTGTTCACCATGTTTGCAGACACTGCAGGAGGGATTTTGGTCCACTCCTCCACACAGATCTTCTCTAGATCGATCAGACAGGTTTCTGGGCTGTCGCTCAAAAAAACAGGAGTTTCAGCTCCCTCCAAAAATGTTGTTTTGGGTTTACGTCTGGAGACTGGCTAGGCCATGCCAGAACCTTGATATGCTTCTTACGGAGCCACTCCTTGGTTTTCCTGGCTGTGTGCTTCCAGTCATTGTCATTTTGAAAGACCCAGCCACGACCCATCTTCAATGCTCTGACTGAGGGAAAGAGGTTGTTCCCCAAAATGCCATCATACATGGTGGCGGTCATCGTCTCCTGAATACAGTGCAGTCATGCTGTCCCATGTGCAGAAAAACACACCCAAAGCATGATGTTACCACCCTCATGCTTCACAGTAGCGATGGTGTTCTTGGGATGGAACTCATCATTCGTCTTCCTACAAACACGGTTCATGGGATTATGTCCAAAAAGTTCAATTTTGGTCTCATCTGACCACAAAACTTTTTCCCACGACTCCTCTATATCATCCAAATGGTCCTTAGCGAACTTAAGACAGGCCTTGACATATGCTTGTTTAAGCAGGGAAACCTTCCGTGCAATGCATGATTTCAAACCATGAGGTCTTAGTGTATTACAAACAGACACCTTGGAAACGGTGGTCAGCCTAAATTAGCCTAACTTAGAGTGCTAACAACTAAACACGTCTGAAGAAGAAGAAGAAGAAAGAAGAAGACAACGTCTGAGTGCATTACCAACAGTCACCTTGG
The DNA here is from genome assembly GCF_019802595.1 of Syngnathoides biaculeatus. Lineage (NCBI taxonomy): Eukaryota > Metazoa > Chordata > Actinopteri > Syngnathiformes > Syngnathidae > Syngnathoides > Syngnathoides biaculeatus. The sequence goes on from NC_084658.1 coordinate 629,350, forward strand.
AAACGGTGGTCCGAGCTCTTTTCATGTCATTGACCAAGTCCTGTTGTGTAAGTCCTGGGCTGATTCCTCACCTTTCTAAGGATCATTGAAACCCCACGAGGTAATATCTTGCATGGGGCTCCACTCCGATTGACATTGACAGTCATGTTTAGCTTCTTCCATTTTCTAATGATTGCTCCAACAGTGGACCTTTTTTCACTAAGCTGCTTGCCAATTTCTCCATAGGCCTTTCCAGCCGTGTGGAGTTGTACAATTTTGTCTCTGGTGTCTTTGGACCTCTCTTTGGTCTTGGCCATGTTAGACTGCAATATATTTTCAAATTAGCACATGAGGGTTGCATTCAACTATAAAGGAAAACTATGTGCAGAATAGACAATTTGACGTCAGCGCGGTTGCCATCCGCACAAGTATTAAGAAATTGTGGCTTACACTCTCCTCTGACAGACCATTACAGTTTACACAGTCAATCCCACCACACTTTTTCGTTGGACAGTCGAGTTCACAACCATGCTGCTTCTCCAGTCCTTGTCATGTCCTGTCCTGTCCTGTCCTTCCCTCACATGGTTTAGCACAACTGCCCCATACAACACTCATATCTTATATTTAATTATTCTAGCTTTATAATTTGCTTTTCTCATGTTGTTTACAATTAGTATTTTTTCTTTTCTCACACTGCTCTAGAAACTATCTGGCAGGTTGGTCAACTCTGATTCTCAATAAATCTATTGCGAAACTAACAAAGCACATCGGCTTTTTAAAAACTTCACTGTGACACATTAAAACTGTTCCACCATTAAAAGGATGCAGATCCTCCATTCACCTTGACCTGGAAGCAAAACAGGACAAAAAAAGAATTGAAAAATCTCACAACATAAGCGCTGCCACTACCAAGAGAGGTTTCTGGAATTCTCGACCGAGATGTGCAGGACAGAGATTTGTAAAATAATTTTTAAAAAAAGATGTGAACAGGCCACCTCTGGTAATGGTATTTCACACTTGTGAACTAACCAATTTTCACTCTCCAGTGTAGTACATCTGCAACAATGTTTATCTTGAGGACTAGCAGTTTAAACTGCAAAAAGAAGATTACCTTCATTGCCGGAACGGGATCCTGGCACAGCTGCCAGAGTGCAGAACGGGATCCTGGCACAGCTGTCTGGGTGCAGGAGCAGGGACCGTGGCACAGCTACCGGGGTGCAGGAACGGGTGGCTGGTACAGCTGCCGAAGAGCAGGAACGGGAACCTCGCCGAGCTGCCGGGGAGCAGGAACAGGAGCCTGGCGCAGCTGTCTGGGTGCAGGAGCAGGTGCCAACAATGTATATCTTGAGGACTAGCAGTTTAAACTGCAAAAAGATTACCTTCATTGTCATGAACATACACAGAAAATTAGTTCTGTGTAGTTTATTCATCACATTGAGCAGACATTTGTTAGTGGAACACCCTGGAGCCAGGCAGTTGAAGTAGGGGTTGAGCGTTGCTGGGACAGGTGGTAGCTGCGGATCGAGCGCCACTGGGACGGGGTGCGGCCGGGGGTTGAACGCTGTCGGGTTGTCGGAACAGGAGCCCGGCGCAGCTGCTGGGGTGCCGGAATGGGATCCTGATCAGGGCGCTGGGAGGCAGACTGGCGCCGTGACAGGTGATGTTGCAGTCTTTTACCTGGGTCCTGTTTTAGTCAGTCCATTCTCTCATGGTTGAGGTTTGTGAACGTGAGGAACGTAAGCCAGAACATTTGTGCGTGAATGAGAGGGGCAGAGGAGAAAGAGCTCCAGAGAGAAGACAAAGGAAAGGTGGATGGATTTTGACATGGATTTTGTCAACATTTTTTTTTTTGTGTGATAGCCAGAATCAAAATCAGCTTTATTGGCCAAGTGTGGAACAATACACAAAGAATTTGTCTCCGGCAGTCGGTGCCACCCTAGTGTGACATTCAGAGCAAAGAACATCCATCAACCTTCTCTTTGGTCTTCCTCTCGCTCTTTTGCCTAACGTAACACACCAGACACATTCTGCCAGCTGATCCTACCTGTTAGGACCAGTTTCTTCACTTCTTGACCACACTCACCATTGTTCTGGATTGTTGACCCCAAGTATTTGAAGTCATCCACCCTCATTTCCACTGCTCCCTGGAGCCTCATTCCCCCCCGCCTCTCCACCCATCTCATTCACGCGCATGTATTCATGTATTTGCTACTTTCTTCATTCCTCTTCTTTCCAGTGCATGTCTCCATATTTGTAATTGTTCCTCCGGCCGCTCCCTGCTTTCAATGCAGATCACAATGTCTGGTAACATCATGGTCTATGAGTCTAACCTCATCTGTCAGCCTATCCACAGCACACAGGAAGGGGTTCCCTGATGAAGTGCCACCTCCACCTAAATTTTTTTTGTCACAACTACAGCACACCTCACAACTGTTCTGCTGCCCTCTTTCATGTCCTGTAGTATTACAAACAATTCACACGTAACATATGCTATAAACTGTGAGATAAATTAGTCCCCCCCCAACATTTATTTTTTAATAGCTCCATACACACCTAATGCAGCCCTATGGGGGCACAAACCAGTGCAATCTGTAGGCCGGTCCCAAGCCCGGATAAATGCAAAGGGTTGCGTCAGGAAGGGCAAAACTGTGCCAAACAAATATGAGCGTTCATCTAAAGAATCCCATACCGGATCGGTCGTGGCCCGGGTTAACAACGCCCGCCCCCGGCACTGCTAACCTGCAGGGCGTCGGTGGAAATTCAGCTACTGTGGGTCGAAGACAAAGAAGAGGAGGAAACCTGATCCAGCGTCAGAAGAAAAAGAGGAATGCACAGAGCCTACAACTGAGTGTAGGGACTTTGAATGTTGGGACTATGACAGGAAAAGCACAGGAGTTGGTTGACATGATGATGAGGAGAAAGGTTGATATTCTGTGCATCCAAGAGAGCAGGTGGAAAGGTAGTAAGGCTTGAAGTTTGGGAGCAGGGTTTAAATTATTCTACCACGGAGTAGATGGGAAGAGAAATGGAGTAGGGGTTATTTTAAAGGAAGAGCTGGCTAAGAATGTCTTGGAGGTGAAAAGAGTATCAGATCGAGTGATGAGACTAAAATTTGAAATTGAGGGTGTTATGTATAATGTGGTTAGCGGCTATGCACCACAGGTAGGATGTGACCTAGAGTTGAAAGAGAAATTCTGGAAGGAACTAGATGAAGTAGTTCTGAGCATCCCAGACTGCGAGAGAGTTGTGATTGGTGCAGATTGTAATGGACATACTGGTAAAGGAAACAGGGGCGATGAAGAAGTGATGGGTAAGTACGGCATCCAGGAAAGGAACTTTGAAGGGCAGATGGTGGTGGACTTTGCAAAAAGGATGAAGATGGCTGTAGTGAACACTTATTTCCAGAAGAGGGAGGAACATATAGTGACCTACAAGAGCGGAGTTAGAACCACGCAGGTAGATTATATTTTGTGCAGACGATGTAATCTGAAGGAGGTTACTGACTGTAAAGTAGTGGTAGGGGAGAGTGTAGCTCGACAGCATAGGATGGTAGTATGTAGGATGATTCTGGTGGTGGGTAGGAAGATTAAGAAGACAAAGGTAGAGCAGAGAACCATGTGGTGGAAGCTGAGAAAGGAAGAATGTTGTGCGGCCTTCCGGAAAGAGGTGAGACAGGCTCTCGATGGACAACCGAAGCTCCCGGAAGACTGGACGACGACAGCCAAGGTGATCAGAGAGACAGGCAGGAGAGTACTTGGTGTGTCATCTGGTAGAAAGGGGAGAAGGAGACTTGGTGGTGGAACCCCAAAATACAGGGAGTCATACAAGGAAAGAGATTAGCGAAGAAGAAGTGGGATACTGAGAGGACTGAGGAGAGGCGAAAGGAGTACATCGAGATGCGACGTAGGGCAAAGGTAGAGGTGGCAAAGGCTAAACAAGAGGCATATGAAGACATGTACACCAGGTTGGACACGAAAGAAGGAGGAAAGGATCTCTACAGGTTGGCCAGACAGAGGGATAGAGATGGGAAGGATGTGCAGCAGGTCAGGGTGATTAAGGATAGAGATGGAAATGTGTTGACTGGTGCCGGTAGTGTACTAAATAGATGGAAAGAATACTTTGAGAAGTTGATGAATGAAGAAAATGAGAGAGAAGGAAGAGTTGAAGAGGCAAGAGTGAAGGACCAGGAAGTGGAAATGATTACTAAGGGGGAAGTCAGAAAGGCACTACAAAGGATGAAAAATGGAAAGGCAGTTGGTCCTGATGACATACCGGTAGAGGTATGGAAGCAATTTGGAGAGATGGCTGTGGAGTTTTTGACCAACTTATTCAACAGAATACTAGTGGGCGAAAAGATGCCTGAAGAATGGAGGAAAAGTGTTCTTGTTCCCATTTTTAAGAACAAAGGGGATGTTCAGAGCTGTGGGAACTATTGAGAAATAAAGTTGATGAGCCACACAATGAAGTTATGGGACAGAGTAGTAGAGACTAGACTCAGGACAGAAGTAAGTATCTGCGAGCAACAGTATGGTTTCATGCCTAGAAAGAGTACCACAGATGCATTATTTGCCTTGAGGATGCTCTTGGAAAAGTACAGAGAAGGTCAGAAGGAGCTACATTGTGTCTTTGTGGATCTAGAGAAAGCCTATGACAGAGTACCAAGAGAGGAACTGTGGTAGTGCATGCGTAAGTCTGGTGTGGCAGAGAAGTATGTTAAAATAGTACAGGACATGTATGATGGCAGCAGAACAATGTTGAGGTGTGCCTTAGGTGTGACAGAGGAATTTAAGGTGGAGGTGGGACTGCATCAGGGATCAGCTCTGAGCCCCTTCCTGTTTGCAGTGGTAATGGATAGGCTGACAGATGAGGTTAGACTGGAATCCCCTTGGACCATGATGTTCGCAGATGATATTGTCATATGCAGTGAAAGCAGGGAGCATGCAGAGGAACAATTGGAAAGATGGAGACATGCACTGGAAAGGAGAGGAATGAAGATTAGCCAAAGTAAAACAGAATATATGTGCGTGAATGAGAAAAGTAGAGGGGGAAGAGTGAGGCTGCAGGGAGAAGAGATAGCGAGGGTGGACGACTTCAAATACTTGGGGTCAACAATACAGAGCAATGGAGAGTGTGGTCAGGAAGTGAAGAAACGGGTCCAAGCAGGTTGGAACAGCTAGCGAAAGGTGTGTTATGTGACAGAAGAGTGTCTGCTCGGATGAAGGGCAAAGTTTACAAAACAGTGGTGAGGCCGGCCATGATGTACGGATTAGAGACGGTGGCACTGAAGAAACAACAGGAAGCTGAACTGGAGGTGGCAGAAATGAAGATGTTGAGGTTCTCGCTCGGAGTGACTAGGTTGGATAGGATTAGAAATGAGCTCATTAGAGGGACAGCCAAAACTGGATGTTTTGGAGACAAGATTTGAGAGAGCAGACTTCGATGGTTTGGACATGTTCAGAGGAGAGAGAGTGAGTATATTGGTAGAAGGATGCTGAGGATGGAGCTCCCAGGCAAAAGAGCGAGAGGAAGACCAAAGAGAAGGTTTATGGATGTGGTGAGGGAAGACATGAGGGCAGTTGGGGTTAGGCTAAGATGGCAAAAGATGACACGCTGTGGCAACCCCTAACGGGACAAGCTGAAAGGAAAAGAAGAAAGAAGAAGATACACACCTACCCGTCATTTGGAACCCACAAAGCTCTCGTCCTTTGCACCTCTGCAATCAATTTTTCATGACGAACTGGGTCTTTTGGAAACGTGTGAAGAGTGAATCCATCTTCCCGAGTCTTCGAGCAATATCCAGCAATACAACGAGACGGCATTTTGTCTAACTCGGGGGAAAAAACAGCTACTTTCCCGCCGGTAAAAGTCGACATCAACAGACAAAGCCGCCGGTGTGGGCGTCTGGAAAAAAACTTCCTGCTTCTTTTCCAAAATGAATGCCTTAAGAGGATTTTCATGGCTTAAGATACAAAAATCCATATACAACAACATCATGATGTGTGATAAAAAAATGGATTGGTCCATCAGGCTGCCTTTTTTCATTAAAGACATACTAAAAATAGTATTTTACGGGTTGGTGGCACTCTAAGGTAAGATGAAATATCAACCAAGAAAAAAAAAAAGTACATGGATATTTTAGGTACTTTCCTCAGATCCGACTGCTTGGGAATTGTGATTTGTTGAGTGAATCGAAGGGGTAAGGCCAATGCAAGGATGAAGAGGATTTGCAACCATTTGTCTGTGGGGTGAGGGCTGATGATTGAAAGAAATGTGAGTTAGATGTTGTTTGTGGCAACAAACAATCATTCTAACAGTAAAGAGGTTACTGAACTATTACCGCTTGTCTTTGTTCCATTATTTAAGCACATGCTCCAGTATAGTCTGTCTTCTCACTGTTGGAGAGCATTTGGCCAATTCTCTGATGGGTGACAATTTAGGGCCTTTCATCAGCTAGCGTGTCCCTTTTCAGATGGGGATGGATGCATTTATTATATTTGAGGGTGACTTGCATATTTTGCAAGTGACCATGCTTCCAGTATATTTTTTTTTTTTTACCACATATTACTACACAATTAAGACATAGTTCCTTCATTAGCCAACCGACCACCTGTTGATTTGATTTTTTTTAAAAATTATGTTTCTGGTAAAAATATATTTTCTTACTGATAACTGTGGATAGTTTTGTTATTTTTGTGTGGAAATTTAACTTCTGGTAAAGTTAACATGTCGCTGTAAGTGAATTGCTTTTGTAACACATTTCTCCAGGTTTTGAAGGAATACCTGGATAACGTTCAGCTGGGCCATATCTTAAACAGGGAGGGCAGTTGGAACTCAGTGCAAGACTGGATGGATGTTTTCAGTGGAGGAGAAAAGCAAAGGATGGCTGTAAGTATTCATCTCTACTGTTGTAAAAAAAATTACCTTCAGTTTAATCAGTCTAATTGTTATAGTACAGTTAAATTATTTGCATCGGTTTGTGGAATTTAAGAACTTTTTTTATTTTTATCTCATATTCCCGTGGAATGTTTTTTTTTTTTTCAAATAGGTCTTTAATGCATAAAATATCCAAATACAAAGGAGGGCTAATTTGATTTACTTTTTAACACCTTTTGACTAATTTAATGTATGTACAGACTTGACAGAAGACAAGAAATGTTTGCCATAGTGGATGGTCATTTCTAATGACTTACTGTTTTTTCTAGACAACAAGCAGCTACTTTTTTCAGGAGCTGTGAATGGTGTGGCATATTTAACGATAATGCGAAAATTGTTTTTTTTTTTTTGTTGCTAGCGGCTATGAGTTTAAAAGTACAACAAAAACATGTTTGAACAAAATGGTTAAAACATGGCCATTCCCTTTTGAGCTCGTGCACATGACATCACCATTTTCATGGCACCATATTGCCTGTCAAAAAGAGTTGCTCGACAGTGTGGGGGGACATTGAACCGGAGGAGAATATTCACAATCCTTGAGACTTGTTGTGCTGTTGATTGTTACAACAGACAAGACAGATATTCAAAGAGATCATTCTATAGAATACCAGCTGAAATGACAATAAAACATAGATGGATTTTGGCAATTTAACATGATTGATGGTGCCCAGCCAAAATACGTACATGCCTGTGTAACGATAACGTCATTTTAGGTGGGAATTATTCTTCTCAATCTCAAATTCCCACCAAGTACAGTATTTATAATGCCAAATTGTCTCATTTGAGAACAATGCGTTAAATAAATAAATCAATAAATAACGAGAGTCTCCAAGGAAGAGTGTTGCGGCTTTAATCTTTGGTAAACCTTTACCCAAGGGATGGTTTTTTTTTGGGGGGGGGTTTATGCATTGTTCTGAAATGAGTCCAATGCGTTTTTAAAAAAAGAAAATAAACCATCTGTCGCACAGAGGTTTACCGAAGTTCGTGTCGCCGCAACCCACTTTGTGTACCGGGAGCCGACTCAGTTTTTTTTTTTTTTTTTTTTTTTTTGCCAATCATAGTTCATGAATGTGAGTTTGTGTAAAACAAAGGGTCATTTATTTAAATATTGGTATTTGTATTGAAAAAATCTGAGTGGATCCATAATTAGGTGGGATTTATTCTTGATTGAGAACAGATACAGCAACAAAGTATTTGTATGTGTGCAGACATTTCTACGCTTTCTAACTCTTCCGCGTTAATTTTGACAACTTCCTCACAAGATACATGTGTAGATCCAGTTGTCTAAGACAAGCGGAGCGGGTTAACAGTCCAATTTCTTTTCGGCGAAAACATCGACTTCGGCATTAAATATGGGACCTCTATGCGAAGTGTCTTTTATTTTTCCTCCATTTTTTACTACCACAAACAGGAAGGGGCTCAGTGCGAATCCCCTGGTGCAGTGCACCTTAAATTCTTCTGACACACCTACAGCACATCTCACCGCTGTTCTGCTGCCCTCATACATGTCCTGTATTATTCTAACATATTTCTCCACCACACAAGACTTGTGCATGCAGTATCACAGTTCCTGTCTTGCTACTCTGTCAGAGGCTTTCTCTAGGTCTCCAAAGACACAATGTAGCTCCTTGTCACCTTCTCTGTAGTTTTCCACGACCATCCTCAAGGCAAAAAATCCATCTGTGGTACTCTTTCTAGGCATGAAACCATACTGTTGCTCACAGATACTTCTGTCCTGAGCCTAGCCTCCACTAATCTTTCCCATAACTTCACTGTGTGGCTCATCATCTTTATTCCTCTATAGTTTCCACAGCTGTGAACATCTAGTTTGTTCTTAAAAATGGGGACTAGCACATTTTTTCCTCCATTCTGTGTATCTTGTGCTGGTTGGATTTTTTTGGGTGCGTCAAGTTCAATAAAAACACCAAAAGCAGGAAGTACATTTTCCCTCCGGAGGAGACCGTTTTAGTATAAATGGGTTACTTCCACCATAAAAATGGCAGCAGAAAAAGGATGTGGCTAATGATGTAGACTTAAAAACTGGACTGCACACAGGCCCCTTTCACGTGGTAGGCCTCTGGTCAGGGCAAAACATTGCTTTGGGTACTATTTCACTTGAAAGTTGACATCCTTTGACATCCTTACAATTGTACATTGTGGAAACATAACATCGAATTTAATTGGAACAGGTTAGGTTTAGCTTTTTTGTTGCGCTGTTGCCTGTCAAAACCATGCAGGCAGTCGCAAAGAAGTAAGTTTTCACTGGTAGGTGTGTTTCAGATGAACCTTCATAATTAATTATTATATATTTATTGTATCGTTTTCTATGACAATGTGTGTATGTTGACCATAGTTTTTGCGCTGACCAGAAGTCAGAGCCTGTTGACCGTGGCGGAACCAATGATGGATGGAGAGTGCGCAGTCCAGTTTTTATTCTACGTCATTGGATGTGGCTTAATGACCGATCCTGTCAGCATAAAAATATGTGATTTCATTCGGATATATATATGCACACTGAGTTCCAATGTTTACAAATGTGTGACTTGTCCAATAAAGTACACTTAAAACCTCATGTTACACTCTTAACATGCATGCTAATGCGTGTTTTTACATGTATGTTAGCTACCATATGATGGTGCTCACAAGGCAGTGAGGAACAATTGGCTTTTACATCTGGAAACAGAAGAAGCTTAGGAGGTCCTTAGTCCTTAGGAGGTCCTTATTGCTGCAAAGCATGGTGGGGGATGTAAATTTCATTTAAACTGTATGTTTTGTATCAATTATTTTTGGAGTCATTTTATTTGTTTTATTATTTGCTAGTTATGCTATTGTGTTCGATGTGGTGTGATCATTTTAATTTCGATGTGACACCATGAGTGTGAACAACACTCTCATGACCTGCCTACAAAGGCAGTGTGTATCAGGAAAATTCTTTTGCTTACACATGTAAAAAACAATTATTCCTAATATGTGCTCGCATACAAGTTAGCAATTTAACCAGTGTGTTCAAGTGTACTTCACTAGACAAGTCACACAACAATTGTGCAGATAACTCATGCTTTCCATTTTGGAGAAAATGTAAGACTTTGAACTGCATCTTATTGTTGCAAAAATAATGGACCTATCATACATAGGTATGTTAATAATGCATCCATTATTCAGGGCTTTTCTTTATTCGCGGGGGTGTTAGGAATGTTACCCCCACGAAAAATGGGAACATAATTACAATAAAAGAATGCAGATGTTTGTTGATATCAGTGAATGACAGACTTGATCTGAGACAAAAAAAAAAGCAACTGCGTCTGTTCCAATAGTGATGTGAGACAAAAAAATAAGCAACCACCCCCTTATCACTTGTGTGTTCCAGTGGTTGCATTCAACTAAAATACTCGTGTAAAATTAAAAATAATGCCGTCTACTGATTTCTGTCAGATACGAATGCACAATCAGGACCTGTTATAGCTTGTCTCATATTTTCCTGTTATATTCTCAAATCTAAATGTTTTCAGTTTAGAGCAAAAATAAAGGAATCGGCCTCATTGTTCCAATCATTTTTTAGGGGAGCGTATTGTATAAGTGGGCAAGCAGTTGAGGATCAAACAATTGAGAACACCAGTGTACCACATCACATCTTCTTTTTTGTAAAACAAGAAATCCAGAAATTGCCTGTGATTTGTAGGGCACTGGGACCATGCCCTATCACGAATATGGAAAAAAGTAGATAACTGAGCCCACCCCCCAAATTAGTTGACATTATCTCTAAGAGATTTAATGATAAATATATCATAAATTGCTACCACTAAACACTTTTTCAAACTCTGCTGAATATCTTTGAAAATATATTTTTAAAAAATATAGAAAAATTTATTTTTCATGACCTTAACTAAAAGATCTCAGGCTTTTTATATTGACACAAAAGACCTATTTTTCTTTAATATTGTTAAAAAATGCTATATGCTTGTGAGTGAGCACTTCTCCTTTGCCAATATAATTAGCCATTTCAGTATTATTGTTTCACATGAGCGTTGGCCTCACAGTTCTGAGGACTGGGGTTCAAATCCCGGCCCCACCTGTGTGGAGTTTGCATGTTCTCCCCGTGCCTGCATGGGTTTTCTCCAGGCGCTGCGGTTTCCTCCCACATCCCAAAAACATGCAATAATTGGAAACTAAATCGCCCCTTGTTGTGATTTTTAGTGTGACTGATGTCTGTATCCATGCGCCCTGCATTTGGCTGGCAACCAGATAGGGTGTACCCCACCTCCTGCCCGATGACAGCTGAGATTGGATCCAGCACTCCCGCGACTCTCGTGAGGATAAGAAAATGGATGGATAGATATTTCGCAAATGTATTTTAATTTTTTAAAAACTGTTTGAAAATGTTTCAACTTCATGCCAAAAATTCTGCAGCGGTCTGACCATAAAGTACCGGTAATCTTTTCTTTTGCTTGTTTCTTTCAACTTGTAATGATGAGTAGGCAAGGCAAAACATCTTAAGTGTCATATTGTCATCAAAACCCTGTACTGCATAGATCAACGATGAAATCAGTGACATTTTTTAACATTTAGAATTTTTTTTTCATATTGTCTTTGTAGATGGCCCGACTGTTCTACCACAAGCCCCAATTTGCTATTCTGGATGAATGCACCAGTGCCGTGAGTGTGGATGTGGAAGACTATATCTACAGCCACTGCAGGATGGTATGATGTCTTTTTACTGCTAATTTAAAGTTGAATAGGATACCAGGGATTTCATTTCATGTGCATCTTGCATTTACCCATACATCCATTTTACAAGATGCTTATGTTCACAAGGGTCACGGGAGTGCTGTAGCCTACCCAGTGGACGACACCCTGAAGTGTTCACCAGTCGTTTCGTGTCTAAGATGCACAAAAATTTGCAGGGGCTCAAAAAGTATGATCTTCTGAAGCAGAGCTCTGTCTTAGTACTCTGCTATGGTGCTAAAAAAAAAAAAAGTCAGCCAATGTTCCCTCTAAACTGCGGGTGTGCGCAATTCTGCTGGAGTCTCTTCGCAGATATTCTGCGTTACGCGCCAAAAAAAAATCCAATGCAAATTGCAAGTATAACATACAGCAATTCAGTTTGTGGCATTTTGCAATGTGATTCAATGAGTGAGGGATGACTCGTTGTTATATCCAATGGTACAATTTGCATCTGTACTGTAAAAAATGAAAAGAAGCCACTACTTTCTTATAGCCAGCACATGGAACTTTCTCTAACAACGGCAGCTGCTCCGCCACATTTTTTTTTCTTCTAATGCAAAACAAAGCAAATTTATTTGTATAGCACATTTCATACATGAGGTAACTCAATGTGCTTAACATGATTAAAGGCATTTGAAAACAAAAAGATAAAACATTTAAAATGGGATAAAAACAATAAAAATGACATACAATATGAAACAAGAGACAATTAAAGCCACATACAGTCATAATCATGCTGATTGAAATTTGTCAAAAAGTCCATTTAAATTCAAGAAATTGTTGAATTGATGAAAAATAACTTTCTCAAGAATCTTGGCTATGAATGGGAGATTTGAGATGGGTCTATGGCTTGCTAACATGGAATTATCCAGTGCTCTGTTTTTTAGAATAGGCTTAACAGTAGCTACTTTAAGAGCTTTGGGAAACTCGCCAGACTGAAGTGAGCAATTGCTGCAAATCAGGTAGGACTGACTTCACAATAGTTTAAAAAAAAAAAAATCAGGTAGTATTGAGTCGAGACAGCTTGTTGATAGTTTCAACTGCTGAACAGTTTTCTGATTTTTTGGTCAACTGTATCAAATTCTGACAACTTAGGAGAGTTTTCTCTGGGTGGCTTCAAATGTAAGATCAATCTATCTTTTTACTGATTTGTGCTGACATTTCACCTAATGCAGCCCTATGGGGGCACAAACAGTGCAATCTTTAGGCCGGTCCCAAGCCCAGATAAATGCAGAGGGTTGGGACTATGACAGGAAAAGTTCAGGAATGGGTTGACATGATGATTAGGAGAAAGGTTGATATTCTGTGCATCCAAGAGAGCAGGTGGAAAGGTAGTAAGGCTAGAAGTTTAGGAGCAGGGTTGAAATTATTCTACCACGGAGTAGATGGTAAGAAAAATGGAGTAGAGGTTATTTTAAAGGAAGAGCTGGCTAAGAATGTCTTGGAGGTGAAAAGAGTATCAGATCGAGTGATGAGACTAAAATTTGTAATTGAGGGTGTTATGTACAATGTAGTTAGCGGCTATGCCCCACAGGTAGGATGTGACCTAGAGTTGAAAGAGACATTCTGGAAGGAACGAGATAAAGTAGTTCTGAGCATCCCAGACAGCGAAAGAGTTGTGATTGGTGCAGATTGTAATGGACATATTGGTAAAAGAAACAGGGGGGATGAAGAAGTGATGGGTAAGTACGGCATCCAGGAAAGGAACTTTGATGGACAGATGGTGGTGGGCTTTGCAAAAAGGATGGAGATGGCTGTAGTGAACACTTATTTCCAGAAGAGGGAAGGGAGAAGCACGCAGGTGGATTATATTTTGTGCAGACGATGTAATCTGAAGATTACTGACTGTAAAGTAGTGGTAGGGGAGAGCGTAGCTCAACAGCATAAGGTGGTGGTATGCAGGATGCTGAAAGACCCAGCAACGACCCATCTTCAATGCTTCTACTTAGGGAAAGAGCTTGTTCCCCAAAATCTCATAATACATGGCTGCGGTGATCCTCCCCTTAATACAGTGCAGTCGTCCTGTCCCCTGTGCAGAAAAACACCCCCAAAGAATGATGTGATCATCCCCATGCCTCACAATAGGGATGGTGTTCTTGGGATGGAACTCATCATTTGTCTTCCTCCGAACATGGTGAGTGGAATTAAGACGAAAAAGTTCCATTTCGATCTTATATGACCACAAAACTTTCTCCCGTGACTCCTTTGTATAATCCAAATGATCATTGGCAAACTTAACATGGGCCTTGACATGTGCTGGTTTAAGCAGGGGCACCTTCCGTGACATGCATGATTTCAAACCATGATGTCTTAGTGTATTACATACAGTTCCCTTGGAAACGGTGGTCCCAGCTCTTTTCAGGTCATTGACCAAGTCCTGTCCTGTAGCCCTGGGTTGATTCCTCACCTTTCCAAGGATCATTGAGATCCCACAACGTGATAGCTTGCATGGGGCTCCACTCCGATTGAAATTGTCATGTTGAGCTTCTTCCATTTTCTAAAGATTGCTCCAACAGTGTACCTTTTTTCACCAAGCTGCTTGACAATTTCTCTGTAGCCCTTTCAAGCCGGGTGGAGTTGTACAGTTTTGTCTCTGGTGTCTTTGGACAGCTCTTTGGTCTTGGCCATGTTACAAGTTTGAGTCTTACAAATTGCCCGCCCCCGGCACTCCTAACCTGCAGGGCGTCGGTGGAAATTCAGCTACTGTGAGTCGAAGACAAAGAAGAGGAGGAAACAAGATCCATCGTCAGAAGAAAACGAGGAATGCACAGAGCCTACAACTGAGTGTAGGGACTTTGAATGTTGGGACTATGACAGGAAACGCTCAGGAGTTGGTTGTCATGATGATGAGGAGAAAGGCTGTTATTCTGTGCATCCAAGAGAGCAGGTGGAAAGGTAGTAAGGCTAGAAGTTTAGGACCAGGGTTTAAATTATTCTACCACGGAGTAGATGGGAAGAGAAATGGAGTAGGGGTTATTTTAAAGGAAGAGCTAGCTAAGAATGTCTTGGAGGTGAAAAGAGTATCAGATCGAGTGATGATACTAAAATTTGAAATTGAGGGTGTTATGTATAATGTGGTTAGCGGCTATGCCCCACAGGTAGGATGTGACAAAGAGTTGAAAGAGAAATTCTGGAAGAAACGAGATAAAGTAGTTCTGAGCATCCCAGACAGCGAAAGAGTTGTGATTGGTGCAGATTGTAATGGACATATTGGTAAAGGAAACAGGGGTGATGAAGAAGTGATGGGTAAGTACGGCATCCAGGAAAGGAACTTTGAGGGAAAGATGGTGGTGGACTTTGCAAAAAGGATGGCGATGGCTGTAGTGAACACTTATTTCCAGAAGAGGGAGGAGCATATAGTGACCTACAAGAGCGGAGGTAGAAGCACGCAGGTGGATTATATTTTGTGCAGGTTACTGACTGTAAAGTAGTGGTAGGGAGAGTGTAGCTCAACAGCATAGGATGGTGGTGGGTAGGATGACTCTGGTGGTGGGTAGGAAGATTAAGAAGACAAAGGTAGAGCAGAGAACCATGTGGTGGAAGCTGAGAAAGAAAGAATGTTGTGCGGCCTTTCGGAAAGAGGGATAGAGATGGGAAGGATGTGCAGCAGGTCAGAGTGAAGGGTGGTAAGGGTAAGTGTGCTAAATAGTTGGAAAGAAAATGAGAAAGAAGGAAGAGTTGGAGAGGCAAGTGTGAAGGACCAGGAAGTGGCAATGATTAGTAAGGGGGAAGTCAGAAAGACACTACAAAGGATGAAAAATGGAAAGGCAGTTGGTCCTGATGACAAACCAGTGGAGGTAAGGAAGCAATTTGGAGAGATGGCTTTGGAGTTTTTGACCAACTTATTCAACAGAATGCTTGCGGGATAGAAGATGCCGGAAGAATTTAAGGTGGAGGTGGGATTGCATCAGGGATCAGCTCTGAGCCCCTTCCTGTTTGTGGTAGTAAAAAATGTAGGAAAAATGATAGACACTTAGCATAGGGGACCCATATTTAATGGTAATGGATAGGCTGACAGATGAGGTTAGACTGGAATCCCCTTAGACCATGATGTTCGCAGATGATATTGTGATATGCAGTGAAAGCAGGGACCATGCAGAGGAACAATTACAAAGATGGAGACATGCACTGGAAAGGAGAGGAATGAAGTAAAACAGAATATATGTGCGTGAATGAGAAAGGTGGAGGGGGAAGAGTGAGGCTACAGGGAGAAGAGATAGTGAGGGTGGAGGACTTCAAATATTTAGGGTCAACAATCCAGAGCAACGGTGACTACGGTAAGGAAGTGAAGAAACGGGTTCAAGACAGAAGAGTCTCTGCTAGGATGAAGGGCAAAGTTTACAAAACAGTGGTGAGGCCGGCCATGTTGTACAGATTAGAGACTGTGGCACTGAAGAAACAGGAAGCAGAACTGGAGGTAGCAGAAATGAAGATGTTGAGGTTCTCGCTCAGAGTGAACAGGTTGGATAGGATTAGAAATGAGCCAAAGTCCGATGTTTTGAAGACAGGATTCGAAGAGTGAGGCTCCAGGGAGAAAAGATAGCGAGGGTGGAGGACTTCAAATATTTAGGGTCAACAATCCAGAGCATTGGTGAGTGTGGTAAGGAAGTGAAGAAACGGGTCCAAGCAGGTTGGAACAGCTGGCGAAAGGTGTCTGGTGTGTTATGTGACAGAAGAGTCTCTGCTAGGATGAAGGGCAAAGTTTACAAAACAGTGGTGAGGCTGGCCATGATGTACGGATTATAGACAGTGGCACTGAAGAAACAACAGGTGGTTTGGACATGTTCAGAGGCGAGAGAGGAGTATATTGTTGGAAGGGTGCTGAGGATGGATCTGCCAGGCAAAAGAGCGAGAGGAAGACCAAAGAGAAGGTTTATGGATGTGGTGCGGGAAGACATGAGGGCAGTTGGGGTTAGAGAGGAAGATGCAGAAGATAGGCTAAGATGGAAAAAGATGACACGCTGTGGCGACCCCTAACGGGACAAGCCGAAAGGAAAAGAAGAAGAAGTGCTGACATTTGACCTGATGGATTGTATTTTTTCACTAAAATAACAGACAAACTCATTGGATTTGTCAGCTGTTATGAGTTCTGGATCTATCTGATTCGAGGGGGGTTGTAAACTCTTCAACCACAGCAAATAGACCCACCCCACATCCTGCTCTTAAAGATGTACACCCATAATTACAAATGTTATAATATTTATGCAGCTCATCAATGTGTTTTATTACGACAGCGTCCACCACCGCTGCTTTCGTTTGCAACACAGTCTGGACAACGGAGAGCAAAGACGAGCTAGACATGCTGCCTATGTTTACTTTCGATATTAATGGAAAAAGTTAAAGAAGAAATGCTGTTGTTTTAAGATGCAATTACTGTCGGAGTATATGAATAATGGAAGAAAAAGTGGTTAAACTGGATGAGATTTTCTCTTTTCGAGTGGGAAAAGTCTGGTCTGAAGCCAAAGCAGAAAGTGCAGAATGAGATTGTAATTTTAAAATTCCACCTTGGCACAGCGTAATCCAGGATGAAAGCACAGACAATAAAGTGCACAAAAAAGCTAATTCTGTATTATATATATATATATATATATATATATATATATATATATCGTATATCACATAACATTAAGAACATAACAGTAGGAGCATCATCATCAAGCCAGATGACCTTCCTGACACAACCCTCTGCATTTATCCAGGCTTGGGACCGGCCGACAGATTGGACTGGCTTGTGCCCCCATCGGGCTGCATTCAAATTTGGTTGCATATTTCCCCTAATTTCCGAATGGTGTGAAAATAAAAAAACCACAGCGTGCGTATAGGTGCCTAGTCATTTGAGGAAGAAAATAACATTTCCGTGACTTGAACCCAAACACACGATGGGCTTCATCATCGTGGTCTCTAAACCAATCAGACATAATGAAGAGTATTAGTATTAGTATTAAAGTATTAGAAATCTTTAATCCAAATTGGTTGCTTTTATCTAGTTGTAATGTTATTAATGTTGCTACTGGGCATGTTTTCTTAACCAGCAAAATATTGCCTGTTAAATTTATTTGCCAAAACAGCATAATGAATGTTTATACCTGTGCCAAATTGTGATATTTTTTTGAAATGCAATTTTTGTGAAAAGAGCCTATCTGTTTTATTTATATGGTGTATTCCAAGATTTTTGTTTGTTTTACATTACAGTGTCAGTTATATAGTCTGAGAAGTAGAATTAAGTGAATTGTTCTTAAAAGAGGAAGTACTCTACTTTTATGCTTATTACAGTGAAGAAAAGAAGTATTTGAACACCCTGGTGTATTGCAAGATCTCCTACTTAGAAATCATCGAGGGGTCTGAAATGTGCTTGTAGGTGCATGTCCACTGTGAGAGAGATAATCTAAACAGAAAAATCCAGAAATCACTTTTTTTTTTTCTGAGAAAACCAATGTTAATATTTGGTACATTAGGCTTTGTTTGCATTTACAGAGGTCAAACATTTCCTTGAGTTCACCAGGTTTGCACACACTGCAGGCCCACTCCTCCACACAGATCTTCTCTAGATCAGACAGGTTTCTGGGCTGTCACTGAGAAACACAGAGTTTCAGCTTCCTCCAAAGATTTTCTATTGGGTTTAGGTCTGGAGACTGGCTAGGCCACGCCAGAACCTTGATATGGTTCTTACGGAGCCACTCCTTGTTTTTCCTGGCTTTGTGCTTCAGGTCATTGTCATGTTGAAAGACCCAGCCATGACCCATCTTCAATGCTCTGAGTGAGGGAAAGATTTTGTTCCCTAACCCTAAATTGTACTTGGGTCTGTCGTGATACTTTTTGGAAGATATATTGTCATGACTGTCCTAAATGCATAACATACTGAGAGAAAGCGCAAGAGCAATTTGATCAGTCTTACTCGCAAGAGGTCTCCACCTCTTCCTCCCCACGGGACGCCAGTCTGCCGTTTCATGGAAACGACCTCCACTCAGCAGTGCGCCAGGCACCCGGCTGAGTACACTTCCGACCGTGCGCCCCCCTTCACCACTCACTTGTGGGACTGTTATGCACAAACACTACAATCATCTCTCATGAGGCATTCACAACAAAACAGACACTCTTCCCTCCTTGTGCATTGGGGTCTCTTATTTTTGCTCACATCTGCTTCTCATAATTCAACCGACTGTCAGACGCGCTCCCAGCTGCAACTTCCTCTTCAAGTGGTCAACCATGAAGTTCGTATGATGTCACTGTATGCAAGCAACGTTGTTTCTCGAGACCCACAGATGAATGCGGGGTGCTATCTGAATAAACATAAAATCCGAAATTCTTGAGGTCCAAACACATGCGGAATCTCTTCAGGGAATACATGCACGCTGAACAGCATATGCAAGCTGTAATTCATGAGCCCCAAACTCATGTGGCAGCTCTCGGCTCGACGAAGACCCGCCTGTAATTCACGAGCTCCATAATCATATGGTAGCTCTTGAGACTCCCAACCCACGAGGGAGCCTTATACAGCGAACACATGCACCCATGCAAAGAGACGCAAACATATGCTGTTACAAACACTCTCCCCACTTTGTCTCTGAAACCTTCAACCACCTCGCTACAACAAACGGCTCACAACGGCCGAATTCCAAAGCCACAATTTGGCCCAGCAGAGGCGCTGCATGGCCACCAGTGAGAAAACACTGACCTGTATGTTGGTGAATAAGTGGAGTGGCCTGCAGCGCCACCCCCATAGAAGGGCTTTGCAAATCCTGTTTGTGATATCTCCTGAAGTGTATTTTGCCCTTCTGTCCGAGTAGCAGGCGGAGGAAGCACTCTCGGTGACTTCAAGGAGGACTTTCTTGAAAACAATAGGAATGGGGGCACACAAAAGTTAGTAGATGAGGGTTCAGTGGGTTTTTTTAATGGCAAAATTATCCACAGATTTCGCCAAGAAACATCTCTTAATTGGATAAGCATTATCGAAAATCCTCTCTCACTCAGACATTCCAATGACTGCAGCTGAAAAACTAGCAAATCAATGTTTGCCACATCTAGAGTGCTTCCTGCTCTAAACCCCCCACCCCCCACCCCCATTGCTTGTTGATATGTTTCACCGAACAGAGAATGTCCACTATCTGGCATTTTGTGGCCGATTTTTGTGAAAAATAATTACAAACAAACGAAACAAAAATAACAATGTACAACGTTCAAGCCTATGTGTTTGAGCCAGAATACACACAGGCGGAACTTGACATGTTGGAGAGGGGGCATGGTGCTGACAACGAACAATAACAATTGTCCCAATATATGGACTGCGGAAATTTTCCGACAAGCTTGTTTGGAAAGACAATTTACTTATTGTAACGATCATGACGCGATGCTTGATGTGTATGATGTTTCGATATGTTTGATGCCTAAATGAGGGGTTGGTTTAGATGTAGATCATTCAGCATTCGGGAATTAGTTGTCATGTAGCAGCAGGCAGCAGCTAATGTCCTTAACAGCTCTGTCTGAATTCCTTGGAACACAATTACATTGGCAATGAGGAGTAAACTGAATCATGCACAGTGTCGAAAAGAAAAGTGAAAAAAGGAGGAAAGACGGACTAGGAGGAAATATGGACAAAGACGAACTATCGAGACGCTACAGCTAAGAAGCTAAAGCTAATAACGTTTAGGATTTTTCGATGTGTTTGACGCTTTTCTGAGGAGTTGGTTTAGATGTAGAGAATATGCAGTGTATATCCCATCTTGTGTGGTGAATAGCATTCGAAAAAGGTTCCCTGATAAGATGGTGTTTACGAAGGCTATCACAAAGCCATATATTGATAATGTATTAACATGAAGACCAATACCCTGTTAGATCTGTTTGTACACTCACAAACTCGTTTAGAATGAACCAACTTTTACAGTGATGTCACGGGGGGTCAAAAACGTTTCTTCTGGGTCTGGCTGTAAAAGCTGGCACATATCCAGATAATGCATGGATTTAAAAAATGTTCTTTATTGTTTTTTTTTCAGTTAATGTCCAAAATATATGTAATAGTGATATTATTTCAGATTGGAGGGTTTATTGTACATGGAAATTTTGGACAAAGCCCCCCTTTAAGTTTGGGCTAATTTATTTATTGAGACGTGTCACAGCTGCAAGCTATTGGTCCAATCATGCGTTGTGTTGGAGCGCCAGCAATTAGAAGCTTCCCCCCAACCTTTATCTGCTTAACAATACTCCTCCCCTGAGCGTGGACTGGAGGTCCGCCTCTCATGTTTCCCCCGGAGATTCTCCCTTCTCCCCCTCACCTATGGGACGTACCTCTCTTTCTGACTGCAGGAAGTCTGCGGTCATTGAATACTTGGGTGCAATAAACCAATTAAGCAAGATTTTCAGCCAAGATTCCTGGTAATAACCCCAGGTGGTCACCCGTGAGGTTTAACTTTAAAAGCCCCAAATGGCCATAGAATTCGTTTGAAGTAGACCGTAGAGTTCCTTCTCAGTAGAATTACTCAGGGAGTTTGTCTCTTACTTTCTCAGCTGAGACCTTAATTCTCATCACTCAGATTTTATCTAATGCAATGCTGAAAATACACTTTAAGAAGATCTGTGGCAAAGGATGTCCTCAATCATCTATATGGCCTTGAGCACGTTCATCTCCACATTGTTTTAGTTTCACCACAGCTCTAGCCTTCCTGTCAATGTGCAGACATGCCATCGTTGATGACGCGTCATCTAAAGCATAAGTAGTTTGCATTAAGCTGCAGTCATTTGTGAAGACAGAAAAGAGGGATCGGGAAATGATACATCGTTAGAGGTGGTGATGGTGGATGTGGATGAGGCTATTTCCCTCAACCTGGCCTGGTGTGTCCTGCCCCTCAAGAAGCTTTGAATAACACACACTGGTGTGTTGTGTAATCTGCAAGTTTGTTCATAATATCTCTCTCTCTAGTCTCCTCTCCCACTGACTTAACTTTGAAAAAGGTCATTGCTTGTTATAGAATCTACACAGACATCATTACTGTTGTTCACCTAAAGTATACCATACACAGTAAACCTTGGTATTCGCAGCAGTTTACTTATTTTGCTTTTTCTTTTTAATGAACTCTTTAAAGCAAATTTTCTTTAAACTGATTGACTTGTTTTTAGTAAAAAATCATGAACTTGAAAATTTATGGTTGAAGCATCTTCCAAAAAGCTGTGACAGGGTCATGTTTACCAGTTACATCAACTTTTCTTTTAACAACATTCAATTAACTACTAATTGTTGAAGCTTTGAAAGTGGAATTCTTTCCCATTCTTGCTTGATGTACAACTTCAGCTGTTCAACAGTCTGGGGTCTCCGCTATCACGTTGTACGCTTCGTAATGCACCACACATTTTCAATTGGAGACAAGTCTGGACTTCAGGCAGCCCAATCTAGTACCCACACCCTTCCCACGAACCCACGCGTTTGCAACCCGTGCAGAATATCTTTTGCCATTTTCTTACTGAAATAAGCAGGGGTTTGGAGACAAGTCTAGACTTCCGGCAGGCCAATCTAGTACCCACACTCTTACCATGAAGCCACGCGTTTGCAACCCATGCAGAATATCTTCTTACTGAAATAAGCATGGGTGTCCATGAAAAAGACGTATCTTGGATTGCACCATATGATTCTCCAAAACCTGTATGTACCTTTCAGCATTAACGGTGCATTCACAGATGTATGTTACCCATGCCGTTGACCCGATATCCTTTACAGATTGATGTCATTTTTTGATGCAGTGACACCTGAGGGAGCTGAACTGGATTTATATTCCATTACCATTTCTTACATGTGTTCGTGAGCTAAACCACTTAGCATTTATAGACCACTACCAGAACTTTAAAACCTATTCGAAAGCTGACTGGAAGCCAGTGTAAAGACTTTAATAATTGCAGTAATATGCTCTGATCTCTTTGTTCTGGTCCAAACCCAAGCTACAGCATTCTGAAAAAACAGAAGCTGTTTCATTCTCTTTGGGGGGAGTCTAGTCAGAAAACCATTATGACAGTCATGTTTGCTTGACATAAAAGCATGGATGAGCTTCTTCTGGTCTGCTTGTTACATGTAAGATGGTAGAAGAAAGTTTTAGCAATGATTTTGATGTCTGTTGATGTCCGAATTTATCAGAACACCAAGTTCTCGGACTAGGTCTTTGTTTTTTAAAGAGAGTGACTCCAGCTATTTTCATACTAACAGTAATCTTTTTTTCTTTGTTGACACAAACGATTACCTGATTTTTTCTGGTTTAAAAAGAAAATTTTGGCTCATTCAGGTATTTACTGTATCTGTTTTAGACAGTGACACAACATCTCTATTGAACCATAGTCTTCTGTAGACACTGGTAAATATAACTGTCATCTTCATATCTATGATAGTCAAAATGAAATTTCTGAAGAATTTGCCCGAAGGGTAGCATACACAGACAAAACAAAAGGGGTCCAAGAACTAACCCTTGAGGATCCCCATAGGTCATTGCCATTCTATAAGACTGAGCTCTTTCAGGCGGCACAGTGGAGCAATTGGTTGGAGCGTTTGCCTGAGAATTCTGAGGACCGGGGATCAAATCTCGGCCCAGGCTGTGTGGCGTTTGAACACTCTCCCCAACCCTGCAGGGACATCCCAAAAACATGCTCTAAACATGACTCTAAATAGCCCTTTGGTGTGATTGTGGGTGCGACAGTTGTCTGTCTTTGTGCCCTTCAATTGGCTGGCAACCAGTTCAGGGTCTGCCCCGCCACCTGCCCGATGATAGCTAGGATAGGCTTCAGCAGTCTCACAAAACCTGTGGGGATAAGTGGATCAGAAAATGGATGGATGATGTCATGATATTTCTTAATCATGTTCGCATGACATAAATTTTGTGTTTACGACTGC
Source organism: Syngnathoides biaculeatus (assembly GCF_019802595.1). NCBI lineage: Eukaryota > Metazoa > Chordata > Actinopteri > Syngnathiformes > Syngnathidae > Syngnathoides > Syngnathoides biaculeatus. Next base: position 652,847 of record NC_084658.1, read on the forward strand.
CAAGAGTCAAGACAATATAGTCTGTGTCGCTAACCTTTTTGTTTATCAGATATGGACCCTGATATCTATGAATTTGTGTGAATTTAGAATAAATCCCCGTGGTCAAACCAGCAAAATATAACAATGCGTTAGGGTTAGGCTACCTACCTGTACCTAACCTATATTATATCTAACTTGTATTGCGTTCAAGGCAATTTAATCACACACATAATACAACACAAAACAATAACAAACCAACACAAAATATAAGTTTAAAGACCGCTTAGTCAGGAAGGGCGTATAACTGTGCCAAACAAATGTGCGTTCATCTGAGATGACACGCTGTGGCGACCTCTGACGGGACAAGCTGAAAGGAAAAGAAGTCTAGCCAAACGACGTATAGTCACCAAAGTTGAACGAATGTTCCCAATAGGTCAATGTTATTTCCAGCAAATCTTCCAGAAAAGTCCAAAAGACAAAAGACAGAAGGCAGTGTGGCATCTGTATACTTGTGTAATTGTATTGAAAACAGGATAGTAAGAAGCTCCGCCGAGAGCCATCCTTGTCCTTGAACATTCCAGAAATCTGCGTCCGATGAGGTAAAAGTCCCTTCTCTCAGAACGTAACAAAAGATCCGTGTCATTAATAATTTAATAAAGTACGTAAGTAATACGGCATGTAAGAATAATAAATAAATAAATATTGATAATAAAGAATAAAGAATGAATAACTAAAATAAAAATATATTTACAAATAACAATGAACACTTCCAGTGGTTACATAATAACTCCTTTCTTTTAGGTAGGACCTGAACCATTGAACTATTTCCTCCATACCCATGTTTCCAACCTGTTCAGCAATATATTATGATCTACTGTAATATATGCTGCAGTAAGGTCCAACAAGACCAAAATTGACACATTTCTCGAGTCAGTATTCAACCTTATATCATTTAGCACCTTGATAACAGCATAAGCTGGCACTGTGATGAGTTTGTAAATCAGATTGAAATTTGTTGAAAAACTTATCTTGAAATTAAATGGTTAATTTATAGAAATTGCTGAGTTGATTAAAAATAACTTCCTCAATCTTGCTATGAAAGGGAGGTGTGAGATAGGCCTATAGCTTGCTAACCTGGAAGCGTCCAGAAGAGAGTTAGAAGTTAGAAGAGAGTTAATGGCAGCTACTTTAAAAGCTTTAGAAAACTTGCCTGACTAAAGTGAACAATTCATTATTTGCTGCAAATCAGTTAGCATAGATTTCGTAGAGGCTTTGAAAAAGTCAGATGGTATTGAGTCAAGATAGGTTGTTGGAAGCTTCAGCTGCTAAACAGTTTTTTGGTCTACTCTATCAAATTCTGACATAGTTTTAGAGTTTTCCTGGGTGGCTTCAGATTTCGTATCATTTTGCTGATTTGTGGTAATATTTAACCTGATTGATTATATTGTTTTCACTTGAAGTTAGACCATTATCTGTTTGGAGTTTTGTATCTATGTGATTCAGAGGGGTTGTGAACTTGTCAACTACAGCAAACAGTGTGAGTATTCTTGAGGTTCTTCATGATTATTTCAGAAAAGTGTGACTGTCTAGGGCAGACTAACTCTTGGTTAAAATTACAAAAATATTTTTCATTGTAGTATTATTTGTTTTTATTGAGCATTTGTTTTTTTAGTTTGTAATCAAATCTAAATATTTGAGATATTCCAGGTGAAATTATCCCAAAGTTAAACTGTCTCAGCGTTCACAGTTTGTGCCACAGCTATGGTCTCCATAAACATTTATAGACAGCGGTTGTTGTCTGAACTTTTCAAAGAATCTGTAATTCAAATAATACACAAAAATGGGTTAGGGTTGATGAGAATTTCAACATTCATCCAACAATGACGAGGTTTGAGATGGGATGTTGAGTGTGGCTTCGACTCTGATTTTGAGACAGGTCAAATGTGTCGAGTAAAGTAAGAGAGTGCTTGAGATTTTTTTTTTTTTCGCATTCTTGTCTAAAATGAATGAATGAAAGTCTCCCATTATGACGAAATAGTTGTAGTCGATACAAATAACTGGTAGTAGTTCTGAAAAATCCTCCATTATTGTATCTTGGAGGGTTATACATTATTAAAACAATAGTTTGGGTCACCCTTAACTAAAAACTTGGATTTAAAAAAAAAAAAAGTAACAAATTTCTTTACGCTAAAATAATGAAATAATGAACAATTACAGCAATAAAAATGCCTTTTTTTTCCCAGATTCGACACTTGTTCATAGTCCTTTAAAGGTCAAGTGTCATGCCTATAACCCTAGGCCCCATAGCACAGTGGTTATAGCGTTGGTTCGGTAAACCAGAGGTCGTGAGTTTGTATCCTACTGGGGCCTCCACTCCCTGAGAGGGGTTGCATCAGGAAAGGCATCCGGTGTAAAAACTGTGCCACAAATGTGTGTGTGATTGCGATGTCACGCTGTGGCGACCCCTAATGGGACAAGCCGAAAGAAACTTCAATGTCATCCATGCGCAAAGTTGAGGAAGTTTCATTCGACATTCAAGCGGTAGCCATATTGGCTGCATCTTCGGTCCGTGACGTCACACGGACATTCGCCATTGAAAACACGCTGTGCCACCTACTATGGGAGACAAACATGCCACTTCTGACACAGAAGCTCTTTTCGAAGAAGAGAACATCTCACAACTGAGTTAAGTGACCAGGGCAATATTACACTATTGTTTCAAGTCATATTTAGATGATATGCAGATCACAGTCAAACCGCGTGCGGCCAAACCACCTCCCCACCCGATCCACCTCTGCGGCGGCGATGAACAACGGCGCCCACAAGGGACGACGACGCCGCGGCCAAACCACCCCCCCATCCGATCCACCTCCGCGTCGGAGATAAGCCACCACGGCCCGGCACTGCAACAAACCACCCCGACGGAGCCCTTCCGCTGATCACAGCTTCGTCCAGGTGGCACATCAACACATTTAGCACCCCTGACGATTCCCCTCCCCCCCCAACTTTTATTTTTTTTAGTAGCTATAATCACACCTACGTGTCATTTGGAACCCACGAAGCTCCCAACCTTTGCACCCATGCAATGCATTTTTCACGACCAACCGTGTCTTTTGGAAATGTATGAAGAGCGAATCCATCCTCCCGAGTGTTTGAGCAATATCCAGCAATACAATTAGCCGGCATTTTGGCTAACACAAAGGAACCACGAGCTACCTTCCAGCAGGTAAAACTAGTATAAATATACGAGACTGCTTGAGTGTGCTACTGCCCTGTATGTCACTTCCTGCTTCTTCTCCAAAACAAATCCCTCGAGAGGATTTTCCAACCAGAGGACATGCATAGGTAAGCAGTCCAAAAAAGGCAGCGGCACAAAAACACGTTGGCAACAGTGAATGTCCAAAAACAAGAAAATGAGGTCAGATTACTTCTGGGCAAAAAACAAGACTTGATTTAGCTGTGGTGCCACAGGAAAGCTGGTGGTGACAACGAGGCAAATACACAACAAGAGGCATGTATACTCACACAGACTAATCCAGTCTCATCCACAACGAACTGGACTACTGACAATGCAACATACAAGGCTTATATCCCTCAACTTCGGAAACGTTTCCTGTAGTTGTTCACCATGTTTGCACTACTGCAGGAGGGATTTTGGTCCACTCCTCCACACAGCTCTTCTCTAGATCAGACTTTCTGGGCTGGCGCTGAGAAACACAAGGGATTCAGCTCCCTCCAAAGATTTTCTATTAGGTTTAGGTCTGGAGACTGGCTGGGCCACGCCAGAACTTTGATGTGCTTCTTACGGAGCTACTCCTTGGTTTTCCTGGCTGTGTGCTTCGGCTCATTGTCATGTTGAAAGACCCAGCCACGACCCATCTTCAATGCTCTGACTGTGGGAAATAAGTTGTTCCCCAAAATCTCACAATACATGGCCGCCGTCATCCTCTTCTTAATACAGTGCAGTCGCCCTGTCCCATGTGTAGAAAAACACACCCAAAGCATGATGCTACCACCGCCATGCTTGGGATGTAACTCATCATTCATCTTCCTTCAAGCATAGTTAGTGGAATTATGACCAAAAAGTTCCATTTTGGTCTCATATGACCACAAAACCTTCTTCCATGACTCCTTTGCATCATCCAAATGGTCATTGTCAAACTGAAGACAGGCCTTGACATGTGTCTTTGGACAGCTCTTCGCTTTTGGCAATGTTAAAAGTTTGAGTCTTACTGATTGTATGGGGTGGGCAGGTGTCTTCGTGCTGCTAATGACCTCACACAGATGGATCTGATTAAGGATAATACATGGACTGGAGGTGGACTTTTCAAGGCAGACTAACAGGTCTTTGAGGGTCAGAATTGTAGTTTATAGACAGGTGTTCAAACACTTATTTGCAGATATATCACACAAATAAATTGTTAAAAAGTCATACATTGTGATATCTGGATTTTTCTTTTTAGATTATCTCTCTCACAGTGGACATGCACCAACGATGAAAATTTCAGACCCCTGCATGATTTCTAAGTGGGAGAACTTGCAATATAGCAGGGTGTTCAAATACTTATTTTCTTCACTGTATATATACTGTATTATTGCTACATGAACACAAGCACAAATATTACTATTAATGATTGTTGTACAGACAATTTTTTGAAAAAGAAGTCCAAAGCTAGAAGAAATAGAAATACACATAGCAGCAAATTAGTGGCGCGCATTGTACATCGAAGGGTTTTCATGTCAACTTTGGGGGTGCCTATTATACTTCAGGACACATTCCGTCCTCCGTCCCCAAAAAATCAGCCATTGACAGTCTAAATGAATACAGAGCTGTTGCACTCACACCTGTGATCATGAAGTGCTTTGAGAGGCTAGTTGCACATCACATAAGGGTCTTACTCCCTCCCGCGTTTCACCCCTACCAGCTTGCCTACAGAGGAAATTGGTCCACCGAGGATGCCATCACAATAGCTCTCCACTCTGCACTGAGCCACCTGGAATGCCATGGGAAGTATGTGAGGATGCTCTTCAAAGAGTTTAGCTCAGCCTTTAATACCATCATCCCAGGTATCATGGTTGACAAGCTCTCCCTCCTTGGACTATCTTCTTCCATCTGCTGATGGATTAAAGGCTTCCTCACAAACCATCCACAGTCTGTCAGACTTCGAACACACCTCTCATCCTCAATCACCCTCAACACCGGGTCCCCACAAGGTTGTGTACTGAGCCCTCTGCTCTAATCTCTGTACACATATAACTGGATACAAGCCCATCCCAGCAACTCCATTGTCAAGTTTGCTGATGATACCACTGTGATCGCGCTCATCTTAAAAGGAGATGAGTCTGCCTACTGAGACGAGATGGGAAAATTGTCAAAGTGGTGTTCTGCAAACAACCTCACACTGAACATCACAAAGACGAAGGTTCCACTGTCCATCAATGGGGAGTGTGTAGAGGGTTCACTCCTTCAGATTTCTGGGATTCTACATCACAGACAAACTCGCCTGGACTGTAAATACCATGGCAGTAGTGGAATAAGATCCAGCAGCAACTCCACTTTCTGAGTGTGCTCAGGAAGAACAACTTAGAAACTAAGCTGCAGTTGGCTTTCTACCAAACTACCATGGAGAGCACCCTCACATACTGCATCACAGTGTAGTATGCTGGATGTCCAGCAGCGGACAGAAAAGCTCAGCAAAGAGTGATCAACAGCGCCCAGAAGATCACTGGCTGGTCTCAGCCCTCCCTAGAGGACATTACCACCTCCTGCTATCACAGCAGAGCTACTAACATTGTAAAGGACTCTTCACATCTTGGTCACCACCTGTTTAACCTGCTGCCCTCTGGCAGGCGTTACAGATCCCACAAAACAAGGACAAGCAGATTCAAAGATAGCGTTTTTCCTTGAGCCATCAACTGCTTGAACTTAAAACCAATGAACAGTACTGTAATACAAAATTATGCAACTACACTGTTGTTTGCTTTTATCGGTTTAATCATCTTACCTAGACCTGGACAGGGAGTACAAGACTGTAAAACACACCTTATGCATTTATGTATTTATGTATCTATTTATTTTTTAGTTCTTTTAGCAATAACTGTGCCTTGATCGTACATATTTTATCTGCTCTTACGTCATTCCCACAAGCACCTTGAAGAAGGCCTTGTTATTTTGTTGTATGCAATCATATAATGACAAAGGTTTTTGATTGATTGATTTGATTGACATGATAAATTAAGTTACTTTACAACTCAACAGTTGACTTTCAGATTCTGTAAAGGTTCAGCCAGAGCCCTCAGACCTGAATCATATGTGGGTGTTACACAAATGAGATATAGCAAAAGTTGAGAAAATCAGCAAATTGTTCAAAAGAAATACTGTTAGTTTTTTATGTATGCACACAAATCCATCTGCTTTTATTCCGTGGGGGACAGTTATCACTGATTGTTGAAAGGTTTATTTTCATGTGTAATTTAAAAAGGCTAGTGATGTTGAATTTTATCAAACAGCGGAGTGTAAAAGTAGTCCCCCCCCCCTTCTTAAATTCCTATTTTCCAATTGTTTCAATACGATTACATGGTATTGTAAATGCACTCCAGTTAACTTTTTCTTTACTGAATTGATGAGTAAACCTATTGTCTTTCTCTTGTAGGTAGGCATTACTTTGTTCACAGTGTCTCACAGAAAGTCTCTATGGAAGCATCATGAGGTAAGCAGTGATTTGAAATAATTCAACTAAAATAAATAAGTTAACTTGTCTCGGGTGTGTTTGTTTTTTAATTGCTCTATAAATAAAACCCTTTTAAAACCCACCACAGCTGTAACAAAGTGCTCTCCATGAGATCAAACAGAAAACAAAACAATACAATAATAATTAATACAACCAACAAACTAACTTCTTCTGCTTATCCGTGGTCAGTTCACGGGGCTGTAGCTTTTGCAGCAAAGCACAGACTTTCCTCTTCCCACCACTTGATCCAGCACCTCTGGGAAGATCCCAAGGTGTTCTCACGCCAGCTGGAATACCTAGTCTCTTCAGCATGTCCTGGATCGTTCCTGGGATCTCCTCTCAGTGGAACATGCCCAGAGCACCTCACTAAGGAGGCGTCCAGGAAGTATCTTACTCAGATTCCCGACCCACCTGATCTGCCTCCTCTTAATATGGAGAAGCAGCAGTTCCTCTCTGGACCCCTCCCAGATGACCGAGCTTTTAGACCTATCGCTAATGGAAAGCTTGGACATCCTGCGGAGTAAACTATTTTAGGTCACTTTTATTTGGTAGTTTGTCAATTCAGACATGACCCACAGCTTGTAACCATATGTGAGGGTAGGAATATAGCTCAATGAGTAAATTGATAGCGCCTTCTTCACCACAGCGGACTGACACAAAGTCTGCATCACTGTAGCTGCTGCACCAATCCACTTTTTCCATTCTTCACCTATTCATGAACAAGACACCAAAATAATTGAATTCCTCCACTTGGGTCAGTATCTCATACCCATCCTGAGACGGCACTCTCACCCATTTTCGACTGAGGACCATGTTCTCAGATTTGGGGTTGCTGATTTGAATCCCACCCGCTTCAAAGTCAGATACGAACTGCTTCAGTGAGAGCTGAAGATCCCAGCTTGACGAAGCCCACAGAACTATATCGTCTCCATAGAGCAAAGATGCAGTGCTGAGGTGACTAAACCGGACCTCTCTTAATCTCGGCTGCGCTGAGAAAACCTGTCCAAAAGTTAAGAATAGAACTGGTGATAAAGGGCACCCTTCGCGAAGTCCAGCCGTCACTGGAAACCAATCTGACTTACTGTTGGCAATGAGAACCAAACTCTGACACCGGTCATTTAGGGATGAAACAGCCTGTATCAGTGGGTTCAGTACCCATATTCCCAAAGCACACCCCACAAGACTCCCCCAGGGTCATGGTTGAAGAATTTCTCCAAGTCCACAAAACACATGAAGACTTGTTTTGGTAAACTCCCATGTACTGTTGGGGACTCTGCTGTGGGCTTAGAGCTGGTTCACTCTTCCATAGCCAGGACAAAAAACAAATTGCTTCTTCTGAATTTGAGAATTGACTTCCCCACGGACCCTCCTCTCCAATAAACCTGAATAGATTCACAAATCGAAGCAAGGGAGACGGAAGTCTGATGTCTTTTTAGTTGGAACACACCTTTCCGTCCCCCATCTTAAAAAGAGGGAGCACCATTAAATTCTACAAATTCAGAGGCACTGTCCCTGATGTCTATGTGATTTTGTAGAGACGTTTCAACTAGGACAGCCCAAAAACATCCAAGGCCTTTTAGGAACTCCGGCCTTTGCACCGTGGACCTTTTTCACCACCTCAATAACCTCAACACGAGTGCTAGAAGAGCCCGCCTCAGAGATCCCACACTTTGCTTTCTCATTGGAAGGTGTATCAGTGGAATTGAGGTATCTGTAGCATGCTCCTCAACCTACAATGTTTCGAGTTGAGATTAGCAGCGTGTGATCCCTACTACACAGAGTGTTGATGATGCACTGCTTTGCCCTCCTGAGATGCCGGATGGTGGACCAAAGTTTTCTCAAATCCATCAGGAGGTCTTTCTCCATAGCTTCACCTAACCCCTCCCACACTCGAGTTTTTGCCTCAGTGACATCTAAAGCTGCATTCCACTTGGTCAGCCGGTAGCCATCAGCTGTCTCAGGAGTCCCACAGGCCAAAAAGGCCCAATTGGACTCCTTCATTATGATGGCATCCCTCACCACTTGCGTTCACCAATCGGCTCAGGGCTTGGCGCCATGACAGGTATCGACCACCTTGTGGCCACAGCTCCAACCAGCCGCCTCAGCAATGGAGGAGCAGAATATGGTCCACTTGGACTCGATGTTTCCCACCTCCCCTGGAACATTTGTGACATTCTGCCAGAGGTGAGAGTTAAACCTCCTTCTGATGGGATTCTGCCAGATGTTCCTATCATACCCTCACAATTTGTTTGGTCCTACCAGGTCGGACCAACATCTTTCCCCACCATCGGAGCCAACTCACCACCGGGTGGTGATCACTTGACAGCTTTGGCTTTCTCTTCACTTGTGTGGGGAAGAGCAATGAAATGAGATTTAAGGTGTCTTGGTGCCAAATGCACGTGTGGACAAACTTATTCTTGAACATGGTGTTCATTCTGGACAATCCGTGATGAGTACAGAAGTCCCAACAACAGAACACCTCTCTGGTTTTGATCGGGGGTGGCAGTTCTTCCCAACGACGCCCTTTCAGGTCTCACTATCATTGCCCACGTGAGCATTGAAGTACCCCAGCAAAACGATGGAGTCACCAGGTGGAGGGATCTCTAGCACCCTCTCTAAGGACTCCAAAAAGGGTACTCTAAACTGCTGTTGGGTGCATGCGCGCAAACAGTCACGACTCATCCCCCCCACCCTAAGGCAGAGGCAGGCTATCCTCTCATCCATTGGGTTATACCCCAAGATACAGGTGCCAAGCAGGAGGGCAATAAGTATACCCACACCTGCTTGGCGCCTCTCATCGTGGACAACTCCAGAATGGCAAAGAGTCCAACCCCTCTCAAGAGGACTGGTACCCAAACCCAAGCTGGTTTTTGTGGCGAGTCCGACGATATCTAGTCAGAACTTCTCAACCTCACACACAAGCTCGGGCTCTTGACCTGCCAGAGAGGGGACATTCCATGTTCCTCGAGCCAGCTTCTGTCACCAGGGATCGGATCAAGGTCCCTGCCTTCGGCCACCACACAATTCCCACTACACCCCATCTATATGGTCCCTCCTACAGGTGGTGAGCCCATGTGAAGGGGGACCTACATTACCCTTTTGAGCTGGGCCCGGCCGGCTTGGCCCCATGGGTGAAAGCCTGTCCACCAGGCACTCACCTTCGAGCCCCACCTCCAAGTCTTGCTCCAGAGGTGGGCCCTGGTGACCCGCGTCTGGGCAAGCGTAACCAAGATCCATTTATATTTTTCTTCATTGGAATCCTCTAGGTGTGCTTTGTCTGGTCCCTCACCTTGGACCTCTTTGTCATGGGTGACCGTACTAGTGGCATCAAGCTTCTTCTTGAAGCTTGGCAAACTTTAACTATGCCACAGTCATCTTGTGGGACATAATAGTTGAACAGTGTCAGTGAAAATTGTTACAGGCTGTATTAATAGGTGCACTGCGATAACCATCATGGCACATCCATATATAGAGGCAAACTTGCACAAATTTACAAAAGAAAAATAGATTTGTGATTCTCCTGTGTTGTATGAGTGAATATACAGTGAAGAAAACAAGTATTTGAACACCCTGCTATATTGCAAGTTCTCCCACTTATAAATCATAGAGGGGTCTGAAATTTTCAATGTTGGTGCATGTCCACTGTGAGAGAGATAATCTTCTTCTTATTTTCCTTTTGGCTTGTCCCGTTAGGGGTCGCCACAGCATGTCATCTTTTTCCATCTTAGCCTATCTTCTGCATCTTCCTCTCTAACCCCAACTGCCCTCATGTCTTCCCTCACCACATCCATAAACCTTCTCTTTGGTCTTCCTCTCGCTCTTTTGCCTGGCAGATCCATCCTCAGCACCCTTCCAACAATATACTCCTCTCTCGCCTCTGAACATGTCCAAACCACCTGTTGTTTCTTCAGTGCCACTGTCTATAATCCGTACATCATGGCCGGCCTCACCACTGTTTTGTAAACTTTGCCCTTCATCCTAGCAGAGACTCTTCTGTCACATAACACACCAGACACCTTTCGCCAGCTGTTCCAACCTGCTTGGACCCGTTTCTTCACTTCCTTACCACACTCACCAATGCTCTGGATTGTTGACCCTAAATATTTGAAGTCCTCCACCTTCGCTATCTTTTCTCCCTGGAGCCTCACTCTTCGAATCCTGTCTTCAAAACATCCAACTTTGGCTCATTTCTAATCCTATCCAACCTGTTCACTCTGAGCGAGAACCTCAACATCTTCATTTCTGCTACCTCCAGTTCTGCTTCCTGTTGTTTCTTCAGTGCCACAGTCTCTAATCTGTACATCATGGCCGGCCTCACCACTGTTTTGTAAACTTTGCCCTTCATCCTAGCAGAGACTCTTCTGTCTTGGACCCGTTTCTTCACTTCCTTACCGAAGTCACCGTTGCTCTGGATTGTTGACCCTAAATATTTGAAGTCCTCCACCCTCACTATTTCTTCTCCCTGTAGCCTCACTCTTCCCCCTCCACCTTTCTCATTCACGCACATATATTCTGTTTTACTTCATTCCTCTCCTTTCCAGTGCATGTCTCCATCTTTCTAATTGTTCCTCTGCATGCTCCCTGCTTTCACTGCATATCACAATATCATCTGCGAACATCATGGTCCAAGGGGATTCCAGTCTAACCTCATCTGTTGGCCTATCCATTACCACTGCAAACAGGAAGGGGCTCAGAGCTGATCCCTGATGCAGTCCCACCTCCACCTTAAATTCCTCTGTCACACCTAAGGCACACCTCACCATTGTTCTGCTGCCATCATACATGTCCTGTACTATTTTAACATACTTCTCTGCCACACCAGACTTACGCATGCAGTACCACAGTTCCTCTCTTGGTACTCTGTCATTGGCTTTCTCTAGATCCACAAAGACACAATGTAGCTCCTTCTGACCTTCTCTGTACTTTTTCACAAGCATCCTCTAGGCAAATAATGCATCTGTGGTACTCTTTCTAGACATGAAACCATACTGTTGCTCGCAGATACTTACTTCTGTCCTGAGTCTAGCCTCCACTACTCTTTCCCATAACTTCATTGTGTGGCTCATCAACTTTATTCCTATATAGTTCCCACAGCTCTGAACATCCCCTTTGTTCTTAAAAATGGGAACCAGAACACTTTTCCTCCATTCTTCAGGCATCTTTTCGCCCGCTAGTATTCTGTTGAATAAGTTGGTCAAAAACTCCACAGCCATCTCTCCAAATTGCTTCCATACCTCTACCGGTATGTCATCAGGAACAACTGCCTTTCCATTTTTCATCCTTTGTGGTGCCTTTCTGACTTCCCCCATACTTATCATTTCCACTTCTTGGTCCTTCACATTTGCCTCTTCAACTCTTCCTTTTCTCTCATTTTCTTCATTCATCAACTTCTCGAAGTATTCTCTTGATCTATTTAGCACACTACTGGCACCATTCAACACATTTCCATCTCTATCCTTAATCACCCTTACCTGCTGCACGTCCTTCCATATCTGTCTGGCCAACCTGTAGAGATCCTTTTCTCCTTCTTTCATGTCCAACCCGGTGCACATGTCATCATATGGCTCTTGTTAAGCCTTTGGCACCTCTATCTTTGCCCTACATTGCATCTCAATGTATTCCTTTCATCTCTCCTCAGTCCTCTCAGTGTCCCCCTTCTTTTTCACTAATCACTTTCCTTGTATGAAGCCCTGTATTTTGGGGTTCCAACACCAAGTCTCCTTCTCCCCTTTCCTACCAAAAGACACACTAAGTACTCTCCTGCCTGTCTCTCTGATTACCTTGGCTGTCGTAGTCCAGTCTTCCGGGAGCTTCTGCTGTCCATCGAGAGCCTGTCTCACCTCTTTCCGAAAGGCCGCACAACATTCTTTCTTTCTCAGATTCTAACACATGGTTCTCTGCTCTACCTTTGTCTTCTTAATCTTCTGACCCACCACCAGAGTCATCCTGCATACCACCACCTTATGCTGTTGAGCTACGCTCTCCCCTACCACTACTTTACAGTCAGTAATCTTCAGATTACATCGTCTGCACAAAATATAATCCACCTGCGTGCTTCTACCTTCCCTCTTCTGGAAATAAGTGTTCACTACAGCCATCTCCATCCTTTTTGCAAAGCCCACCACCATCTGTCCATCAAAGTTCCTTTCCTGGATGCCGTACTTACCCATCACTTCTTCATCCCCCCTGTTTCTTTTACCAATATGTCCATTACAATCTGCACCAATCACAACTCTTTCGCTGTCTGGGATGCTCAGAACTACTTTATCTCGTTTCTTCCAGAATTTCTCTTTCAACTCTTTGTCACATCCTACCTGTGGGGCATAGCCGCTAACCACATTATACATAACACCCTCAATTTCAAATTTTAGTATCATCACTCGATCTGATACTCTTTTCACCTCCAAGACATTCTTAGCCAGCTCTTCCTTTAAAATAACCCCTACTCCATTTCTCTTCCCATCTACTCCGTGGTAGAATAATTTAAACCCTGGTCCTAAACTTCTAGCCTTACTACCTTTCCACCTGCTCTCTTGGATGCACAGAATAACAGCCTTTCTCCTCATCATCATGACAACCAACTCCTGAGCGTTTCCTGTCATAGTCCCAACATTCAAAGTCCCTACACTCAGTTGTAGGCTCTGTGCATTCCTCGTTTTCTTCTGACGATGGATCTTGTTTCCTCCTCTTTTTTGTCTTCGACTCACAGTAGCTGAATTTCCACCGACGCCCTGCAGGTTAGGAGTGCCGGGGGCGGGCGTTGTTAACCTGGGCCACGACCGATCTGGTATGGAATTCTTGATGCAACCCTCTGCATTTATCCGGCCTTGGGACCGGGCTACGGATTGCACTGGTTTTTGCCTCCATAGGGCATTAGAGAGATAATCTAAAAACAAAAATTCAGAAATCACAATGTATGAATTTTTAACGATTTATTTGTGTGATACAGCTGCAAGTATGTATTTGAACACCTGTCTATCAGCTACAATTATGACCCTCATAGACCTGTTAGTCCGTCTTTAAAAGTCCACATCCACTCCATGTATTATCCTGAATCAGATGCACCTGTGTGATGTTGTTAGCTCTATGAAGACACCTGTCCACACCATACAATTTGTAAGACTCAAACTTGTAACATGGCCAAGACCAAAGAGCTGTCCAAAGACACCAGAGACAAAACTGTACAACTCCACCCGGCTTGAAAGGGCTACAGAGAAATTGTCAAGCAGCTTGGTGAAAAAAGGTACACTGTTGGAGCAATCTTTAGAAAATGGAAGAAGCTCAACATGACAATTTCAATCGGAGTGGAGCCCCATGCAAGGTATCACGTTGTGGGATCTCAATGATCCTTGGAAAGGTGAGGAATCAACCCAGGGCTACAGGACAGGACTTGGTCAATGACCTGAAAAGAGCTGGGACCACCGTTTCCAAGGGAACTGTATGTAATACACTAAGACATCATGGTTTGAAATCATGCATGTCACGGAAGGTGCCCCTGCTTAAACCAGCACATGTCAAGGCCCGTGTTAAGTTTGCCAATGATCATTTGGATTATACAAAGGAGTCACGGGAGAAAGTTTTGTGGTCATATAAGATCGAAATGGAACTTTTTCGTCTTAATTCCACTCACCATGTTCGGAGGAAGACAAATGATGAGTTCCATCCCAAGAACACCATCCCTACTGTGAGGCATGGGGATGATCACATCATTCTTTGGGGGTGTTTTTCTGCACAGGGGACAGGACGACTGCACTGTATTAAGGGGAGGATCACCGCAGCCATGTATTATGAGATTTTGGGGAACAAGCTCTTTCCCTAAGTAGAAGCATTGAAGATGGGTCGTTGCTGGGTCTTTCAGCATGACAATGACCCGAAGCACACAGCTAGGACAACAAAGGAGTAGCTTCGTAAGAAGCATATCAAGGTTCTGGCGTGGCTTAGCCAGTCTCCAGACCTAAACCCAATATAAAATCTGTGGAGGGAGCTGAAACTCCGTGTTTCTCAGCGACAGCTCAGAAAGTCTGATCTAGAGAAGAGCTGTGTGGAGGAGTGGACCAAAATCCCTCCTGCAGTATTGCACACATGGTGAACAACTACAGGAAACGTTTGACCTCTGTAATTGCAAACAAAGGGTACTGTACCAAATATTAACATTGGTTTTCTTAGGTGTTCAAATACTATTTGCAGTTGTATCACATAAATAAATTTCCCCATCATAAAATCATACATTGTGATTTCTGGATTTTTCTTTTTAGATTAACTCTCTCTGCACTTACAATGAAAATTTCAGACCCCTCCATGAGTTCTAAGTGGGAGAACTAGCAATATAGCAGGGTGCTCAAATCGTAATTTTCTTCACTGTATCGTATCTACCGCTTTTCCTGGTCAGGTTGGGGGGAAGAGTAGTAGCTTTGGCAGTGATACCCAAACTTCCTCTCCCCAGCCATTTCTCCCAGCTCTTCCGGAAGGATCCTGATGCTTTTCAAAGGCCAGCTGTGACACATAGTCCCTCCAGCATGTCCTGGGTTGTCCCCGGGATCTCTTTCCGGTGTTACGTGCCTGGAGCACCTCACCAGGGCCCCAGGAGGCATCTGGATCTGATGCCCCAGCCACCTCATCTGGCTTCTCTCAATGTGGAGGAACAGCGGCTTGACACTGAGCCCCTCCCGGATGACCGAGCAACACACCCATTCTCTCAGGGCAAGACCGTTTCGGCCACTTGTATCTGGAATCTTATTCTTTTGGTCACGACTCATAGCTCGTGACCTTAGGTGAGCGTAGGAGCGGAGATCAACTGGTAAATTGAGAGCTTCGCCTATCGACTCACCTCCCTATACACCACAACAGACCAATACAAAGTCCGCATCACTGCAGATGCTGCACTGATCGGCCTGTCAATCTCACGCTCCATTCTTCCCTCAGTCGGGGATAAGACCCCAATATATTTGTCCTCCTCCACTTGGGGCAGGATGACATCCCCGACCTGGAGAGGGCACGCCACCCTTTTCCGACTGAGAACCATGGTCTCAGATTTGGGGGGTTTTATTCTCATCCCAGCCACTTCACACTTGGCTGCAAACCGCTTTAGTGAGCATTGGAGATCATGGCTTGATGAAGCCAACAGAACCACAACTGTAAAAAGCAAGGATGCGACACTGAGGCCACCAAACCAAAACCACTCTAGACCAAGGGTGTGCCTAGAAATTCTGTCCATAAAAGTTATGAACAAAATCAGTAACAAAGGGTCGCCTTGGGGGAGTCCAACTCTCACCGGAAACGAGTCCAACTTATTGGGGATAATGCGGACAAAACTGACACCAGGCGTACAGGGACCGAACAGCTGGTATCGGGGCTCGTTACCCTATAGTCCCGAAGAGCCTGAGTGACACTGTTGAACACCTTCTCAAAGTCCATAAAACACATGTAGACTGATTGGGCGAACTCCAAAGCACCCTCAAGGATCCTGCCAAGGGTGTAGAGCTGGTCCATTTTTCCACTGCCAACACGAAAACCACGTTGCTCCTCCTGAATCTGAGATTCGACATCCCGACGGACCTTCCTCTCCATCCCCACTGAATAGACCTTACCAAGGGAGGCTAAGGAGTGTGATCCCCCTATAGTTGGAACAGGCCCTCAGTTACCCCTTCTTAAAAAGGGGGATCACCACCCCACTATTCCAAACCAGAGGCACTGTCCACGCGATGTTGCAGAGGCCTGTCAACCAGGACCAGCCCCACAATGGCGCAGCAATAAAGCGTTGGCCTCACAGTTCTGAGGACCCGGGATCAATCCTGGCCCCACCTGTGTGGAGTTTGGATGTTTTCCCCGTACCTGCTTGGGTTTTCTCCTCCCACATCCCAAAAACTTTTTAAATTGCCCCTAGGTGTGGTTGTGAGTGCAACTGTTGTCTCTATGCCCTGCAATTGACTGGCAACCAGTTCAGGGTGTACTCTGCCTCCTGCCCGATGACAGCTGGGATAGGCTCCAACACTCCCATGACCATTGTGAAGATAAGCGGCTTAGACAATGGATGGATGGATATATACATACATTGTTTTTTTAATGTTTTTTTTTTTTTTTTCTTACAAGAGAACCATGTGTAAAACTCCCAGTATTTCCTTTTCAGGCATAATTCTGTTGTGAAAAAATAGGTTTACTTTAAGTGATATAACTGAATCTGTGCATTTTCACATTTTTTTCCTATAAAGTACTACCTACACATGGACGGCAGAGGAAACTATGAATTCAAACCCATCACAGAAGAAACTGTGGAGTATGGCTCTTGACTGATGGCTCCTGAGTAAAATACAATGATTGGTACTAATTTAGTCCAAAATTTGCACAGATGACAGTGGTTATAACCGGAGCAAGAGCATGAAGTAATAATGTGGTAAATTAAAAATGATTTGATTTTTTTTTCCTTGGGACTTGTCATTAATTTAATAAATATGACTTTAGGAAAAATATGTATTCTGCAAATTTGAAAATGTTTTACTCACACAAAAAATGTAATTGATTAAACATCAATTCATAATAATCTCATGTAGCCCACAAGTGGACATAAATTATCTTCCACAGTGGACAGTTTCCAAGGCACTGTGATATTTGTTTTATTTTTCTAGATTTACAATCACAATGTTATTTTTAAATCTTGACATTATGTTTTTTCTCCAGGGTCTCAAAGTAAAAACACTCAAACATTTTAATTTTTAAAAGGAATGTGGTTTCCAAAATAATGTAAAAGTTTGCAAGTTTCCTACTGATTTTAGCGGGAAATAAAGTAGATTTAGATAATTAGCTACAGTGGGCCACATGAAATGATGTGACTGGCAGATCTGGCCCTGAGTTTCACACCTGTACTGACGGTGTCAGTAGATCAAGGATCATATTCTCATTTTCTGAAAAAGATGACATTTTTGAGTGTTTCAAGCATTTTTGGGGCCTTGCCCTATTCCCCAAAAGATATCTTAATGCTTTCTTTTTTTTGCAGGTTTTTCTTTTTTTGGGGGGGGTTGTTTTTTTTTTTTTTTTTCTATTTTGGAGGATCTAATATATTGGAATGTAAACAGCTGTTTGATACTCGAATGAATTTATGATTAACTCGCTCTATGTCCATGTTGGTTCTTCAAACTCTGTGTCATCTGAAATATCAAAGCAAGATTCACACAATCGATTAAAGACTGGAAGTGTCAGCCATAGGTTATGTCGGTGTGTTGTTTTCTTGTTGTCAGTTCTTTGGTAAAGGTCCATTTCCCATCAATTTTTTCGCCTGTTTAATGGATACCATTTCAAATTACCAAATCTACCTTGTCAAAATTTGATGTCAATGCAGTTTGTTCATTGAATGGAAAAGCCTTTCAACACCAAACCACTTGCAAAATGAGTGGATTTAAATTATCTGTCTTAGTTTCTTCAATTACTATTCAAGACACCGTCGACACACCCACTGATCTCAGAAAAATGGCATCATGACAACATGAGTGCATCTCGGGCATATCTTAAACTTTGATTCGCCTGCGAACTGTAGGAGTTGAGGTATAAGTGATTTAAATTTATTTTGGGAGAAATTTCAAAACATTTTGGAACCATAAGTCTGCTGGCACACAGACTTTATGGATGTTATCAAATCAATATTTAATTTCAATAAATTCACATAGATTTTATAGAATTTAATAAATCAGATCACAGAACTATTGTTTGATAATCGTAGATGCATTTTCAAAATGGATTGAAGCATTGCCATGTAAGAATCCAGATGCGTGGACGGTAACTTAAGCATTATGCAAAGACATAATACCAAGATACGGAATACTTGAAATAATCAAAAGTGACAATGGAACACATTTGGTAAAGGAAGTAATCACAAAAGTGGGCCAACGTTTGCATATAAACATGAAACAACACTGCCTATCACCCACAAAGTGCAAGATTGGTAGAAAGGATGAACAGTACAAGAAAAGAATAGATTTTTTTATAAGTGTGTGGCAGAAACAGGGGCACCATTGACAAAATGCGTTGATTTGGTCCAACTGTTCATAAGCATAACCCCATCAAATACTGGGTTACTGCCTTCCAAAACAATCCATGACAGGACATGGGTTTTACCTGAGTTTAAAAATGATATAGCTTGGACAGATGATTCAAATCTCATTATCTGAGAAAAACATTGCAACATAAAAAAAATCGGCTCATAGCGTCTCCACAAATCCTTTGTCTCCACAGGACGCAACTGTCAACATGGGAGACTGGATCTTAGTCAAGAGAGTTAAAAGAAAACATTGGTATAATCCTAAATGGGAGGGACCCTATCAATACAGCCCTAAATGGAGCACATGGCTCCCATACCTCTACCTTACAGTCAGTAACCTCCTTCAGATTACATCGTTTGCACAAAATATAATCCACCTGTGTCCTTCTAACTCCGCTGTTCTAGGTCACTCTATGTTCCTGCCTCTTCTAGAAAAAGTGTTCACTCTGGCCATTTCCATCCTTTTTGCAAAGTCCACCACCATCTGTCCCGCAAAGTTCCTTTCCTGGATGCTGCACTTCCCCATCACTTTTTCATCACCCATGTTTCATGTTGTTTAAACATTCACATTCCTTGGTTCTTTTATTCTAGTCGAGGTAAACTTCAATGATTAGGCTAGATGAAAAGTTTAACAAAGTCAAACAAAGTTGCTTAAGGTTCACCACTGGGCTCTCTCCACATAACTCAGACCAGCATTCATGTTGAAGAGAGGGCAGAATATCTTGTCTGCTTGTTTTGTGGCCAAGACTGCTTCCCCTCGTGACCTTATGCATTTGCCAACCAATCCTAGCTCCAGCCTAGTGTTTGGGGACCCACTGTGCCACAAAACGTGGAGAGACAGCGCGTCCTTTGCTGTCTATAGAGTTACAACTGAATGTGTTGGCTATTGCTCGAGACGCATCAGTACAGCCACAATATTAAATGTCAGTTTTACTTCTATCAAGTGGCACGCACAATACCAATTCTCTTGAGTTACCGAAGGTTCCGAGTAGCAAAGAGTGTGTGGTAAGTGAATTTCCCAATGCACTCCACGTTGATATGGTATGCGTTTGTTGTGTTGGTGTGAGTAATTGTAATGCAATTAGATGATTAAAAGCACATCTGAATGTACCTGTAACAAGATGTATCAAATAAACGCATATGCAGTGTTGTGTAAGCGTGGAGCCAGTAATTTCTAACAAAATCTAGGTTTTTCTTTACTTTGTTTACAATAATTCATGTTCACTCAGAACACCTGTATTCTATCAAGAGTAGTTCACGGTTTTGAAATCCCATGCGAGTCTCTTTTCCAGCCATATAAAAACTTGCATGGATACCTATCTCTATTTCCTCACAACGTGGTCATACACTGTCTTAGATTAATGCAATTTACTTTTATTACAATTTGTAACCTGGCCAGGTTGTACCCAATTATTAAATGCAAGCTGCAAAGTGACACTAAACGCTATTGCGCCCTTCAGTCACATCTGGCAAAAATGGAAGCTCATCATATCAGTCCTGTGTCGAATATTCTGTAAATTAACATTCACCCTTCCATGGAAATTCTCATTTACACATATCATTTCATTGCGTGTCCTCATAAATTCATCCTAGCTTTTCTCATTTTTTTCATTTCTTATCAAAATAAAACCGCATCAGCTCTCCCTTTTTTTGTTAAACTTGAAATATGGTGGATCCTGGATGTGTAGTGTCACACTCTCTTCCAGATGAGTGGCGCTTATGCAGTGCAGCAATAAAGTAATACTTTGAGGTCTAAATAGACTAAAGGTCCAAATTCACAGTTACAATCTTAAAAAGTCTCATATCTGTGGACATACCACCATATGTACAGATGATTGGTTCACTGATTTTGTTTCAATGACAGGGGTCCGCCTCTTACCTCTCGTTGGTGTATCTTCTGTCCAGAAGCTGGCTCTCTCATCCATAAATTAGCCATATCCCTGTGAGTTAATTTGATGTGAAAATGTGTAACCTGCACCACAATAGCAAATGGAATTCCTAATCTTTCATAATACTATTGCAAATTAATTTTATCCCTCCTGATTTAACCCGAGGAAGTGTTGTCCAGTAAAAAGTGGAGAAGTGAAACAAAAGCCACACATGTGACAAAGGTATCTTTCAAAAACGCTTTTGTAGAGTTTAACTTTCTATGGTCATTGAATTTTGGTCAATACTGGTTAACATACCACTATACTCACCTGTGTTTCTAGTCTTACGCATGTAATACAGCTGCTGTTGCCCTGCTAGTTGCTGGTGAAACCAGCAAGAAAAGCATATCTGCTGACGCCAACCAAACCATCACAGTTATAGTGAACAAAATGAGTACTTGAATACCCCGCTATATTGCAAGTTCTCCCACTTAGAAATCATGGAGCGGTCTGAAATTTTCATCGTAGGTGTATGTCCACTGTGAGAGAGATAATCTAAACAGAAAAATACAGAAATCGCAATGTATAATTTTTTTTTCTGAGAAAACCAATGTTAATATTTGGTACAGTAGCCTTTGTTTGCATTTACAGAGGTCAAACATTTCCTTTAGTTCACCAGGTTTGCACACACTGCAGGCCCACTCCTCCACTTCTCTAGATCAGACAGGTTTCTGGGCTGTCACTGAGAAACACAGTTTCAGCTCCCTCCAAAGATTTTCTATTGGGTTTAGGTCTGGAGACTGGCTAGGCCACGCCAGAACCTTGATATGCTTCTTACGGAGCCACTCCTTGGTTTTCCTGGCTTTGTGCATCAGGTCATTGTCATGTTGAAAGACCCAGCCATGACCCATCTTCAATGCTCTGACTGAGGGAAAGAGCTTGTTCCCTAAAATCTCACAATACTTGGCCACAGTCATTTTCTCCTTAATACAGTGCAGTCGTCCTGTCCCATGTGCAGAAAAACACCCCAAAGCATGATGCTACCAGAGACACGGCATATTTTCCTAACTTTGAAAGAGCAGAAAGCCAAGGATACTGATGAGGAATTTGCTTCCTTACCTTCCTTAAGCGCATCCTCCCTTCATTCTTCTCCATCCCAACTGTCTTCCCAGATGGTAAGTGATGCATCTTATATTTCTTTATTTTAATGTATTTTAGGTTTTTTTTATACATGACGTACCAACATCCATCCATTTTCTGAGCCGCTTATCCTTATGAGGGTCACGGGAATGCTGAAGCCAATCCCAGTGGTTATCGTAAATTTTTACCTTAACGGTGAAATTGGACTTAAGTCGAAATTCAAGTTAAGTTGCTACTGTGGGAATGGATCTCAATCGCAGATTGAGGACTCCCTGTAGTCCCTTTTTGCAATGTTAATGTCTTTTATCGGCTGGTTTCTAATGCAATTGTAAGGGCCCTGTCCCCGCTTCGATATGCAATCGCTTTAGCCTGGCAGTTCTCTAAGTCTGGCTGAAGACCACAGCTTGTTGTTATTGAACGTGTGAAATGTTTTTGTTGGTACACACACCTCCTCACAGAAACTGACATACGCAGTAATATCTGTGAATTAATCTAGGCTGCGCACTGAATTTTCAGAGGCACTCCAGTCTGTGCAGTTAAAGCAGCCTTGAAGTTCTAATTTTGCCTCCTTGGTTTACTTTTTTACTGATTTTACTCAAGGCTTCGTACACTTAAGTGCTTGCCTGTATGTAGGTATTAAGCAGTGATCAGAGGAGCCAATGGGTGCCAATGGGATTCCACAATATGCGTTTTTGTGTAACAGTGGTCTAGAGTGCAATTTGCCCTCATCGGACATTTCACATGCTCCTTATATTTAGGGTTTTATTTAGATCGTGGTTAAAGGTCTAGAGCATGAATTTTTTTTCCACATATTTATATTTATAAACAAAAAAGAATAAAAGTACAATTTATTTACATTCATTAAAAATGGGTTAATAATACCTTTGTGAAAAACAGAATAATCCCCAAACAAGCCCCCACCAAATCCAATCCAGTAGGTCATCCTCAACCAAGGCCACATCCTCAAGTGAGCAAAGATATCAAGCCCAAAAGGCAAACAATAACAGCAATCACAGTTGTCAAAAAAGGAAGAAAAATAACTCAATCTCAAAGCACCCCACAACAAATGCTCCAATGTACAATGATTTACATATTTTACGCCTTAAGTTAACTTCCAGTAAACTTCCTGAGCATCATATTCTCCCGGCATCGAAACCCTTGAATGATAGCCGCCCCAACAACAACAAAACAAAATGCAATACTTATGAGTTAAAAAAAACAAAAAACAATGCATAGCACACAAGAACTGCGCAACACACTAAGGAAAAAAAGATAATAATGGTAATAATAATATCAAAAGAAGTAATAATAACTGATGGGAACCACTGAAAACAATTAAGATAAACTTGATTTCACATTTTATAGTAACATATTTTGATGTTGTGGCAAATTTTGCCCAGTTTTCCCAATGTCCCTCAAACTTGCCTTGTTCTTGCTTCAAAATGAAAGTTAACTTCTCCATTTTAAAGATATCTTGGACCACTTTAATCCAATCTTCAACTGTGGGAGTATTCTTTAGCAACCATTTCCTTGTGATTGCTTTTTTTACTTGCTAGTGACAAAATACTGTATATGTATTCATTTTCTGGTCCCTTTACAGTATACAGTATTAATCACAAGCATAAAGTTTCAAATTTTAAAGGAATCTCAACTTTCATAATTTTATGCTTATTTTGTTTGTCTTTCCAGTATTTTAAAATGATTGGACAGTCCCAAAACACATGAAAATGTGTCGCCTCATTCTCTCCACAAGCTCTCCAGCGGGAGGTACTTGCTCCCGTTGAGATTCTCTGAGCTGGAACGCTAAAAAATCAAACAAAATTTTCCAACCAGATTATATCAAGGATAAAGCGGATGTACTTTTCTACTGGTTGGAGATGATCTTTTCCCAAGTTTCCACTTGCAGTTTAACGTTACTTTTGTTTTACCATTTCTCTTTTCTGTATATGGAATCATCACCCTCTAACTCCTGTAATATTCTATAAATCTTGGATGTGTTTCCACCTCCTGGGTCTGACTTATAAGCAAGAAGGAATATCTTAACCATCCACAGATTAGTTTGTGATTCCTCTTTTTTCATTATTCCATAGAGGTATTGTCTCAATTGCAAAAATCTATAAAACTCTTGGTTGGTTAGTCTAAACTGATTCTTTAGCTCCTGGAATTTTCGAAGAGCACCCCCTGAATAAAGATCACTGTGTATGATGAGCCCCTTTTCTGGCCATTGTTCGAATCTTCTGTCAAACTCGTTGGGTGGAAAATCTGAATCATATTCGATCCACTTTATAATCCAGTATGGTGCTTGTTTTCATTAATTATTCTATGACAAATCTTGATGGACACTTTTATTAATGGTTGGTGTCTTATAAAAACATGACCAAGCCTATGTTCCCTATGATTGCTTGTTAAGGAATATCACTTGATATCATACGTTCAATATCTTTCTGTACTGTTCTTTCTACGTGTTAACGTGCTCAGTGTAGAACGCAGAATTAACAGCCAGCCAAACTCCATTCAAGAGCCAGGAGATGAGCGTTCTATAGCTCCTTTATTGAACAATTCAAGCAGAGTGAAACTGTAAACAGTGAGAAGAAATATACAGCACTTGGTGAGTTGTCAATTAAGCCTGTACTGTGGATCAATAAAATGTATAAAAATACCAACCAAAACTAACAGTGTTAACCAATTGAAAATCCTATTCACTTATGAACAGGTATTATAATCAGTAGGTTCACATAAAAATCCACACTAATAGCTAAACAGCCAGGCTGACATCTGTCATACAATGAGCGGAGAGTAGCTAATTAGCTAGCATATGCACAAAATCAAAATGAACACATTTGCATTCCCATACAACATGCATCAACATAAACATCAAAGACTGGGCGAGTGCATCACAACAAACTTACAGCCAATGCTTTCGAAAGGTTAGCATGCACGAAATGATGGACAACAGTCAATGAACTACATGTGCGTTCTGTGACTGCTTTGTTTACACAAAGGAAAGTTCGATCTTTGTAAATGTACTAAGCATGAATGAAAGAGTGCTGCTACCCAGAGGTCAGATACCAAATTACATCCTTCCATCCATTTTCTTTGCCGCTTATCCTCACGAGGGTCGCAGGGAGCTGTGGAGCCTATCCCAGCTGTCAACAGGCAGGAGGCAGGGTACACCCTGAACTGGGTGCCAGCCAATCTCAGTTCACATAGAGACAAACAGCTGCTCTCACAATCACACCTAGGGGCAATTTTAGACTGTCCAATTATTGTTGCAATTTTTTGGGGGGATGTGGGAGGAAACCGGAGTGCCCAGAGGAAACCCACGGAGGCATGGGGAGAACATGCCAACTCCACACAGGCCGGTCCGGGATTGAACACGGGACCTCAGAACTGTGAGGCCAACGCTTTACCAGCTGAACCACCATGCCGCTGCGAAATTACAGTAACGCATAAAATTAACAAGGTTGTGTACAAGTGTAACTGATTAACACGTGAAAATGATAATAAAATAAGCAAAACAGAAAAATACCTCATGACATTTTGCAGGGCAGAACACTTTCTATTTTGCTTTGCTAGGAAGGGTTACAAATATCAACTAAAGTTTTTATCTGCACCGCTTGATAGTAATTTTTAATATTTGGGAGAGCAAGGCCTCCTTTGTCTTTTGGTAACTGGAGAGTCTGATAACAAATTCTTGGTCTCTTGCTCTGACAAATAAATCTTGATATTAATTTGTCCAATTCTCTAAATGTCCCTTTTGGAAGCTCTACTGGTATATTTTGGAACAGGTAGACATACCTGTCAACCTCGGCCAATTCCTCCCTGATTAATGGTTGCAATTCCCCTTATTAAGCGATAATAAACCTTACAAACACAACACGGCACACATTTACTCACAGCAAGAGAGACTATGTAGAATAAAAGCAAAGATAATTTGTATAAACAAGTTATTTTATTTACCACATAAACACAAATAATTCTTTGTTTCTTTCCCCACTTGCAGTAAATTTAGTGTTGCTTATTATAAGTAGCAGTGCAGGATTTTGCAGACTTCATCTTCCTAAAGATGGTTTTACTCTGTAACAGAAACTGTCACAATTTAGTTAGAGTATCAGTTCCCATTGTCTTACTATACTCTGTATTTTCCTCACATGGCTGAAAACTGTCACTCTCGCCATTAGAGTGAGGAAGGCAGAGCAGAACTTTGTAAATCTCTTTCATCAATGGAAAGCGATTTTGCCCAAATGCACTTTTTAATTTAAATGTATGGCCAAAATGGCTCTGGGTTAATTGGTCTTCCACCTTGGCTTTTTTGAGGGATGAGAGCATCACGTAGGAGCTGGTAATCTTCGCACTCGTTCTTTAATCCTTCCTGATCCAGGTGTGATGTAAACCTGTCAGACAACCTCACAATGTGGCTGTAATCTACATCTTTTCTTGAGTCCAACACCACTAAATCATTTGTAACTTTGTGGAATGCCACTGGATTAGCAGGAGAGACGAGGTGCTTGGTCAATAAAACGTGATTTGCTTTTCGCTACATTTTTCACATGTCCGCCAGTTTTAAAATGTCTCTTTAGATCGTAAAATCCACTAGCAGCAACTTTCACAACGCAGAACGAGAACTCAGGACCTTTTGTTGACGATATAATCCATCCACCATATTCATCTTGGAGAGACTCCCATTCTTTTTGGTGTCGACCCGATCCTTGAGTTCTTCTCTTCCTACCTGGCGATCCTTCCATGCTTACTTTCATGATTATAACTGGTTGATTCTTCGATTCCAACACAAATAGCTGATTTCTAAATATACGGAAACGGAAATAACGTAAGGCGCATGCGCATTAGAGCCGAAATGAAAACGTACTGTTTTATTTTACATTTTTTTTCCCATACATAAATTATTATATGACGTACACAATTTGAAATAATCAAACGTATAAATTACGAGCAAAACGTATAAGTTGACAGGTAATGGTAGAGTAAGATGGCTAGTACGTTTATTTTTATTGTTTCCACCCTCTGTCCTAATCCTAAAAAAGGAAGCAGGTTCCACCTGGTTAAATTGGATTTAATTTTAGAGATTAAATCTCCAGATTTATAGGAATATTCACCCTTTTAATATTTCATTGGTTTTGAATTCCAATTGACGAGTTCTTCCTTGATGAACTGGCTAGGGGAATAATTAAATGACAAAATTTGAGTTTTGTGTGTGTTTTATTTATAATCTGATACTAGGCCATATTCTCTTAGAGTTATGAGTAATTCTGGGAGGGATTTGGATAGGTGTCCTAAATATATCAGTATATCATCTGCAAACAGACCAATTTTATGTTCTTCATCCGTCACCTCGATGCCCTTAATCTTCTCATTCTGTTTGATCCACTGACTCAGTGGCTTGATAAAAAAGGCAAATCACAGCTGTGAGAGAGGGGAACCCTGTCGACAGCCCCCTTTCTAGTTCAAAGCTATTGGATAGTCCTCCATTGAATCGTATTTTAGTAATTAGTTTGTGATATCGGGCTCGTATGGTGTTAGTAAAATCACTATGAAATTGGAATCTCTCTCGTATCTTATATAAGAAAAGCCAATCGACAGAATCAAATGCTTTCTCTGCGTCAAGCCCTAATAGGACAGCATCCCGTCTGTTCTTCTTCATGTGGTTAATTACATGTAGTATTCTCCTGACATTGTCTCGTGTTTGCCTTTGTTTGATAAAACCGGTTTGATCCAACTGTATAATATGTGGGAGTATTATTTCAAGGTGTTTTGGTAAAATTGAAGTAAAGAGTGTATAGTCCGTGTTCAACAAGATGATTGGCTGATAATTAGAGCATTCTGTTGTATCTTTCCCATCTTTTGGTTTTATTGTAATTGTTTCTCTCCAGGATAAAGGGATTTCTCTTTTCCTCAAGACCCAGTTAAATGTTCTGAGCAACAGTGGGGATAACAAATCTTGAAAGGTCTTATACCACTCTCTTGTAAACCCATCAGAACCTAGGGTCTAGAGATTGCCTTTTGAAGTTCATCTATGGATATATCAGCCACTAATATTTTATTATGGTCTTCTGTGATTGTTGGAAGACAGACTGGTAGAAGCAGAGAGTCAGGTGAGTTACCCCTTTACAGTCCATCTGTGCATAGAGTTTTTGGTAATATTTTTCAAAGTTATTATTAATTTCCTAAAATTTGTATTTCATTTCTTTCGTAGTTGGATCTTTAATTCCCTATATTCCCCTCTGTGCTTTTCGGTTTCTCTACCTATATGCCAAAATTTTGACTGCGTTACTACCTACTTCATTATACCTCTGTTTTAAATTTTTTTTTCTGAATCTCCATATCATACATATATAATGGGCATTTAAGTACATTTAAAATAAACTTCCAAGAAAACAGGTGTTTACTATTTTCAAAGCCCAAGTGACATGCCTACAAAAATACTAAAATGGATATTGTAATGAAAAATATATACAGTATTATTCACTTCAATGTCGATGGGAAAAAATAAATATGAGCGGAGAGCGTGTCATCCATGCGCAAAGTTGCAGAAGTCTCACTCAACATCGCAGTGGTAGCCATATTTCCTGCAACGTCATCAGCAGATGTCACACTGGGACATTTGCCATTGAAAAGATGTAGTGGCACCTGCTATGGGAGAGGAACAACATAGATTTTCAGATTTTTCCGTTGCCCCTTCTGACACGCAAGCTCTTTTCGAAGAAAACATCTCACAATCCAGTGAAGTGACCAGGGCAATATTACCCTATTGTTTCGAGCCATATTTACAGTGAAGAAAATAAGTATTTGAACACCCTGCTATACTGCAAGTTCTCCCACTGAGAAATCATGGAGGGGTCTGAAATTTTCATCGTAGGTACATGTCTTCTGTGAGAGAGATAATATAAAATGAAAAATCCAGAAATCACAATGTATGATTTTTTTTTTTTTAACAATTTAGTTGCGTGATACAGCTGCAAATAAGTATTTGAACACCTAAGAAAACTAATGTTAATATTTGGTACAGTAGCCTTTTTGCAATTATAGAGGTCAAACATTTCCTGTAGTTGTTCACCATGCGATACAGCTGCAAATACGTATTTGATCACCTGTCTATCAGCTAGAATTCTGACCCTCAAAGACCTATTAGTCCGCCCTTAAAAGTCCACATCCACTCCATGTATTATCCTGAATCAGATGCACCTGTCTGATGTCGTTACCTCTATGAAGACACCTGTCCACACCATACAATTAGTAAGACTCAAACTTGTAACATGGCCCAGACCAAAGAGCCGTCCAAAGACACCAGAGACAAAATTGTACAACTCCACACAGCTGGAAAGGGCTACGGAGAAATTGCCAAGCAGTTTGGTGAAAGAAGGTCCACTGTTGGAGCATTACAAAATGGAGGAAGCTAAACATGACGGTCAGTCGAAGTGGAGCCCCATGCAAGATAAAACCTCGTGGGGTCTCAATGATCCTCAGAAAGGTGAGGAATCAGCCCAGGACAACAAGACAGGAATTGGTCAATGACCTGAAAAGAGCTGGGACCACAGTTTCCAAGGTGACTGTTGGTAATACACTAAGACATCATGGTTTGAAATCATGCATAGCATAGAAGGTTGCTTAAACCAGCACATGTCAAGGCCCATCTTAAGTTTGTCTATGACCATTTGGAAGATACAGAGGAGTCATGGAAGAAGGATTTTTGGTCACATGAGACCAAAATGGAACGTTTGCCATAATTCCACAAACCGTGTTTGGAGGAAGGCGAATGATGAGTTCCATCCCAAGAACACCATCCCTACTGTGAAGCATGGGGGTGGTAGCATCATGCTTTGGGGTGTTTTTCTGCACATGGGACAGGACGACTGCACTGTATTAAGGAGAGGATGACTGAGGCCATGTATTGTGAGATTTTGGGGAACAAGCTCTTTCCCTCAGTCAGAGCTTTGAAGATGGGTCATGGCTGGGTCTTTCAACATGATAATGACCTGAAGCACAAAGCCAGGAAAAACAAGGAGTGGCTCCGTAAGAAGCATATCAAGGTTCTGGCGTGGCCAAGCCAGTCTCCAGACGTTAACCCATTATAAAATCTTTGGAGGGAGCTGAAACTCTGTGTTTCTCAGCGACAGCCCAGAAACCTGTCTGATCTAGAGAAGATCTGTATGGAGGAGTGGGCCAAAATCCTTCCTGCAGTGTGTGAAAACCTGGTGAAAAACTACAGGAAACGTTTCACCTCAGTAATTGCAAACAAAGGCTACTATACCAAATATAAACATTGGTTTTCTCAGGTGTTCAAATACTTTTTTGCAGTTGTATCGCACGAATAAATCGTTCAAAAAATCATACATTGTGATATCTGGATTTTTCTTTTGAGACACAGTGGACATGCACCTCCGATGAAAAATTCAGACCCCTCCATGATTTCTAAGTGGGAGAACTTGAAATATAGCAGGGTGTTCAAATACTTATTTTCTTCACTGTAGATGATATGCGGATCAGTTCTAACAACAGACTCCCCGACAGTATGACAGTATGTAGCGTACTCAGGCGCCAGCGACGACAACAACGTGGCCCAGGAGCAACGAGCCACCGCAGCCTGGCCGCGACGAGGCAATCACGGCTTCGGGCAGGGTGGCTCATCGCGGCGCCAAGCTTGACCGCTTTCCGGCATTGTCGTTGCTCAGACCTGAGTGCGCCATCGTCGGTGGCGATGAACAATGGGGCATTATTCATCCGTCGCCGTTGTTCATCCGTTGGCGTTGTTCATCGCCGACGGCAGCGGCGCACTCAGTTGTGAGTGAGGACAATGCAGAAGATGAAGATTTGTGTATAAAATTCCCCTGTTGCACCTGTGGGTGCAGACAAAGTAATTTCTGTCCCTTTCAACCTCCCCACAACCACATTATATCTTCCTTCTTTTATCTATGATTTCTGATATTCAAAAATCACCCTTTTAAAAAAGTGTAGCGTCTATGAATAGACCCGATTAAAGCTCTGTCTATTAAGTTTAGGTTACTCTTCTTCTTTTCCTTTCGGTTTGTGCCGTTAGGGGTCACCACAGCGTGTCATCTTCCTTTTGGACCTTTTTGTCTATTTTTTATTGTTCCATTCACTCATTCCACAACCCCAGCACTTTGTGGATGATAGGCACAGTGATGTTTTAAATTAATATGAAACATTTGTCCTATTTTGCCAATTATTTAATTTACAAAATGCGTTCCATTGTCACTATAAATCGTCTGCGGTATACCATAGCGTGGTATTATGTCTTTGCATAAAGCTTTCGCTACTGTTAATGCATCAGGTTTTTTTGTTGGAAATAATTCTATCCACTTGGAAAATCCATCATTGATAACAGTATTTATTTCCTTCACGCGGATTTCATTCAACAAAATCTATATGTATTCTTTGAAAAGGATAAGTTTGTGGGGGAAATCTGGCCCTTTTTGGTCTGAGGTTACCTTGTGGGTTATGATTAGATCAATCATGCCTTACAAAATTTCTTTGAATAGTTATTAAAGCCGTAGGTTGTAAAATGTTGGTGTACCTGTGACATCATCCCTCCATTTGAGACATGATAGTTCCCGTAGCTCAAAATGGCCGCCCATTTATACAATCTTTAGGTAAAATGGGTTTTTGTTCTGTGCTAACATATACACCATCTTTTTGTGTTGCCCCATGTTTTTTTCCAATATTCCTGTTCTTGAGCTTTATTGTTGCATCTCAATAAGTGTTTGGTTATTTAGGTATTGTTGTCACAGTGTCTCTTGTAGTCCCAGAAATGGTTTTGAAGCTGCTTCCTTCGCTATTTTGTCTGCAAAATCATTTCCTTTTGAGACGGAATCTGTCTTCTGTGTATGTGCTGCACATTTGCATATAGCTAACTGCAGAGGAAGTTGTATTGCAGTAAGGTTAGGTTAAGTCTTTTAGCAATTATGCATGGGTGACTGGTCTACCTGTTGATGTCACCATTCCTCTGTTTGCCCAGTATCTGGCGAATACATGTACTGTTGAAAACGCATACTTGTTGCTTTTTATCCTTTCATTAGTTTACATGGTTCTGTCAACGCCACGAATTCTGCTGCTTGCACTGAATAGGATGACTGTCATAATTCTGTCTTTCGTACTGTGTGTTATGTGACTACTGCATATCCTGTTTTAGTTTTTCCAAATTCATCTTTCCAAGATGAGCCATCTACAAAAAGTATTTGACCTTCATTTAATTGTTGATCTATTAAGTCTAATCTACTTTTGCTGTTCAGTTTCATCTTGACAGTCATTTTGTGGTAAAGGGATTCAATTTGCTGGGTTTAATGTCATGCACCTTTCCAGAGTGAGATGTGGTTGAGAATATAGTCATGCAGGACAGATGTCATGCAGGTGACAAAAATGTCATATTTGTCTGTAACAGAAGTGCTGAAACAGCATGTGGCACACGCAATGTCAGTGGATGAAACAACACTATTGATGCACTACTTTCAACTGCCATTGATACAGCCACAATTGCTTTGATGCATTGTGGCTGAGCACATGCCACACTGCCAAGTTTAGATGAAAAGTAGGCAATTGGCCTTAATTTATCACCATATTGTTGTGTCAATACTGATGTCATGAATTTATCTTTACAATCAACCATTTGTATAAAAGGTTTATTGTAGTTGGGCAAGGCTAATGCTGTAGCCAATACTAGTTCCTTTTTTATCCTCCACTCCCTGAGAAGGGTTGCGTCAGGAAGGGCATCCGGCGTAAAAATTGTGCCAAACATATGTGCGTTCATCTGAGATGACACGCTGTGGCGACCCCGAAAGGGACAAGCCGAAAGAAACTTACTTACTTTTTATCAGATAAAGCCTTATCTGATTCTTCTATCCAATTCAACAATGATGTCATTTTGAGGTCTTCGTCATACATTAATTGGACAACGGCGCAGTTATCTCAGAATTATTTGGTATCTATGCCCTGCAATAATTAGTCAGTCCTAAAAATTACATCTTTTTTTTTGGAGGTTTTGGTGCATTAAACCAAAACTATTAACTATTTTTCTGTCATCTCAAGTCGTTATACCTCCTGCAGTACGCTTGTCCCCAAGTACTTAACTTGTAGACAAATTTGCAATTTGGCATTGCTAACCTTGTGTCCTTCCTGTGCTAAATGTTTCAACAATGCTAATATATCCTTTTTGCAGGTTTTCTCATCGGGTGATGTGAGTAAGACGTCATCTACTTCTTCTTCTTCTTCTTCTTTTCCTTTTGGCTTGTCCCGATAGGGGTCGCCACAGCGTGTCATCTTTTTCCATCTTAGCCTATCTTCTGCATCTTCCTCTCTAACCCCAACTGCCCTCATGTCTTCTCTCACCACATCCATAAACCTTCTCTTTGGTCTTCCTCTCACTCCTTTGCCTGGCAGCTCCTTCCTCAGCACCCTTCCACCAATATACTCAATCTCTCGCCTCTGAACATGTCCAAACCATCGAAGTCTGCTCTCTCGAATCTTGTCTCCAAAACATCCAACTTTGGCTGTCCCTCGAATGAGCTCATTTCTAATCCCTATCCAACCTGCTCACTCCAAGCGAGAACCTCAACATCTTCATTTCTGCTACCTCCAGTTCTGCTTCGTGTTGTTTCTTCAGTGCCACCGTCTCTAATCCGTACATCATGGCCGGCCTCACCACTGTTTTGTAAACTTTGCCCTTCATCCTAGCAGAGACTCTTCTGTCACATAACACCCCAGACACCTTCCGCCAGCTGTTCCAACCTGCTTGGACCTGTTTCTTCAATTCCTTACCACACTCACCGTTGCTCTGGATACACTCATAGGGCTAGTTAAAAAAAAACATAACAGTAAAACTCACCTCCTTTGCACATATATTCCACTGGTCTCGCCCTTACCTTTTCCGCTGGAGTGCCCCCTTGCGGCCCGAAGAAAAAAAAATGCACAAATTAGCCGCATTACAGCATAAACCACAGGGTTAAAGCATGTTGGGGTAAAGTATGGAAGTCAGGGGTGCTAAATGTGTCAATGTGCGTGGATTGGCGTTGTTCACCGCTGTTGCCGGGGTCGGCGTGTGGCCACGTGCGGGAGGAGAAAGGAGCTCTCACCCCACCGGCCACCGGTGTCTGGGCACCCATGAAGTAGTTAATTCGCCCAGGATGGGTTCTCCTGAGTACGCTACATACAGTACTGTCATACAAAAATTAAAGTGACCTTAATAAAATGACCTAAGAAGGGTATGACTATACCCAGTGGTAGTTAAAAGAAAAAAAAAAAAAAAAAGAGCGTCCTTCGGCATCTCCTGGCTCGCGAGTGAGTGTCCCGCGCGCATGCACACACACAATTGTAGCATAGTGAGGCATGTTTGTGTGTTTGTGTGTGTGAGTGCGAGATCAACAGAGGCGACACTACTTATACGTTTCCAGTTCTCATTCCTGTTTTCTATATATTTGCATTTTTAAGGCTGAGTTCTTTGAACTTTTGGCTGCGTGAGTGTGCAAGGAGGCCCACCCTCTGCATTATTGTTGGTTTGTCACTTATCTGCCTCTCTGTTCCAAATAGAAAGCCCTGTTGACTACAACAAAAAAGAGAGGGTGGGAGATTTGATTTAAAACAAAATGGAGGGACAGTTTGATAAGGAAAGTGAATGGTTCGATTTGCAAATACCAAACCATTTTGAACAACATTTTGAACAAGTGTTGCTCAGTGACCAAGTGAAAAATGCATATGATGTGTGTGTTGGAGGGTTGCCTGAAAAAGAACGAGATAGTGAGAAAGAACAGTTGAAAGAATCAATGAAGTGTTGTGAGAATGGATGGTTTCCTCCATTGTCTTCGACTGCTTGCTGTTTGGTGACATTAATGAAAGAAATGGAATAAACTTGTGTTAAAAGAGCGGCGGCTCTAAAGTTGGAAGTGGAAAAACTAAGGTTGTCTCCAAAAGATAGAAGGGTGAGAGAGAATGCTAGGAAAGTTGTGGAAATGAAAGCGAAAGCAAGAATGAAGGCAATGGGATGTGCGTTAAAGTTTGGCAGTCAAGGAAGAAAGTATTGGTCTGGTACCCTCAACACCCAAATTGCACTCCGCGCCGCCGCTTTACTTGGAGGAGAAACGGCCTTGGGCGTTTTCTCCAACTAACCCATTTGTACCGTCACCTTACCATAAACCGGGAAAGCTTTAAATGAATTTCATGCTCCAGTATGGAATGTAATTGCGGGCCGGCTCGAAGTACATGTAGACGATCTCACTCGTACACAACAGACATCAAACATGAATCCAGCTGCAGAAACTTTGGCTACTGGAGTGACCACCCCCATTAGTGAATTCGAAGGCAGATTGTAAAAAGTGGCCAACTTGAGAGCTGACCCATTCACACATTTGACTCAGCTAGGACTGTAGAAGGCAGAATTAAATAGACACCAACAGGTTCCATAAAATATGAGGCTCTTACACGAGAAAATTATTTGACCTTGTCTACAGGATTAGATACTTTATTTCCAATCCCTGAGTTTGTCATTTCAGATCTGGTGTTTGCTCCCAAAGAAGATGAGGAGGCCACAGCTTTTGTTGACTGAGCCCTCAATGATTTCACTCTGAAAACAGGACACGCCCCTATGACCTCCACTTTGCATTCGCAAGTGTTCCGAGCAGCCATTTTGAAGGGCGTTCCCAAGTCAGTGCCGCAGGCCATGGAGGCCAATCCAGACCTTCTTAGTTGTAAGGTTGACTGGTGGT
Organism: Syngnathoides biaculeatus; assembly: GCF_019802595.1. Classification (NCBI taxonomy): domain Eukaryota; kingdom Metazoa; phylum Chordata; class Actinopteri; order Syngnathiformes; family Syngnathidae; genus Syngnathoides; species Syngnathoides biaculeatus. Next base: position 688,320 of record NC_084658.1, read on the forward strand.
AAACATCATTTGAGGAGACATGCTAAAGAAAAAGAGTCTAAGGTTGACAAACACAAGACTACAGAAACACAACTAGCCATGTTGCAGTTGCAAAATCTAGAAGCAGGAAGACGCCACTCTTGCTCTGATCTCATCTCCCTCTGTCGGTTCCAAGTGCATGATGTATCAAGCAGGTTCATTCATGGGTTGAGGTGCGGCCCTGGTGGCCGTAACTTGTGCTTCAATTGTGGATGGCCTGGTCATTTGGCCCGCAAGTACAGACAGCGACCTCAACCGTCTGAATGGGGCACGTGACTACAATCAAGGAGGTTTCAACCAATCCCAAGAGAGCCAAATTAAGTCACAGACTCTTTTGCATTCTTTTGTGTTTGCACCTAACTGTACAGTCAATCTTTTGGGCAGAGATCTCCTCATCGCCACATGCCCTCTCATCAAATGGACCCCTGATGGACTCATCCTGGAATTTCCAGATGATAACACCTACTGCTGCTTGGCTGCCTCTGCCTTCAGTGCCACCATCTAGTTCCCATTTGTTGAACATCACCCTGTTGCATGCCCCACTGCCGACATCTACTGGGCAAGAGTGGATATTGACTCCAGTGGTTGGCTCGAAGCTGAACACTTTTGGACTCTCCTTGGGTTCGCAACCTCAGATCTTATGATATGGTAACTGATTGTATGCATTGCACTCTGTACTATGACAGATCAGCGGATGAGATGTATAGTGAGGCATTTCAGGAAATTGAAAACAACATATGGAAATTGAACATAGGTGATTTGGTTGCAGGCAAACCAGGTGTCGCCTTTTCAGTGTTCCTGACTCCTGAAAAACTCAAATGGTACAGGATGGCGGATCCCCCGGATCCTTCTTTGCCTCCTTGTCACCCACATGTCTTATTTATGGTCTCGCCTCAGCACATAGTGAAGGATCTCGGTCCGTTTGTCCTGCCATGAACACTGGCTACTGATTGGCAAAATTCATTTCACTCTCAATTGCTCTATTCCCCGTCACTTGATGCTTGTCAAGTCAACTTACAGGAGGAGCACCTGTCCCTCTCCAGACCTGCAGGGGGCAGAGAAACCCCAATCGCACAACTCTTCAAACTTCCTGTCAGAGGCTAGGGGTGGCCATATTGGTCACAGGCAGCATGTGAGCTTGTGTGGAACAAAGAAAGCCTACCAGCAAAAGGAATAAATCACTAACAAACAACTGAAGCAACCAAGAAGCAACTAAAAAAACCCGAAGGCACCCCTCAGTTTCCAGTCAGACGCAACTGGTAGGGAAAAGACTTGGATGCTAATTGGTTAATTTGTTTAATTTCAGCGACAAGGTATGTTGTTTGTGTTTGTCTAATTTCTGAATTAATCCAAAGTATTCATGGAGACAAAGTGGATGCTTTTGTTTGGTTTATTCAATCAGTTATGGTGCTTATTTATTTTTTACTTTGTTACTTTGAATACGTAAATGTATGTCATTAATATACTTAAAATGTGATTTGTGAGGTTAAAGTAATGCTTTGATGACCCATTTATTTAAATTAAAAATAATGCAATGTGTTCAATGTGCTTCTTTGTTCAAGGTTTTCAATCTAATCAACCTCTAATCACCCTCTAACCACCTTCAACATCAATAAAGTGTGAAAAGAGAGATTTGAGTTGTTCATGTGTTTGAAGACCAAGGCCCTTTTCAAGTTGGGGCAAATAACTGAGGCAGTTAAAGACAACTTGACAGTTGAAAACCAGTGTGGCAGCAAAGACAAAGGATTAACGGCCTCAAGTCTACACAGTCAACGCATATGGCGGAAGAAGCCACAGGTAAAGCAATCAAGCTGCTGAAGCAAGAGAGGACCTCAGCAAAGAGTGCTTTCACCAAGCAGGCCAACTACCTATGCACAGCTGTTGGACACCTGGAAAAGTCAGAGTTGCAAAAGGAATTCAGAATACTCTCTTTACTTGCATGGAATGTAAATGACACCAATGACAGCTATGAACTCGGCATACTAGCTGAACTGGGAGGTGATGAGGAAGATGAAGAAATGACATTGGATAAGCAGCAACAGGTGGACCTGGCGAAGACCATAGCGGACTGCAACACCAGGCTGGTCAAAGTGAAGCAGACAGTGCAGTCCAACCTCTGGTCCAGGTATTGGGAAAGTGAGCTGACGTTCACAATTGAAGAGGGAGAATCAGCTTGTGAAGGGGCCCATGCAATTCCTGTGTCTGTGGTGAACAAAGATGCCTATGAACATCAAGTAGATGGTGCAGAGAAACTCATCAATGATGTGATGGCAAGCTTCGCGGAATGGGAAGAATGGATCCCGGGAGCAGAAAAAACCCTTCTGGATGGCAGAGTGAAAGGCTTAAGAAAACTGAAGAACAGCCTCGAAACCAAAAAGGCAGAATTCCTAGTGGTTCAAAGAACTGCAGAGGAGGAAATTAGAGGAAGAGCTCTTCAGGTACAGCCTGGAGCCCAGCAGCCTGTTCTTAAAATTAAACCCACCATCCTACCCAGATTCTATGGCTCAAAGTCAAGACTTCCATCAATGGAAAAGGGACTGGGAGAGTCTTCAGAGACAAGGTGAGCCAACTGGCTCAGCAGAAGCCAAAAAGATCCGGCTTCTCAACAGTGTTTATGAGAAGATCCGCAGAGACCTAAGACTGTCCACCAACAAGACCGCAGAGGACATGTTCAAGGTGCTGGAAAGCAGATTTGGAAACAAAACAACCATAGCCCTGGAGATCATTGAGGACCTGAAGAAAATCCCCCCTCTGAAGTCATACCAGCCCAGGAAAATGATTGAAATGATCCAATCGGTTGAAAAGGCCTCACAGAGCTCGGCAATACTGGAGCCATCAAGAATCTGCTTGTAACCAAATCAATAGAGAGCAAACTGCTTGATACAATGAAGAGGGACTTCCTCGTCTTTATGGTCAATCCGGCAAATGCAGTCACACCAGACAACCACTTCGATAGCCTCCTAAACTACCTGAAAACTCAAGAAGAGGTCTTGGAGAGGCTTGAGCAGCTTGGAGTATGTGAGAAGCCAGACAAAAAGTCAGCTGACTCCAAGAAATACGCCCAAACCAGGTCTACAAGAAAAGGGGGATGTGTCGTCTGTGGAGTTGAGCGGCACAAAGAAAAACTTTTCTTCTGCAAAAAGTTGAAAGAACTGAAGCCAAAAGACAAGTTGAGTGCTGTGGAAAGACTGGGAGCCTGCACAAGGTGCCTAGAGTGTCATGGAGAAGAGAGTGAATTCAAAGACACTTACCTGTGTAGGAAGCAGAACTGCAGAGAGACCATCACTTCTTCCTGTGCTGGAACGGAGACCTTAAAAATGCTGAGACAGACAACATCAAGGCCAAACCTGAGGAGGCACAAACTGACAGAAGAACAACAGCAATTTGTGTCTGAACTGTCCCCTGACATGGCAGAAAAATTCAAGAGAGCCTTTATCAAGATCACTCTGCACAGACAAGCCTGCAGGGATGGAGCAGAGTGCATGTAAAGAACTCCCAGTGATCCTTATGCTCCTTGAAGTTACAGCCAATGCAGGTCATAAGATTGGGACACTGACTTAGCATCTGACACAAATTACATTACTCACAGCGCTGGCAGGAGACTCAACCTCAGAAGTGAAAAAATCTCTTTAGTTGTCCACGGCATTGGAGGAATTGCCCTGAAAGTAAAGACAAAAAGATATCACCTCAGAGTGAGGGTCAAGACACCCGCAGGAACCGAAAGAGCCATTGAACATTCAATCAGTTATGGTGCTTATTTATTTATTTACAGTTATGGCTTGGAGGAAATAGCCACAGTACAGAGAACAGTCAAACCTAAAGAACTGAAGAGGTTCTTTCCAGATGCCAGTTCAGAGGACCTGCACAGACCAGAGCAAATCGAACTGCTCATCAGTCATCGGGAAGGACGGCTTGTACTGCAGAGGGTGATGGTGATTGGAGACCTCGTCTTATGGGACGGCCCACTGGGGAAGACCGTTGGTGGAACGCACACAGACCTCTTTGAGAAAGTGAGTTTGGCACCTCACACATCCAAAACCCACTTTTCACGGTCCATGAGAGCCACAGGTGTGAAATATCAAGAACTCAGTGTTATAGGGGGATTCAAAGCTGAAACCAAAAGTATGGTTGCAGATAAAGAATTTCACAACTGGTGGAAATGGGACAGTATTGGAGCAGCTTGCAGACCAAAGTGTGGAGGATGCAGATGTGGCAACTGCCAGCCAGGAGGCAAGGAGATGATACTGAGCAAGGGAGGAGAGCTGGTAATCATCAAGAAAGACTTGGGTTATAAAAGGCCGAAGACTGGCTCAGAAGATTGTAAATGGCTGTGTGACATGCAGCAAAGCCAATGCCAACAAATCATGAGTGACCTCCCATCTGAGCAGATAACACCAGCCAAACCATTTCAATACACATCAGTGGATTTGTTTGGCCCTTACGAAGTGAAGGATGAGGTGAAGAAGAAAGCAAGGCTCAAGGTATGGGGGCGAGTCTTCTGCCGCATGGCATCCCGAGCTCTACACTCAGATGTCGTAAGTGACCAGTCGTCTGAGGGTTTCCTGTTGGCCTACAAGAGATTCACAGTATTGAGGGGACATCCAAAGAAAATGTGGTCAGACGCAGGAAAAAACTTTGTGGGTGCCAGACGCGCCCTCAAAGAACTGTATGCTTTTCTGAAGAAGCTGGAAACATCCAAAGTTGAGAATGAAGCCTCCAAGCATGGAACAGAATGGAGCTGGAAACTTCACCCTGCTGATTCCCCTCACAGGAATGGAGCTGCAGAGGCTGCTGTACGCAGAGTGAAACGTGCTCTGCACAACCTCTATGACGCATCATTGTTCTAATCCCTGGAGAAGAACAAAAGTACCAAAAAAGGAAAAGACAATGAGCATCCAGGACTCATGTGATCTCTCTGGGTTCAAGAACCAAGATATCAAGTGGGAGGTGTCAAATCAACAAACAGGAAGAGCACCTGTCCCCTCCAGACCTGCAGGGGGCAGAGAAACCTCAATTACACTACTCTTAAAACTTCCTGTCAGAGTCCAGGGGCGGCCATATTGCTCACAGGCAGCATGTGAGCTTGTGTGGAACAAAGAAAGCCTACCAGCAAAAGGAATAAATCACTAACAAACAAATGAAGCAACCAAGAAGCAACTAAAAAACCCGAACGCACCCCTCAATTTCCAGTCAGACGCAACTGGTAGGGAAAGGACTTGGAGGCTAATTGGTTAATTTGTTTAATTTCAGCGACAAGGTATGTTGTTTGTGTTTGTCTAACTTCTGAATTAATCCAAAGTATTAATGGAAACAAAGTGGATGCTTTTGTTTGGTTTATTCAATCAGTTATGGTGCCTATTTATTTTTTACTTTACTTTTGAATACGTAAATGTATGTCATTAATATACTTAGAATGTGATTCTTAAGGTTAAAGTAATGCTTTGATGACTTATTTATTTAAACAAAAAATAATGCAATGTGTTCAATGTGCTTCTTTGTTCAAGGTTTTCAATCTAATCACCCTCCAACCACCCTCTAACCACCTTAACCATCAATAAACTGTGAAAAGAGGAAGATTTCAGTTGTTCATTTGTTTGAAGACCAAGGCCCTTTTCAAGTTGGGGGAAAGAACTGAGGGAGTTAAAGACAACTTGACAGTTGAAAACCAGTGTGGCATTGGATTCAGTCTAACACATTTTTACCCACTTCTGTTTTAGAGCACCAGCTTCTGGATAGGCACCATGGACATGAAACAACTGACAGCGATTTTGCTGGTCAACTTCTTGATTCCCTTCCCACATCGCTGTGGTCCATGAATCCCACTGATGTTGGTCTCTGCAACGTATCCCCTGTTGTGTTTCAGATGAAACCAGGACAAATATATGTTCCCCAATACTCTGTAAAAGAGGCTGGGATGATTGGCATTTCAGAAACAATTGACGGCTTGCTCAAAGCAGGAGTGTTGTGTAAAATTCCTGGCTCTGATTTTAACACCCCCATCTTGCCTGTTGAAAAGAAGAACACTGGAAAGTTTCTCATGGTCCATGACCTGCGAGCAATTAACGCCCCCGTGTTAACCCTCAATTTGTCCGTCCCCAAACCCGCACTCTGCATTGTCCCAAATTACATCAGCCCACACTCATTTCACTTGCATTGACTTGGCTAATGCTTTCTTTTGCTTCACCCTTCAATGAAGCAATTTTTTTGCTTTCACTTGGAATGGTGTTTGCTACTCCTACAATCACCTGCCTCAAGGCTTTGTTCTTTAACCTGGACTCTTCAATGACTGTCTTTGTCAGTCTGCTTGAATTGCCTCATGGGGTTCTCCTGGTGCAGTATGTGGATGTCCTCTTGCTGGCGGCTCCATCTGAAACTTCTTGTCTCGAAGCCACGACGTCTTTGCTTTCTCATTTGGCCTTTGTTGGACAGAAGTGTTCTAAGTCCAAAGTCCAGATTGCCCGACCACAGGTTTCCTTTCTCGGATGTCTGATCTCATGCCATGGCACAGGAATGTCTCCTTATCACAAAGACAATATCCTCCATCACCCAAAACCAACAAATGTCAAATCCATGCTTGCCTTTCTCGGTCTTTGCAAGTACTCCAGGCATCATGTTCCAAACTTTGCTGAACTCACTCACCCACTCCGATGGATGCGCAATGAACAAGGTAAGCGCAATCTTTCTAACACTCTTTGTTTGACCACGGAAGCTTGCTTCATCTCCTTGAAACAACATCTTTCCACTGCTGCAGCTCTTGCAATTCCTGATTAGAGTCACATGTTCTAGCTCGACGTGTCTGAAAAGATCGGCAGTATTTCTGCTGCTCTTGATCAGATGGGGGAAGGAGGAAGTTGACAAGTTTGTCTATATGCATCAATCCATTGGAAAAATACGAGCAAAGACACTCAATTTATACTTTTCACATCTGTTCAAGCCAGAGTAATTCAGAAGACATCTCACATTGTTCTTCATCATCCGCTGACTGTGCGAACATCACACAGTAAAGTCCAGTATGTCACGAGTCAAGCTTTCACCATGAACGGAGGAAGACAAAGGAAAATTTAGGTAATTTTCAGAGAACCACATATTCTCTTTACTCATGAAGCAGTAAACATGGCTGAAGATCTGATCTGAAGGAGAACCGCATTGTTGTGTACAAAAAACTCCGGAAGAAAACTGTCTGCACTGAACTTTATGAGACACGTCTTGACAACTCGGACTCGATTCTTTTCACAGACGGATTTGCAGTCAGCCAACCCACAGAAACAAGTTTTGAAAAACTTCAAGCAGAAAGAATTCCAGGCTCCCAGTCAGCACAAAGAGCAGAAATTTTGGCATAACAGCAGCACTCAAGTTGGCAAAAAAAAATCAGTTAACATTTACACAGATTCAGTGTATGCACACATGACAGTTCTTGTTGCATTAAAAGAATGGCAGCAAAATGATTTCCACACTGCAACCGCTACACCCATTAAACATCAGGACGACATTCTCAAATTACGAGATGGTTTAATGTTCCCGACAGCGGTGGCAGTCCTTAAATCCAAAGGTCACTCTCGAACTAATGATTTTGTATCAGTAGGAAACGAATCAGCAGATCGAGCAGCAAAAAAGGTTGCGGGGTACCAACCAACACTACAACTAACTGTAAGTGAGTCTGAATGTCACAATCAACAGGAGGTGACAGTAGAAACACGAAAGTCGAAATTGGGTGTCAAAGTTGATGATGGCATATGGCGAAAAGAGGGTAAATGCATTCCATCTCAGACTCAATTGACAAATCTAATTTCTGAAGCCCATGGAACATGCCATGTAGGTGTGGATGAAAGACTGAGACGACTCCATGACTGGTGGCATCCTTTCATGAGACAAATTGTTAAAGGTGAACTGCAGAATTCCAGCATTTGCAGTAGGTATAACAGTATACCTACAACGAAACCACCACAGGAAATCCTTGATCTGGACGTCGACACCCCTGTTCAGGTAATCTCAATAGGATTTCACCGACATGATTAAAACAGTGTCAGGTTACCGGTATTTCCTAGTCATAGTAGATTAGTTTTCACGATGGCCAGAGTCATATCCCAGCAAACCTGAAACAGCACGCATAGTGTTTTAAACATTTGGTTAATCACTATATTCACAACCAGACGGTCCCCTCGAAATGAATACTTGTGAATGTGTAGTTAAAAGTAATTAAACATAAATGGTCTGAACTTGGGTGTACAGGTCCTGTGTTTGATGGATTCCAAACTGATAGTTATACTGTTTGCCAGACGGAATAATAAAGTCTCTTAATTTTGAACTCAGATTGTGTCTTGAGAAACCACGAGGCTACCCTGACTGATGGCCACATCATACTTGAAATATGCGCCTGACAGATGCCGTGGCAGGTAACAGGACGGGAGGAACCATGATGGACAGTTAATAAGAGGCACATAGTTAAATTTCACATAGTTGAATATCATATTTTAATTTGTTTGTAACATAATTTAAGAAAAAAAGTTCTTAGTTCTAAAGGTTAAACTGTGCTGAACAACCTAATTGTTTGTAAATGTCTGTAGTTTGATTGCAAAACAGTCTGGTTTCACACTGGATAATAAAGGATTCAATATATGTTTTAATGGCTCAATTTCCATGTTGCATGGCAACGTTGTTTCGATGTTCTTCGGGAACGTTGATTGTATGTGGGATTGTCACATTAATGCACTATACGAATGCAATGTTGTTTCAGTTCTTTAGAACAGTTTTGTTGAACTTTCGTCAGAACACAGTTCGACAGAACCTGGGTCCTAAGGGTCTAGAGCATTTTTTTAGAATTTTTTTAGGAAAGTTCTATAGAACTTAATTTCTAAAGTTCTACAGCATTTCTATAGAATATTTTTACGACCTTGGGTCCTAAAGTTCTATTTATTTGTATAGAATGTTTTTATAGAAAATCTTTGGCAATGTTCTGTACAAAATTTTTAGCAGGGAAGACTCATGGTGGGGGACTTTGTTTACATCACCGGTGCCGCGACGCTGCTGTGGTTTGTAAACAGTGTTCACCGCTGCCGGAGTTGATGATCCTCAAGAGCCGGCCTTTTAACTACCTAGGGAATTTACTGCTGTTCTGCTGGCAGCCATTCACATCCTTCCCAGCTCAACCAACAACAGGGGTGAGGAACTGTATGAACTCCACCGGGTCATCAGTGAGCAGTAGAAATCATACGCTGATGCCTTCCTCATCCTGGCTGGGGTTTTTATTCCCAATACCATGCTAATGCTTACATACAGAGTGCTGGTTAAAACGACCAATCCAACCAAGAAGAAGATCTGGGTGTGACTAGATGGGTCATCTGAGGCTCTCAAGGACGGCTTTGTGACCACAAACTGGAGCATTTTCAAACTGGCAGCCACCCACAACATCGCATACCTCCGCGACTACAGAGAGACCGTCACTGCTTGGCTTGAGGAACTGCGTGGATGATGTCATGGTTTCCAGAACTATCTCCATCAGGGCCAATCAAAAGCCATGGTTTATAATGGAAGTCCACAGGCTACTAAAGGCCTGGAATGCTGCCTTCAGAACAAGGGAGAAGGTGAGCCTCGGGACAGCTTGGGGCAACCTGTCACGTGGCACCAGAGAAGCTGAGAGGCAGTTCTCCAGGAGGATTGACGACCTCTTTAGTGACAGCAGAGTTACCAAGAACCTGTGACATGGTATCCAGACAATCAAGGACTACAAGCAACCTCCACTCCCCCTCAGACCTGCGACAACTCCTCTTTTCTGCTGGATCAGTTCATTGACTTCATTGCTCACTTTGAGGGAGACAGCACCACCCCAGCACAGAAGATCCCTCTGCCTCCCAATGACCGGGTGCTGCTGCTGTCTCTGGTCAGTGTGCAGAGAGCACTCAGAAGGACTCATATAAGAAAGGCCTCCGGATTAGACAACATTCCTGGCAGCGTTTTAAGAGATTGTGCAGATGAGCTCACAGGTACCCTCACAGACATTTTCAGCACCTCACTGAGTTGAGCCGTTGTTCTGATCTACATCAAAGCCACCACTATCATCACAGTCCACATGAAGCCAATTCCTTCCTGCTGTAATTAATACCACGCGGTTGTACTCACTCCCATCATTATGGAATCCTTCAAGCGGCTAGCCATGGAGCACATCAAATCCTCCCACCCCTCGATGGTGGACCCCTACCAGTTTGCATATCAGTCCAACCCCTTGACAGATGTTATCTCCATTCCCTTCTACTCAGCCCTCACCATCCTGGAGACCAATGACTCACATGTCAGAATGCTGTTCATTCACTTCAGCTGAGGATTCAACACCATCATCCCCGGGCAGCTCATCCTCAAACTAGACCGGCTGGGACTCAACACCTCCCTGTGCAATTGACTGTTGCACTTCCTGACGGGAAGACCCGAGACAGTCCGTGTTGCCAGCAACACCTCCAACACCATCACGGTGAACACAGGGGCCCCAATGGATGTGTGCTGAGCCCCCTCCGCTTCACTCTGCTAACCCACGACTACACACCCACACCCAACTTTATGAAGAGTTTGGAGTTGACATGGCTGTGGATGGTCTTGTTAACAACAACCATGAGACAAGCTACAGGAGTGAGATGAGCTGCCTGCTGATGCTGTACAAGGAAAACAATTTCCACCTGAAAATTGAGAAGACTAAGGAGATCATAGTGGACTTCAGAAGAGTGCACACCCAGCATTCCCTGCTAACCATCAACGGTGCTGAAGTAGAGCGGCAAGCAGCACCAAATTCCTGCGTGTGCACATTTCCAAAAACCTGTACTGGACCACCAACACCATGGAACTGGCTAAAAATTTCATCAGTGGCTCGACTTCCTGCGGAAACTGATAAGCGGAAGAGCCCCATCACCCATCATGACCTCCTTTTACAGAGGGGCAATCAAGACCATCCTGTGCACTAAACACCTAAAAAAAAAGAAGAAAATCATCCTGGACTTCTGGATGTGAAGAGGGTCCACTTCTTCAGATTTCTGGAAATTTAGATCACAGATAAACTCACCTAGACTGTAAATACCACGGCGGTGCTGAAAATTGCCCAGCAGTGATTCCACTTCCTGAGAGTGCTGAGGAAGAACAATCTATAAACCAATCTGCTGCTGGCTTTCTATGGAACCACCGTGGAGAGCATCACGACATCCTGCATCACAGTGTGGTATGCTGGATGTACAGCAGCAGACAGGAAAGCTGTGCAAAGAGTGATCAACAGCGTCCAGAAGATCACTAACTGCTCTCTGCTCGCCCAAGAGGACATTGCCAGTTCTTGCTATCACAGCAGAGTTACTCTTTCAGGGCTGTTCCCATCCTGGTCATCACCTGTTTAACCTGCTGCCTTCGGGCAGGTATTGCAGGTCCCACAAAAAAACGGACAAACAGACTCAAGACAGCTTTTTCCCTCGAGCTATCAACACCTCGACCATAAGACCACGAAACCAAACAGTACTGTAATCAAAAATTATGAAAATGAACTTTCTCCTTTGCTTTTCTAGTTGTCTGAGCAACAGTTAAGTACCAATAGATAATAGTCATACCAATGCCTGGACATGGAGAATAAGACGAAAAAATACACTGTATTTATCGATTTATTAGTTTATTTTTAAGTTTGGGGTTTTTTTTTAGCAATAACTGTGCCTTGATTGTAAATATTTTTTTATCTGAGTTGCTTTACTTCATGTTAAAGATGTTCTATTTTATTTTATTCGAGCAAACACCATGTGGATAAGCGCTCATTTCTTTCTATGCACAGTCGTAAGACAATAAAGGCTTTTGATCTGGTTTGATCGAGTTTTTAATTTATTTTTAATGAGTCTATTATAGCACCACAGGTCTGAGAGGAATGTTATTTCAGGTATGTTGCATCTCATGTATGTATAACAAATTTGGCAGTAAAGTTACATGAATTAGAAAGATGTCCACCCCCCGTCTACAAAGAAATGTCCAAATGGACAGAATTAGCATTGTAGTTGGATCTCAGTTTTTTTTTTTCTGTTGTAATGAAGAAAGATGTAAGGGATAACAATGATATAAGGAAAGTTGAAGTACTTAAAATGAAGAATCATTACCGTTGTAGGGACTGGGACTGAGGGTTTAGGTTTTTGAAATGCTTCAACAAATCTGCAGTCCGATCAAGGTGGTGTAACTTGGCTTGAGGCCTAAGAGAAGATGATAGAGGAATCACCAGATATGTAAGATTTGTAATTTTTCAAGGTTTCAAAACTTATTCACAAGTGACCATGTTTAACCATGTTTGCTTTGGACAATGCACCACTATTTGATCTGAGTCAGTCGATCTCAGAGCTCTACTGGGTTTGTGTTCCATAAGCATTTCTTTCTTGTATTCAGGACCTAAATCATTTAGTGATTTTTAGACCAGTAGCAGAACTTTAAAATCTATTATAAAGCTGACTGGAAGGCACTGCAAGGATTTCAGAATTGGAGTTATATGCTCGGACCACTTTGTTTTGTTCAGAACGCGAGCTCCAGCATTCTGAATGAGCTGCAACTGTTTAATACTCTTTTTTTTGGGGGGGAGTCCAGTCAGAAGACCGTTACAAAAGTGAAGTCTACTTTAGATAAAACCATGGATGAGCTTTTCCTGGTCTGCTTGACACATACTTCACTCTAGATATGTTCTTCAGATGGTAGAAGGCAGTTTTTGTGATTGATTTGATATGATTGTTGACAGTCAGGCGGCACGGTGGCTCACCTGGTAAAACGTTGGCCTCACAGTTCTGAGGTCCCAGGTTCAATCCCAGACCGGCCTGTGTAGAGTTTGCATGATCTCCCTGTGCCTATATAGCTCGAAGCCTAATTTGATCATAAGGATTTTCGGGATTACAGATAAATTGTCAAGACAACTTGCCCTTCATAGATAACCACGTAATATCGCTGGTATTATCCTGCCATTAACTTATTATAGTAGTTTTACTTGCGCCCAATCTCAAAAAGAGTCATCAATTTAGGCACTCCAAGTTGCCAATTCCTTCTCCCCACCAGCTTGCCACACGACAATTACACCTATAGAAAGACCTTGTCTCTTTGTCAGCGAAAACTGAACAAAAAGCCCGAACTTCCGTATCCAAGGTTTTTATAGCTTTTTGGTGGAACATTCTGGAAAATGTTGGCTGAATCTACGCCTAGTGGGAAGGGCCTCCTTTGGTTCATCCTATTGGGCCCCATTTGCCATTCCTGGCTTGACTTGTCATGCCCTTCTTTAGCTTCACTCAATTTTGTCATTCTCCCTTTAATGAATAAATGCATCTTTTTTTTTTTTTAAATATAACCACAACTCACGTTCGGTTTCACCCTAATTTTGAACAATAGCATAAATGTATCAACATTCTTGTGAATACAATTCTCTCATGCATTCTTAGGCTTGTTTTAGTTGGTTGCTCATCAGGTGTTGCCTTGTCTGAGAGACAGCCATACACAGGTTATATTCTTTTCACAAAGCTTTTTCAAAGCATCTTATTTTTTGCTAAAAGTCCAGTGGAAAAATAGTTGAAATCCATTTCTGCTTGCCGACTTCCCGCGTGGTCATTCGAGTGTGATGGGCTTCCTGTTCAGTAACTTGATTCTGCAACCATCTTGAAAAATGTTAGGTGTGGCTTGACAGCTGCATCCTGTCACTGTCTTTATATCAGAAATAAGATGTGAATACAAAGATATAACAATAATTGGGTTCTTAAGGTTGCTAACCCCAATATATGTATGTAATACAAAGATATGAAAAATAATCAGGTTTATATAAGGTTACTGACTTTGGTATACGTATGCAATGCAATGAGAAGCTAAACGTAGGGTACGTTTATCAGAGAGATCTTTGCCGTGCTGGTGACGCAATCAAGTGTAATTTTGTTTGGCGACATCTGGTGTCCAATTTGAGAGTTGGTGGCTCAGCTCAAAACATGAACCTTAAGCCATACACCCCAATTGTTATCAATTCGCTCCATTGCTATTTGTGGTATGGAAACCTATCTGACACGTGTTAACGATAACTAGATAATTATATCTTATGAATTATGTGAGTGCGTATACCCTTGATGAACTAAAGGATTACAAATCTTTACAAGCCTACAATTACTTTGTAAGTGGCTGGGTTCAAGATCTATGGGAGCGGGTGAGCGCTGACTCGTGTGTAATGGCAGCTCAGGTAAAACATTCTCAGAGGTCTACCGATCCACTCCCTGAATCATATCCCAAAAAGATGGTTGCGTTCTCTCCGGTCATTGTACCTTTATGGCCGGTCTTGGAGAAGTGTGTTCGCACGTGGCTGCCCTTCGTTTTGCAGTCAAGGCTTCAGTAAAATTATGGGATAGCAAGACAGTTATAGAAAAGAAGTCTTACTGGTTACTGCCTTCTGCAGTTAAAAATTAAAATCGAGTTTTTTTTCTCTTAAAGAATTCTCTATCATATCTTTGTGTAGAATACATAATTTATTCATTCCTTGTTGCCTCAAATATTTAATTGAAAACAGCTTACATAGCAAGGTACCAAAAATACTTTACAAAATAATTTACACACAGCTGTAAGATTAACACCTTGATAGATGATGTATTCCGATTTTAAAATATTCACGTTATTATATTTCTCATTTGCTTGTATTTTAACGGGTTACTTGTTACAAAATGATCCGAGCAAACTTTATAGTGCTCTTTGTTGGATCAGGAAGAAATCCATCTCGGTTGATCCTCGACAACCATAGGTTCCATCTTTCTGTCGACAGTCGCTTGGTTTTACTTCCCTGGTTGACAATGACCTTTGGAATATCAAAATACTTGATCTTTGTTTGCCCAGATTTAGCGCGGTTAGCATAGCCCCAAACTACGCATGTGTGGCCCATATTATAGGACAAAAGGGGCTTGCTTTGTTGAGATAAACGCTTCACTTTGTTCAGACACACAAAATGGCGGACAAGGGACTCCTGGGACTGTGGTGATGTCATCAGAAACCTATCCATAAATCTAGACGAGAAATTGGGCTCATGCACAAACCACACTTGAAATACCGTGTTCGCTTTGCTCTTACAGCACTCTGTATGAATGAATTAATAGATGAATGCCATTTACTGTCATTATACTGCTGGACAGCAAAATTGAACTATTCTTTTTCAGTGAATACACAAAAGCAAGGTAAAAAAAATAAATAAGAATAAAAAATATTTTCCTTTCAGCTTGTCCCATTAGGGGTTGCCACGGTGCATCATCTTTTTCCATCTAAGCCCATCTCCTGCATCTTCCTCTATCACACCAACTGCCTTCATGTCTTCCCTCACAACATCAATCAACCTTCTCTTTGGTCTTCCTATCATACTTTTGCTTGGCAGCTCCATCCTCAGAACCCTTCTACCAATATACTCACTCTCTCGCCTCGAGACATGTCCAAAACATCAAAGTCTGCTCTCACGCACACTTTGTCTCCAAAATTTCCAACTTTGGCTGTCTCTCGAATGAGCTCATTTCTAATCCCATCCAACCTGCTCACTCCAAGCAAGAACCTCAACATTTTCATTTCTGCTACCTCCAGTTCTGCTTCCTGTTGTCTCTTCAATGCCACCGTCTCTAATCCGTACATCATGGCTGGCCTTACCACTGTTTGATAAACTTTGCCTTTCATCCTAGCAGAGATTCTTCTGTCACATAACACACCTTTCGCTAGCTGTTCCAACCTGCTTGGACCCGTTTCTTCACTTCCTGACCACACTCTCCATTGCTCTGTATTGTTGACCCCAAGTATTTGAAGTCCTCCACCCTCGCTATCTCTTCTCCCTGGAGCCTCACTCTTCCCCCTCCACCCCTCTCATTGAAGCACATATATTCTGTTTTAATTTGGCTAATCTTCATTCCTCTCCTTTCCAGGTGCATGTCCACTGTGGGAGAGATAATCTAAAAAAAAAAAATAAATCACAATGTATGATGTTTTTTAATTATTTATTTATTATTTATTTATTTACCAGCTGATAAGTATTTGAACACCTTAACAAATGTTAATATTTTGTACAGTAGCCTTTGTTGTTTGTTCCAATTACAGAGGTTAAATTTTTCCTGTAATTGTTCACAAGGGTTGCACACACTGCAGGAGGTATTTTGGCCCACTCCTCCATACAGATCTTCTCCAGATCAGAAAGGTTTGTGGGCTGTCGCTGAGAAACATGTAGTTTCAGCTCCCTCCATGATTTTTCTCTTGGGTTTAGGTCTGGAAACTGGCTAGGCCACGCCAGAACCTAGATAGGCTTCTTATGGAGCCACTCCTCAGTTTTCCTGGCTGTGTGCTACAGGTCATTTTCATGTGGAAAGGCCCAGCCATGACCCATTTTCAATCCTCTGACTGAGGGAAAGAGGTTGTTCCCTAAAATCTTATAATACATGACTGCTGTCATCCTCTCCTTAATACAGTGCAGTCATCTTGTCCCATATGTAGAAAAACACCCCAAAGCATGATGCTACCAACCCCATGCTGCACAGCAGGGATGGTGTTCTTGGGATGGAACTCATCATTTGTCTTCCTCCAAACACGGTTAGTGCAATTATGACCAAGTAGTTCCATTTTAGTCTCATCTGACCAAAAAACCTTCTCACATGACTCCTCTGTATCATCCAAATAGTCAATGGCAAACTTAAGACGGGCCTTGACATGTGCTGGTTTAAGCAGGGGAACCTTCCGTGCCATGCATGATTTCAAACCATGATGTCTTAGTGTATTACCAACAGTCACATTGGAAACGGTGGTCCCAGCTCTTTTCAGGTCATTGACCAAGTCCTGTCATGTAGTCCTGGGCTGATTCCTCATCTTTCAAAGGATAATTGAGACCCCACGAGATGATATCTTGCATGGGGCTCGACTCCGATTGTGATTGACCGTCATGTTTAGCTTCCTCCATTTTGTAATGCTCCAACAATGGACCTTCTTTCACCAAGCTTCTTGGCAATTTCTCCGTAGCCCTTTCCCGCTATGTGGAGTTGTACAATTTTGTCTCTTGTCTCTTTGTACAGTTCTTTGGTCTTGGCCATGTGACAAGTTTGCGTCATACTGATTGTATAGGGTGGGGTATGCAGCTAATTACCTCACATGGGCGCATCTGATTCAGGATAATACATGGAGTGGAGGTGGACTTTTAAAGGCGGACTAACAGGTCTTTTAGGGTCAGAATAGCTGATGGACAGGTGTTCAAATACTTATTTGCAGCTGTTTCACACAAATAAATATAAAATCATTCATTGTGATTTCTGAATTTTTCTTTTAAGATTATCTCTCTAATAGTGCACCTACAATGAAATTTTCAGACCCCTCCATGATTTATAAGTGGGAGAACCTGGTCAAATACTTATGTTCTTTTCTGTACATGTCCTGTACATATTTCTCTGCTACACCAGACTTGCGCATCCAGTATCAGTCTCTACTTAGGAGCAATGTAAGAATAAAATACAAGTAAAAATACATAAGAATGGATGTGTAAAACGGAATGTATACAATGTATTGCATAAGATTCTGAAATCAGCATGTCTTCACATTAATAATGCAGCTAGAGGAAAAATTAGATTTCAGGGTGGTCATGGCTCTCAGAAAAATATTCCTGTCTGTTGGTCCTTGCTTTGGCTGGATCTGTCCTGCCTTCCAAATGGAAGGAGCTCAAACAGTTGATAACTGTGGTGTCTTGTTCTTTTTCTTTCGGCTTTTCCCGTTAGGGGTCGCCACAGCCTGTCATCTTTTTCCATCTCACCCTATCTCGTCCATCCTCCCCTCTATCACCCTCTGTCCTCATGTCCTCCCTCACAACATCCATCAACCTTTTCTTTGGTCTTCCTCTCCCTTTTTTGCCTGGCAGTTCCAACCTCAGCACCCTTCTACCAACATACTCACTCTCTCACCTCTGAACATGTCAAAACCATCGAAGTTTGCTCTCTCTCACCTTGTCTCCCAAACATCCAACTTTGGCTGGCCCTCTAATGAGCTCATTTATAATCCTATCCAACCTGTTCACACCAAGCGAGAACCTCAGCATCTTCATTTCTGCTACCTCAAGTTCTGCTTCCTGTTGTCTTTTCAGGGGCACCAGCTCTAATCTGTACATCATGGTCGGCCTCACCACTGTTTTAAAAACTTTACCCTTCATCCTGACGGATACTCTTCTGTCACATAGAACCCCAGACACCTTCTGCCGAATGTCCCCCCCCACTTGGACCGATTTCTTCACTTCCTTACCACGCTCTCCATTCCTCTGTATTGTTGACCCCAAGTATTTGAAGTCGTCCACCTTCGCTATCTCTTCTCCCTGGAGCTTCACTCTTCCTCCTCCGCCCCTCTCATTCACACACATATATTCTGTTTTACTTCGGCAAAACGTCATTCCTCTCCTTTCCAGTGCATACCGCCATCTTTCTCACTGTTCCTCCGGTTGTTTCCTGCTTTCAGTGCAGATCACAATATCATCTGCGAACATCATGGTCCAAGGGGAATCCAATCTAACCTCGTCTGTCAACCTATCCATTACTACCGCAAACAGGAAGGGGCTCAGTGCAGAACCCTGATCTAGTCCCATCTCCACCTTAAATTTTTCTGACAAACTAACGGCACATCTCACCACTGTTCTGCTGCCCTCATACGTGTCCAGTACTATTCTAAAATATTTCTCCACCACATCAGACTTGCGCATACAGTACCACAGGTCCACTCTTGGTACTCTGCCGTAGGCTTTCTCTAGGTCTGCAAAGATACAATGTAGCTCCTTCTGACCTCCTCTGTACTTTTCCACAAGCATCCTCAAGGCAAATAGTGCATCTGTGGTACTCTTTCTATGCATGAAACCACACTGTTGCTTGCAGACACTTAATGCTCTCCTGTGTCTAGCCTCCACTACTCTTTCCCATAACTTTGTGTGGCTCATCATCTTTATTCCTGTGTAGTTTCCACAGTTCTGAACATCGCCTTTGTTCTTTAAAATGGGGACAAGCACACTTTTCCTCCATTCGTCTGGCATCTTATCTCCTGCTAGTCATCTATTGAATAAGGTGGTCAAAAAATCCACAGCCACCTCAGCAAATTGCTTCCATACCTCCACTGGTATGTCATCAGAACCAACTGTCTTTCCATTTTTCATTCTGTTCAGTGCCTTTCTAACTTCTCCCTTCCTAATCAAAGACACTTCCTGGACATTCACACTTGCCTCTTCGACTCTACCTTCTCTCCCATTTTCTTCATTCATTAACTTAGTCCACTACTGGCACCAGTCAACATATTTCAATTGCTATCCTTAATCAGCTTTACTTGCTGTACATCCTTCCCAAACCTATCACACTGTCTGGCCAACCTGTCGAGCTCCTTTTCTCCTTCTTTTGTATCCAAGGTGGAGTACATGTCGTCATATGCCTTTTGTTTAGCCTTCGCTACCTCTACCTTTGCCCTACGACGCATCTCAATGTATTCCTTACGCCTCTCCTCAGTCCTCTCCGTGTCTGACTTCTTCTTTGCTAATCTCTTACCTTGGATGACTTCTTGTATTTTGGGGTTCCACCACCAAAACTCCCTCTCCCCTTCACTACCAGAAGACACCCCAAGTACTCTTCTGTCTGCCTCTCTGAATACCTTGGCAGTCTTATTCTAGTCTTCTGGAAGCTCTTCCTGTCCATCTAGACCCAGTCTCACATCTTTCCGGAAGGCCACACAGCATTCTTCCTTTCTCAACTTCCACAACCTGATTCTCTGCTCGACCTTGGTCTTCTTAGTCTTCCTACCCACGATCAGAATCATCCTACACACCACCATCCTATGCTGTCGAGCTACACTCTCCCCCACCACAACCTTTTCTCCTTCTTTCGTGTCCAACCTGGTGTACATGTCTTCATATGCCTCTTGTTTAGCCTTTGCCGCCTCTACCTTTGCCATATGTTGCATATCAATGTACTCCTTTCGCCTCTCCTCACTCCTCTCAGTGTCCCACTTCTTCTTCGCTAATCTCTTTCCTTATATGACTTCCTGTGTTTTGGGGTTCCACCACCAAGTCTCCTTCTCCCCTTTCCTACCAAAAAACACACCAAGTACTCTCCTGCCTGTCTCTCTGATTACCTTGGCTGTCGTAGTCCAGTCTTCCGGGAGCTTCTGCTGTCCATCGAGAGCCTGTCTCACCTCTTTCCGAAAGGCCGCATAACATTCTTCCTTTCTCAGCTTCCACCACATGGTTCTCTGCTCTACCTTTGTCTTCTTAATCTTTCTACCCACCACCAGAGACATCCTACACACCACCATCCTATGCTGTCGAGCTACACTGTCCCCTACCACTACTTTACAGTCAGTAATCTCCTTCAGATTACATCGTCTGCACAAAATATAATCCACCTGCGTGCTTCTACCTCCGATCTTGTAGGTCACTATATGTTCCTCCCTCTTCTGGAAATAAGTGTTCACTACAGCCATCTCCATCCTTTTTGCAAAGTCCACCACCATCTGTCCCTCAAAGTTCCTTTCCTGGATGCCATACTTACCCATCACTTCTTCATCGCCCCTGTTTCCTTTACCAATATGTCCATTACAATCTGCACCAATCACAACTCTCTCGCTGTCTGGGATGCTCAGAACTACTTCATCTCGTTCCTTCCAGAATGTCTCTTTCACCTCGAGGTCACATCCTACCTGTGGGGCATAGCCGCTAACCACATTATACATAACACCCTCAATTTAAAATTTTAGTCTCATCACTCGATCTGATACTCTTTTCACCTCTTAGCCAGCTCTTCCTTTAAAATAACCCCTACTCCTTTTCTCTTCCCATCCACTCCGTGGTCGAATAATTTAAACCCCGCTCCTAAACTTCTCGGCTTACTACCTTTCCACCTGCTCTCTTGGATGCACAGAATATCAACCTTTGTCCTAATCATCATGTCAACCAACTCCTAAGCTTTTCCTGTCATAGTCCCAACATTCAAAGTCCCTACACTCAGTTGTTGGCTCTGTGCATTCCTCTTTTTCTTCTGACGATGGAAGTATGGGATTCTTTAGATGAACGGTAATATTTGTTTGGCATAGTTTTTACGCCGGATGCCCTTCCTGACGCAACCCTCTGCATTTATCCGGGGTTGGGACCGGCCTACAGATTGCACAGGTTTGTGCCCCCATAGGGCTGCATTGCGAACAAAACGGCACCACTTCGGGTATTAAGATAAGACTTGTTAAATTTCCTAAGCCCTCACGGGCCTCGTCGTATAAGTTATGAAGTTACTCACGTTCGTTATTTCTTCAACATCCATGAATTGATCACAAACGCGTCTCATTCTTTGCAAGTTCAGGTTAGGAATACTCGGCCGATAAGCAAGTTTATTTGGCGTTTCCACTCGCCCATTTTCTTATTGGTACTCACTATCCTCGTTGTATACAATACGTAGGTTTTGCAGGACATGTAGAGACTAGCGTTTGATATTTTCCTCCACAGTAAATATTTGAAAACAGCATGTGTTGTCTGCTTGGCCAACTTGGGCCGAGCTGCTTCGACGTGAACGATATGACTCCGACTCCAATTTTCTTACTAAGGTTGCACAGATGGTGATTTTAGTCCACTGAAGTCGTCGCCAGGAGTGTCCCACGTCGAGTATTCACAACATTCGGTAGTTGATAACTGTGGTGTGTAGTGTCCTTTATAATGTTCCAAGATCTGCTTCACCGGTAAATGTCTGTCAGAGAGGGGAGAGGGCAGCCAGCAATCTTCTATGCTGCTTTATTTGTCCTCAGAGGCCTTGCTCCGTATACCTCCATGCAACTCCCATACCAGATGGAGACATAGTACGTCAGCAGACTCTTGGATGATGAGTTTTCCTAAGGCGTCCCTTTTGCTTTCCTCTGGCATGATTATCTGGACATTGGTTCTGGGTGTGGCCTGGCTTGCCAAAAAAACAGCACTTTCTTTAGGAATATTGTCCAAGGGTCTGTTGTCGAGTGGATGGGGCAAGCTTGTTGTGGGGCTGTCCAATAGACTCTGAGTGTGGGGTCCTTCCTCATGGCAGGCCTTTCTCGGCAGATATCCCATCAGAGGTTGCTGGGATGTGACCTTCTGCCTTCTTTGGTTGGGGTTGCTTTTTGTTTGATGAGACTTGTTCAAGGGTGACCACGGAAGCCTGTGTCTTGTTTTGGATTCAGTTCAGTCAGTTGTAGTTCTGTAAGATTGGAACTCTTTTGTCTCTGAATTTCCTCTTCCTTCTGTTGTTCTTTGTGCACACTCTCTACATGATGAACAATGTGTTCTGAGAACAATGGGCAGACCATTTTCATCAACCCACCACATTCTCTTGTCAATGTTGCACTTCCTCAGGTGCAGCCTTTTCATCGTGACGTTGAGGCTTTCATCGTGCTGGTGATGTTCCACACACTCTGCCAGCCTTTCGCCTCCATCTGCATTGGAAGGTGTGCAGGAACTTGAAGAGGCATTTAGTGTCTCTCTTTCCTGCGAGGTTGGATCAATTTTCCAATGTGGTCTGTTCTGTTTCCAAGTGTCATGCCTTCCAGGATTTCTTCTGCCTTATGTTTGCCATTTATGTGCATAATAAGGGCTTTGACGTCTCCCAGAGCTAGTGTTACTCCAGCTGTGCTTTCATCCTAGGCTATGATCCATTTGTCAGCACCTTTGTTGAGGTCAGATAATCTGTCCACAAAGACCTACCATGTCGCAAAAGAACCGAAGTGTATATTGCTGTTGTCTTGAAGCTTTTGTCACTATGGGACACTGGAACAGGACCTTTTCATCACTTGAGTCATCTTCTTCCTCCCTTTCCTCTCTTGATGGCTGGTAACCTCTTTCTGTTTGTCTGTTTTCACTGCGCAGCATGCCTTGTCTCCCACAGAGGTAAGCGTCCTTTACTGCAATCTATTCCATCCTTTTCCTTTGTTTAGTTGAGTCTTCAGCAAGTGCAGCTATTAGTATGAGTCCTTCCTCAAGGTTGCTTCTTCTGTCAATCAGCTCAGGGCTCAAGGAAGATGTTCTTGTGTCGCACAAGCTGTGGCAAGTAAGTGAAAGTTACTTGCTTTCTTGCCTCTTTTGGGCAGAACTGCGGGAACAGCCGTCATCTTTCTTGTAAGGGAAGGGGTCAAGGATGACAGACACTCTTTTTCAGGAAACAACACTTTTCTTGAAATGCTGCTTGTACCTTTGCTCCTCCCATCCTCATCTTTCATTGCAGCTTTCAACTGTCTCGCATTTTCTTCTCCTTCACTGGTCTTGTTATCCTCCAAGTCAATCAGATTGACAGACTTGTCATACGGCCTTGTAGCTCCTGGGTCATGCTCTTATCAGATAGTTTGAGTAAATCAAGTGGATTTAATGTGTTGTTGGCCTTGCAGCCAATAGACTTTGTCTCACTATTATCATTTTCATCTGTGTTTTCCATTCAACAATAAATGTTCCCATCAAGCTACCTCTGTGTCTCTCCCTTTCTCTCTCTCCAGCTAGCATGTATTGACCCAAAGGAGTAGTTTCAGACATGTATGGTGGCGGTTTGTCATGCAAATTTGGTGGAGAGGGCAATCTCTGCTCTCCCGCATTTAGGTTTGAAAGTCGGCACTTTTGATTATCTGCCATGACAGGAAACTGACGGTTCCCTTAAGTACATTTCCCTTCTTCTGTTAACCACCATAGCGCCCTGGCCCACTTTCCCAATAAGGACGCACTAAGATCCCGTGCTTCGTGGTGTTCAACATTTGCTTCTATTTAATTGCATTATGCAGTCATGAAGGTACCTTCCTTCGGCCAGCTTAGATATTTCCCACAGCACTGTTCTAAGAACTACTGTTATCCAAAGTTGTGGGTGACTTACAGTGCCTTGTGAAAGTATTCAGCCCCCTTGAACTTTTCAACATTTCGCCACATTTCAGGCTTCAAACATCAATATATGAAATTAAATGTTTTTGTCAAGAATCAACAAGTGAGACACAATCATGAAGCAGAATGAAATTTATTGGATATTTTATAGTTTTTTTTTTTTTTTTTACAAAGAAAATATTGAAAAGTGTTCAGTGAGGATCTCTGAATGATCCAATGTTGACTGATGATGATAAATAGAATCCACCTGTGTGTAATCAAGTCTCCGTATAAATGCACCTGCTCTGTGAAAGTCTCTGGGTTCTGTTGAAAGTGCAGAAAGCATCATGAAGAGCAAGGATTACACCAGGCAGGTCAGAGATACTGTTGTGGAGAAGTTTAAACCCGGATTTGGATACAAAAAGATTTCCCAAACTTTAATCTTCTCAAGGAGCACTGTGCAAGCAATTATATTGAAATGGAAGGAGTATCAGACCACTGCAAATCTACCAAGACCTGGCCGTCCCTCTAAACTTTCACCCCGAACCAGGTGAAGACAGACCAGAGATGCATCCAAGAGGCCCATGATCACTCTGGATGAACTGGAGAGATCTACAGCTGAGGTGGGAGTGTCTGTCCATAGGACAACAATCAGTCGTACAGTGCACAAATCTGGCCTTTATGGAAGAGTGGGAAGAAGAAAGCCATTTCTCAAAGATATCCATAAAAAGTCTTGTTTAAAGTATCCCACAAGCCACCTGGGAGACACACCAAACATGTCGAAGAAGGTGCTCCAGTCAGATGAAACCAAAATTGAACTTTTTGGCCACAATGTAAAACGATATGTTTGGCGTAAAAGCAACACAGTTCATCACCTTGAACACACCATCCCCACTGTCAAACATGGTGGTGGCAGCCTCATGGTTTTGGCCTGCTTTTCTTCAGCAGGGACAGAGAAGGGCAAGTACAAGTTGCCCCAAAAAATGTATACACACTTTAAATAATGATATTTGTAAATTATTTTACATTTGAAAAAAATATTAGACTTATGATAAACATGAAGTTTACAGTTATTTCAATATATACTGAATCACATTTTTTGGGACACCCTTTATATAACAACATCAAGGAATTTGTCTCCCGCAGTTGGTGTCACTCTGGTACTCTACAATACTGTACTGGTAATGTACTGATGAAATAATGTGAAAGATTCATCACCAATTATTGCAAATGCTTGATTTAATTTATTGATGCCAAGAGTGGCACTAGGCATTAAGTTCATGGGGTAATTACTTTTTCACACAGGCTCAGAAAGGTTTGTATTTTTTGTGCCTGAATACATTGAATTGTCATCAAAGTGCATTTTGTCTTGAATTGCATTTTGAAGGTTCAACTGGCTACAATTCGCTGTCTGAAATTCACCGTCACTGGCATGGCCAATTGAATTGCATTTTGAAGATTTAACTGGCTATAATTTCCTGTCTGAAATTCAGCGTCTAAATTCAGTGTTAAGAAGGCAGGGTTACTTCAGGTCTTCTTACTGAACACTGGATTTGGATGGTGAATTTCAGACAGCGAATTGTAGCCAGTTGAACTGCAGGCAGCTAATTGTAGCCAGTTGAATCTCAGGAGACTAAAAATATTGCGTTTGAATTTCAAAGGTTGAATTTTTTTTAGATGGTGAATTTGTTAACATTGAAAAGTTAAACTGAAATCCAACTATTGAAAATGTGATCACTTTGAAATGTGAATTTTACAAATTAAAGTTTTCAGTGGCAATTTGAATTCAAATCTTGGTAGCACATATTTACTTCCATAAATTTGAAACCTTTGTGAGCTCAGGCTATCAACGAGCTAATGATAGCGACGAGCTAATGATAGCGACGAGCTAACGATAGCGACGAGCTAATGTTAGCGATGAGTTAGCTAGCGAGGCCGACATTGGACCATAAAGAAAAAGACTACAACGAGGATAGAGGGTTGAGAGGAGAGCTGGACAAGTGGACACAACCTTCAACTTCAACTTCCTCCACTGCTGCCGGGTGAAACACAGCAGGGACATTGTGGTTTGAATTTCTTTTATCTCTCTTTTTCTTCTATCTATGGATTCAGACCCTTACTTTGACATAGCCTAGGTAGTATTGAATTGTGTACCTTGTGTGTTGACCTCGTTTATTTGACTATCTGCAGCCCTATGAGTGGCACAAGCAAATGCAATCCGTCGGCCAGTCCAAAGCCCAGATGAATGCAGAGGGTTGATTCAGGAAGGGCATCCGGTGTAAAACTGTGCCAAACCCAATAAGCGTTCATCAAATGAATCCCTTACCAGAACGGTCGTGGCCTGGGTTAACAACGTCTGCCCCTGGCACTGTTACCCTACAGAGCGTCAGTGGAAATTCAGCTAATGTGGATCGAAGACAAAGAAGAAGAGGAAAGCACCATGGTCGGCAGAAGAAGAAGAGGAAGGCACAGAGCCTAGAACTGAATGCAGGGATTTTTAATGTTGATATTATGACAGGAAAAGGTGAGGAGTTGGTTGACATGATGATTAGGAAAAAGGTTGATATATTGTGCATCCAAGAGGCAAGGTGGAAAGGCAGTGAGGCTACAAGTTTAGGGGTAGGGTTTAAATTATTTTACCATGGGGTAGATGGGAAGAGAACTGGATTAGGGGTTATTTTAAAGGAAGAGCTGGATCAGAACGTCTTGGAAGTGAAAAGAGTATCAGCTCGAGTGATGAGACTGAAATTTTAAATGGAGGGTGGTATGTATAATGTGATTAGCGGCTATGCCCCATAGGTAGGATGTGACCGAAAGTTGAAAGAGAAATTCTGGAAGGAACTAGATGAAGTAAGTCTGAGCATCCCAGACAGCGAGATAGTTGTGATTGGTGCAGATTGTGATGGATATGTTGGTAAAGGAAACAGGGCGATTAAGAAGTGATGGGAAAGGAACTTTGAGGGACATATGGTGGTGGACTTTGCAAAAAAAGTTGGAAATGGCAGTAGTGAACACTTTTTTCCAGAAAAGGCGGGAACATATAGTGACCTACAAGAGCGGAGGTAGAAGTACGCAGGTGGATTATATTCTGTGCAGGCGATGTAAAATGAAGGAGGTAACTGACTGCAAAGTAGTGGCAGGGGAGAGTGTAGCTCAACAAGACAAGATGGTGGTGGGTAGGATGACTCTGTCGCTGGGGAGGAAGATTAAGAAGACAAAGGTAGAGCAGAGAACCATTTGGTAGAAGCTGAGAAAGGAAGACTGTTCTGCGACTTTTTGGAAAGAGGTAAGACAGGTTCTCGATGAACAGGAGGAGCTCCTGTCAGACTGGACTACTACAGCCAAGGTGATCAGAGAGACAGGCAGGAAAGTACTTGGTGAGTCTTCTGCTAGGAAAGGGGAGGAGACTTGGTGGTGAAACCCAAAAATACAGGAAGTTTAACAAGGAAAGAGATCAGCGAAGAAGAAGTGGGGCACTGAGAGGACTGAGGAGAGGTGAAAGGAATACATTGAGATGCGATGTCGGGCAAAGGTAGAGGTGAGGAAAGCTAAACAAGAGGCATATGACGACATGTACACCAGGTTGGACACGAGAGAAGGAGAAAAGGATTCCTACCTGGTTGGCCAGACAGAGGGATAGAGATGGGAAGAATGTACAGCACGTAAGAGTGATTAAGGATAGAGGTGGAAATATGTGTTGACTGGTGCCAGTAGTGTGCTGAATAGTTGGAAAGAATACTTTGAGAAGTTGATGAATGAAGAAAATGAGAGAGAATGAAGAGTAGAAGGGGCAAGTTTGAAGGACCAGGAAGTGGCAATGATTAGCAAGGAGGAAGTTCAAAAGGCACTCCAAAGGATGAAAAATGGAAAGGCAAGTTGGTCCTGATGATATATCGGTGGAGGTATGGAAGCAATTTGGAGAGGTGGCTGTGGAGTTTTGACCAACATATTCAACAGAATACTAGCGGGCGAGAAGATGCCTGAAGAATGGAGGAAAAGTGTTTGAGTTCCCATTTATAAGAGCAAAGAGGACTTACAGAGGTTAGTGGCAACTATAGAGGAATAAAGTTGATGAGCAATACAATGAAGTTATGGGAAAGAGTAGTGGAGGGTAGACTCAGGTCAGAAGTAAGTATCTGGAAGCAACAGTATGGTTTCATGCCTAGAAAGAGTACCACAGATGCATTATTTGCCATGAGGATGCTCATGGAAAAGTACAGAGAAGGTCAAAAGGAGCTAGATTGTGTTTTTATGGATCTAGAGAAAGCCCATGACAGAGTACCAAGAAAGGAACTGTGCTACTGCATGCGGAAGTCTGGTGGAGCGGAGAAATATGTTAGAATGGTACAGGACATGTAGGAGGGCAGCATAACAGTGGTGCAGTGTGCCGTGGGCGTAACAGAAGAATTTAAGGTGAAGGTTGGACTGCATCAGGGATCCGCGCTGAGCCCCTTCCTGTTTGCTGTGGTAATGGATAGGTTTACAGATGAGGTTAGACTGGAATCCCCTTGGACCTTGATGTTTGCAGATGATATCATGATATGCAGTGAAAGAAGGGAGTAGGTAGAGGACAATTGGAAAGATGGAGGCATGCACTGGAAAAGAGAGGAATGAAGATTAGCCGGAGTAAAACAGAATGTGTGTGAATGGGACGGGTGAAGGGGGAAGAATGAGGCTACAGGGAGAAGAGAGAGAGGGTGGACAACTTCAAATACTTGGGGTCAACAATCCAGAGCAATGGTGAGTGTGGTAAAGAAGTGAAGAAATGCATCCAAGCAGGTTGGAACAGGTGGCGGAAGGTGTCTGGTGTGTTATATGACAGAAGAGTCTCTGCTAGGATGAAGGGCAAAGTTTATAAAACAGTGGTGAGGCCAGCTATGATGTACGGATTAAAGATGGTGACACTGAAGAGACCACAGGAACCAGAACTGGATGTGGCAGAAATGAAGATGTTGAGGTTGTCGCTCGGAATAAGCATGTTGGATAGCATTAGAAATGAGCTCATTAGAGGGACAGCTAAAGTTGGATGTTTTTGAGACAAGGTGAGTGCAGACTTCGATGCTTTGGACATGTCCAGAGGCGAGAGAGCGAGTATTTATATAGAAGGGTGGTGAGGATGGAGTTGCCAGGCAAAAGAGCAAGAGGAAGACCAAAGTAAAGGTTGATGGATGTTGTGAGGGAAGACATGAAGACAGTGGGTGTTAGAGAGGAAGATGCACGAGATAGGCTTCGATGGAAAAAGATGACATGCTGTGGCGACCCCTAATAGGACAAGCCAAAAGGAAAAGAACATGATTTGAAACCTTTGTGTGTGATAGGGATGCAAAAAAAATAAAAATAAAAATAATACAGAAATCAGGAAGGGGGCAAGCACTTCTTCAGGGCACTGGATTACATTCTTAAAAGTCAAATGTCATCCCTATAAACATTCTAAAATAGATATTGTAATGAAAAATACATATAACATTATTCACTTCAATGTCTATACGAAAAAATAAATATGAGCGGAGAGCGGGTCATCCATGTACAAAGTTGCGGAAGTGTCATTCAATGACATCCAAGTGGTCGCCATATTGGTGACGTCACCCCGGACGTTCGCGGATGAAAACACACGGTGGACCCTACCATGGGAGGCGAACACGCCCCATCTGACATGGGAGCTCTGTTTGAAGAAGAGAACATCACACAACTAAGTGAAGTCACCGGGGCAATATTACCCTCTTTTTCGAGCCATATTCAGATTATATGCGATCACGGCCAAGCCGCCTCCCGTCCGATCCACTTCCACGGCGGGGATGAGCCATCATGGCCAGGCACCGCGACGAGCCACCCCGGCTGACAAGGCTGAGGTGGCTTATCATGGCTCCGAGCCTAGGCACTTCACGGTGTTGTTGTCCCACGCGGCTGAGTGCGCCATTGTCGGCAGGGTTGTTCAGAGCCGTTGCCATTTGCGAGCCCGACACGGTAGCCTTCACCGAAGCTGTGACCAGCGGACGTACGTAGGCGGATCTTTTGTTACGTTATGAGAGACCGATTACGTGGTCCGCCCCAAAATATATATTTTTTTTAGTAGCTGTATACACACCTACCTGTTATTTGGAACCCACAAAGCTCTTGTCCCTTGCACCCGTGCTATCCATTTTTCACGACAAACTCTCTTGTAAACTTATGAAGGGTAAATCCATCCTTCATCAAGCAATTTCCAGCAATGCAATGAGCCGGCATTTTGGCTAACACGAAGGAACAACGAACTCCCTTCCTGGAGGTAAAACTAATAGAAATAAACAAGTCCACTTGAGTGCGGTCCTGCCATGTACGTCACATCCTGCTTCTTGAAAACAAATCCCTCGAGAGGATTTTCATGCAGGAGTTACAAAAATCTGTATGCGTCAAAATCATGTTTTGTGGTGAAAAAACACATGGGTCCATGTCGGCTGCCTTTTTTTCATTCATAACATACTAAAAATCATGCATTTCATGACATTGGCCCTTTAACATTAATAGCAAATAATTAATAGTAATTAGTATTTTCTTTCAGTCACACGAAATAGTGTTTTTTTAGAGTTGCTAGTGTCTTGCACATACAAAACTTTATTTCCTGATAAATATACAGTACAACCACAAGCAATGTTGACATGACTTGAATGTCATCAAGAACTTTACAAATAAGGTCTGTGATGTAATAATAATAATCGCCTTGGAGGCACTGTCAAAGGTTGAAATCAGTCAGTAACCAAACAGATATACTAACAGACACAACAGGGATACTAACATATACAAACACTTATAATAAAATTAGTCACCTTGTGTAAATTATTAACTTATTGTAATACATACATCACACTGCACCCACAATTTAAGTGACATCACATGAGTGTTCATCTGAGTATCCATTTTAGCTGCTGGGAAATCTCCATTGGATCCATGGCCTCAGGGCTGACGCCTTTGAAGAACGGCTGGTTGCAGTGGCGCCAAAACAAGAGGACAAGACGTACAGCATACAGGATTGATGCCACCACTAGTAGCACAACTGCAAGTTTGAAACAATACAACTTATCATATGTCAGAAACCCAAATTTTAAACCATTCAAGGGAAGGGTGGCAATTTGTTGTCTTATTGAGATAAAAGTCCTCACAGGCCACAATCAAGGAAATAACACTTCTTTTTCGTTTATGGTTAAGTTATATGATAACTTGAGGCAGCCATGTTGGGTCTGGAAGGAAAGGGAAATAACTCCATGCTAACTTTGACTGATGAGTTATCCTTTCCTGATACCAAATTATGGCTTCAGATTAAAACACTTCAATATTTTGATATACTGAAGGATATAATGCGTGAAAATCACGATGTCCCAAAAATGGGCAGTGTCCCATTTAATAATATATAATATCTTTAAAAGCACATTGTGGAGGTGGGAGTGATTTGCCATTAGCTGCAGGGGAGATTGAGGTATGGGGAGGACTCGTATGAATACTCATGCGTGAGTTGGCTGAGACAAGAGTGAGATTAGTTCATCAACTTCATCACTGTTGATGTTCATCAATCATCATCATAATCAACTTCATCAGTTGATTGTTCTCTCTTTATACTCATGAATTGGGCCCTGGCCAGTAGTTTGGTTTAGGTGAGACAAAGAGGATTTTGGGCGGCCGTTTGGATTTAACTCTCCAGAGACTCGAGAGCCAGCAGTACTGTGCCCTTCAGCTCAAGCCCCCAGAGTTTTTGAGGATTTTTTCATTTTCCCCTTTGTTTTGAACATTTTGCCTTTTTGTAGCAAAGATAAAATAGAAGGAGACACAATCTGTGTCTCTGCTGGGTGAACTCAGAGAGGTAGAGAGATTGCTACTCTGTGTCTTAGCATTGCATTGCATTGCATTAGATAAAATACAAGTAATTAAAATTAAGTTCTGAGTTTGGAAAGTACTATAGACAGACTCTATGTTCTACTTCAAAGGAATTCTAAGTTCAACTTCAAAAGAAATCTATGGCCATTTGAGGCTTTTACAGCTAGCCACCTCTCTGGTGACCACGTGGTGATGTTACCAGGGATCCTGGTTCCAAATCTGCATTCATTGGTTTATTGCATTGTTTGAGGCCCACAGACACCCCAAAGCCAGAAATGGGTGTACATTCCATAGGTGAGAGGGAGAAGGGTAGGTCCCCGGGAGAACATGAGAATGGAACCTCCTTTCATGCCCAGTGGAGCAGTAATTTTTTAAGCAGAGAACATAGGTTGATGGGGGTTCTTTTTTTCCTCTCTCTCCAATCCAACACATCATCGAACCTGTACCTTGCAGCTGTGACACCTCTCAAAAAACAAATGAGCTCAAACCTCATTCTCCAAGAGTGCTTTTTCCGACTGCTGGCCAGACACAAGGGGAAAACACAAATCACTACACACATACTAATACCAATACCAAACTAATACCAGTCCATTTTCCAAGCAGCTTATCCTCACAAGGTTTGCAGGAGTGTTGGACCCTGTCTGAGGCAACTTGGGGTGAAAGGCAAACTGCACCCTGAACTGGTTGCCCGTCATGGAGCACATATCGACACAGTCACTAAGTGGGAACTGAAACCACGCTGCCTGCAACAAAGTCAGGCGAGTATATCACTACACTATCAGTGAGTACAGATACAATACAATAACGATAATACAGTAAAGGATATGTTCCAGAGCACCCCTGTGATAAATTAAATCTGTGAGGTACTTTTTTAATGTATTCATGTAATGTATAGGGGGCAGCACAGTGGATCAGCTGGAAAGCATTTGGTGCTGTGTATGCAATTATAATGAAAGTAAGTGCAAATGGCGGTGGCTCAGCTGGTAAAGTGTTGGCCTCACAGTTCTGAGCCCCCGAGTTCAATCCCGGACCCGCCTGTGTGGAGTTATCATGTTCTCCCCATGCCTGCGTGGGTTTTCTCCGGGCACTGTGGTTTCCTCCCACATCCCAAAATCATGCAACAATTATTGGACACTCTAAATTGCTCCTAGGTGTGATTATGAGTGCGGCTGTTTATCTCTATGTGCCCTGCGATTGGCTGGCAACCAGTTCAGGGTGTACCCCCGTCTCCTGCCTGTTGACAGATGGGATAGGCTCCAACATTCCCCGTGACCCTTTGAGATAAGTGGCTAAGAAAATGGATGGATGGATAATGTATAGTTTTCTATCTATCTATCTATCTA
Organism: Syngnathoides biaculeatus; assembly: GCF_019802595.1. Classification (NCBI taxonomy): domain Eukaryota; kingdom Metazoa; phylum Chordata; class Actinopteri; order Syngnathiformes; family Syngnathidae; genus Syngnathoides; species Syngnathoides biaculeatus. The sequence goes on from NC_084658.1 coordinate 721,344, forward strand.
TCTATCTATCTATCTATCTATCTATCTATCTATCTATCTATCTATCTATCTATCTATCTATCTATCTATCTATCTATCTATCTATCTATCTATCTATCTATCTATCTATCTATCTCCAAATTTGTTCAATTTCATAATTTTGTCATTCCCCGAGTGGATACGTTATCTTTACTCATCATTGAGAAATATGAAGTGCTGTAAATGGCTTGTCTGTTCAATGATGCAATGTTCATTGATCTTGTGAATGGCTGCCAACCAGTTCATTCAGAGTGTACCCTGCCTCTCTCCTGAAGATAGCTAGGACAGGTTCCAGCACACCTGGGACCCTTGAACGGATAAGCAGTATAGAAAATGGACGGATGGATAAATGGTAATGGCTCAACTAATGTGTTTTTGGGGGGGTTCCATGAAAAGTCATTCTTTTGAAGATGCAAGGTGGTCAGTGACATGTACTTTCCAATGTAAAACGCTAGTGAGGTGATATTTGTGCATTTGAGATCATCATCCACTTACTGTACACCAGCACGTGTTATGCTCTGCTTGAATGACATGAACAACACCCCATGCAGGATTGGTGAACAGCTGATTTCCTGCCTTAATCATTGGTATCGTTCTATAAAGATTGTAGTTAATTTAAGGATTTATGGGTGCATTAACTATCCATTAGGCTAAGGTTGTTATCTTTGAATTTTATTTATTGAATTGATATCTTTTAAACAGTGTTTGTACATTTTATCAAGCTGTTTGGTGAGTTACTAAATATCTGTGTTGAACTCTATATTTATTAATGATAATAATAAAGATTGTACTATTGTAAAAAAAATATTTTCTTACCAATAAAAATGGCACTTAGGGTGAGCGATTCAGCATTGTAGTTTTTATCAAAGTTTCCTGCTAGTGCCCAGATTATAACTGGGTAGTCAATGAAGATGTAGCGCATGTGCTTGTCCAGGATGACGTTTTGAAGGAAAAACCTACAAAAACAAGACTTGTATCTTTAACAACGAAAAACTGTTATACGCAGTGGTTCAATTTAAATTGGGCTCACCAAACAAGCAGCACTACCGTCAAGGCACAATAGGACATGGTGGCAGCATTTGTTGGGGAAACGTTTGCTTCATAGGTCAACACAATGGCCAAGTTGATGAGCATAGCAATGGTCGTCCATGTTGTGTAGATCATCACACCATTCTGTACCTGCAGTTATTCCACAACATTAATAGGCTTGTCTTTCAGTGTTTTAGTTAATGAATGGGTCAGTGTGGGTTTCACGAACCAGTATGCGAATGAGCCACAGGTCCATGTTGTGGTACTTGTTGAGCCATGCTCCATAGACGTAAAGACCATAACAGGCAAAATATGTCATGCCACAGTTTGTGCCAACAACCAAAATTAGAAAAACAAGGGCAGCAATCATCCACCTGTGGGAATGTGTCAAAAACAATTTGAAAAAGTAATTCTAAAGTATGAAATGCAGTACTCTATATTTACACACATTATATTGCCAAAAGTATTTTCTCTCCTGCCTTGAATTGCATATAAGTTCAAGTGACACCCCTCTCTTGTGACAGTACGCTCAAGCATTCCTTCCAGTTTTTTTCTGTGGAACTAAAAGGCCAAAATTTTGGACTACACTTCAGATTTTTTGCAAACATTTTCTTCCTGTTCCAAACTGACAGCACAAATGGAGAAAGGAAAGTCCATAATGACATGGATGGGAGAATCACAGCAGGTGAGTGCTATTCATTTAGTAGTAAAGTGTAGTTCATCCATCCATCCATTTTCTGAGCTGCTTATCCTTACAAGGGTCACGGGAGTCCCAGAGTCTATCCCAGTCATCAGGCAGTACGTGCATGATCACTTGAATTGGTTTTCAGCCAAACTGAGAGCACATACAGACAAACAACAGTCATACTCACAAGCACACCTAAGGAATATTTAGAGTAGAGCATTTTTTTGAGATGTGGGAGGAAACCAGAGTGCCTGAAGAAAACCCATGCAGGGGTAGGGAGAACATTCAAACTCCACACAGGGTAAGCTGGGATAGACCCTGGGTCCTCAGAACTGTGATGAGGGTTATAATTGTAAGCAATGTTTCCTTCTAAATCCATAAGGTTTATTATGATGTTGGAGTACCTTTTGCAGTTATAACAACTTCATCTCTGATGGTAAGGCTTTCAACAATGTTTAGAAGGGACTTTATGAGAATTTCTGGTCTTTCTTCCAAAAGCATATTTGCTGGAACAGGAAGAAGTAATCCACAAAAGTGTGTGACCATCCAAAGTGTCTTGCTATGCTGCAGCATTCAGAGTTCCATTCTCTTGAACTCAGAGGCTAATATTTTGGACATTTCCAACTTTGTGGGAACAGTTATGCAATGGCCCCTTTCTTTTCTAATATGACTGTGCATCAGTGCACAAATTAAGGTTCATAAACTCAAGGATGACAGTGTTCTGTGTGGATGGACTTGACTGGCCGCCACAGTGCTAACCTCAACCCTACACGCAACGCTTTTGGATAAATGAGGGAGGAGACTGAGAGTCAGGCGTTCTCGTCCAAGAACAGTGTTTAACCTCTCAAATGCACTTCTGGAAAAGTGGTCATAAATATCCACCTTTGGAAAGCCCTTTAAAAAGAGTTTAAGATGTTGTAATTGCAGGCAGGGTGTGTGTGCGCGCGGGGGTGGGGTGGGGGGGGGGGTGATGTCCAATTGAAGTTTATGGATTAAGAATGAAATGTCACTTAATGTTCATATCTGATTCAGGCAGGGGGGGTGAACACTTTTGGCAAGATAGTGTGCACGTGAGTATGTGTACCTATTATCTGGGGACCCACACAAAACAGCTCAAGGCAAGACATTTTCAACATCACTGTGGCTTTTTAGCTTCTGCGTTAGCTCACAGGGTAGCGGACCTGATAAGCAGTTAACATGCCCTTAAGTGTCTCTGTTGTGTGGATCTTCATGTCGTGCATGGAGCAAGTCTAGCGTATTGGACAGCGCCTATACCAATCTGTGGGTCCACCACTGGTCCACGACCCCACAAGTGACTATTATGTATGAGCCAAGTCGCTAGTTGCAAGCCACTTCGCAGTAGACTTATCAACCGCTCAATGAGCCACATACGAATCCCTACAGCAATGACATTTATCGAGTCCCGAAATAAGTATTGTCTATTTTGTTCATTGAATAATAAGTTGATATAGTCATCATGGATAGGATTAGTAATGAGCTCATTAGAGGGACAGCCAAAGTTGGATGTTTTGGAGACAAGGTGAGAGAGAGCAGACTTTGATGGTTTGGACATGTTCATTGGCAAGAGAGTGAGTATGTTGGTAGAAGGGTGCTGAGGATGGAGCTGCCAGGCAAAAGAGCGAGAGGAAGACCAAAGAAAAGGTTGATGGATGTTGTGAGGGAGAACATGAGGACAGTGGGTGTTAGAGAGGAGGATGCAAAAGATAGGCTTAGATGGAAAAAGATGACATGCTGTGGCGACCCTTAACGGGACCAGCTGAAAGAAAAAGAAGTCATCATGGTGACAAGTCAACATACCGTGCATGTTTTTCAAATGTGGGAGAAAACTGGAGTCCCTTTATAAAACCCACACAAGGATTGCTGCAGGTATGGGTAGAACATGCAAAGTCCACATAGGGATGCAACAGACCAGATTTGAAACCCAAGACCTCCAAACAGTTATGTGGGAGTTCTAATCAGTTGGCCATTGTGCCACCGCCACATTTTTAGTGTTATTTTTTTTGTTTGTAATGAGATAAACTAAGTTTTTAATAATGTTAAAAAAATATGACTGTTCATCTATGCCACCGACAGATTGTGACACAAAGACCAACAGAAGAATTCCATAGTTTCCTCTTAGATGGCACAAGGTAGAATAAGCCACAATGGATTTGAAGTTGGAAGTGTGGTCCAAGTCACCGTTACATCTGACAAGTACTGAAATGAATCTGCACAAAATTATGAAAATCACATTCACAATAACCAAAGACCCCACAAATAATTAAATTAAATAAAGTAAATTCAAAATAGTGAAATGAATACTCCCTACAAAAACAGATGACCTTTGCATTCCTACCCCTGAACCCGCAGCCTGCGGACCAGGACCTATAAACCACCAGACATCTGTTTTAACTCCAGTGGATCCTTCATACCCATCTTAGGACTTGGCGATAGCAAAAACCTTTCAATGTGGAAGGCTACATCATGAGCGAACGTGGCAATTTGGAATGATTGCCAACAATGGATTTAATAGTGGCATCACAGTGGGGGTTAGCACATCCGCCTCACAGTTCTGAGGAGACAGATTGAAATCCGGCCTCCATTGTGTGGAATTTGTATGTTCTCCCTGTGCCTGCATGAGTTTTCTCCGGGTACTCTGTTTCCCTCTTACATCCCAAAAACATGCATGATAGGTTGTTGAAGACTCTTAATTGTCTGTAGATATGAAGGAAGAAAAACACTCTACAACTGCACCACTCTGCTGCCGATGGTGGACATCTCATTAGAATAATGATCCGAAATATACTGCTAAGGAAACTCAATTAGTTTCAAGGAAATATATATATATATATATATATATATATATATATATATATATAAAGCTACGAGAATATCCCTGCCAATCACCTGCCCTAAATCCAACCGAAAATCTTTGAAAAGAACTGAAACTCAAAAGTCCGTAAAAGAAGCTTACAGAACATTCAAGATTTGAAGAGTGCTTGTGTGGAGGAATGGGTCAAAATGACACCAAAGCAATGCATCCAATTAATTTCTCAATACAGTGGTATCTTGAAGCTGTCTTTGCAAACAAAAGCTTTTGTACAAAGTATTAAATAAATACTCTGTCACTCATTTCATATTTTTACATATAATGTAATTTTTTATCTTATTCATTCCTTTTTTGTATGTAATGAATTACTTTGGTTGTGCCTAACATTTGAAATTTTTGAAAAGAATGAGAAATGTGGTAACAAGTGAAATACTTAACATACTTATTTCACTTGCTGTTTATATACACACAATAACAACACCAAATTGTTAATTAGGGAACCTTCGGATTATAGGTTTACCAACACAATTGGTGTCAAGTGTACTGTAGTTCTTTATCCTTTTGGGATTTTGACCAGTGTGTCAGAAACATTAGGGACACTTACTTTAAGTTTTAAACTGTGAATTGCATGATTCCTTTAAAGCTGTGGTTTATTCATACGCATATTTTTAATTAGATTACGACCACCTCCACCTGACTTCCATTGAAAAATATTTTTTGGAGGGGGCATGGAGTTGCTCTCTGGCAGCCAATAAGATGGTGTTACGCCCCTGACTGTAATTGTACTTTTTAAAATGCTTACACTCTGTCCCAAACAAGCAGCCAGGCAATATTGAACCACATATTGAGACACCAGCAAATGAAGAATCCATAGGGCAGGACTGGTGGACAGCAGTAAACATAGCCATAAGAATTTCTGTAAAGAGGTAACAAAACATAATTATAATGGTATCACACAAGATGGCCTTTAGGTTCATGAATCTTTGAAAGGTGAATACTTTCTGCAAAGGTTAGTCAGAATGTAGATAATCATGAGTGTCAACCACACATAGATGACGCTCCAAATGCTGAAGGTCCAGCCTGACGGGGTGATCTCTGTTCCAAACATGTCAGAGACATTTCCCGTAGTGGTAGTGAAGGGGCCTGAAAGGATTGGAGGCGTGTTAATCAAATCATATCATAACAGTCATATGTTTAGCATACAGGACTTTTTCTTACCCACTCCCATAACAGAAAAAGCGTTGAACACCAAGCCGACACTGTAGAACACAACAGACAGCAATATGGCAACAAGGCGTCCAGCATTGTGTTTCCTCATTGCAGGCAACTGCTTCTGAATCCAACACAGGTGAGCTTTATTCATCAGAATCAGTATAATCTTTATTCAGCAAGTATGTCAAAAACATACAAGGAGTTTGACTTGGGTAGTTGGAAACCCTCTAGTACAACATACATGTCGAGTTCGACAGTCAATTGGGATATAAAGACTGCAGTAACAGTCATGGAGCAATCAGAGTTGCTAGAGATCTGGCAATTACAGAATGCCATTTTTTTGACAACTGTGCATTGAGAGTTTTACTAGTATTTAGAGCTGTTAGAATGTTTTATAGAGCAATAGTCCAGTGCAACGACCATTGTGTAAAGGGCATTAAGACTTCAAGGAATGTATGCAGTTTAAAATGACGAGTCGCACAATAATCTGGGACAATATAAATTGTGCAACAGTTGCATATATTGTATTCCTCAGTCAATTCTGCAAGTGGTGCAGATGCTACACAGGTGTATGAGGGGCTAGTTATGGTCAACAACTGATGTGCAGATGGTGCAGTGTGGTGAAACTACTAAAGTGAGTGCATGTATAATGTGTAATAATATTTGGCCCTGCAGAATGTGAGAACAAACACAAGCCAAAAATTAGGATGATGTTGCAGTTGAATTGTAAAGTGGTTGTTGAAGAAATTCATTGCAAGGGAGAAGAAGCTGTTGGAATGCCTGCTGGCTTTGCTAAGCATCGTTTGGTAGCCTACCCGAGGGAAGGAGCTGGAAGAGCTGGTGACCAGGATGTGGAGGGTCCAAGAGGATTTTGCCTGCTCTTGTCTCAGTTCAGGTACCAGGCAGTTTTTCAAGGGTGACAAGGTTGCCGACAACACTTTCAACAGTTTTGATTGTCTGTTGCAGTCTTAGTTTGTCCTGTTTTGTGGCTGAACCAAACCACAGTGTGATGGAGGCTCACAGTCTGGATTTCACGACCAATGTGTAGAACTGTCTCAACAGCTCTTGTCTCAATATGACCTCCCGACATGGCTGGGCTCTGGTACCAGTCCTCTTGAGAGTGGTTGGACTCTTTTCCAATCTGGAGTTGCCCATGGTGAGAAGCACCCAAGCAGGTGTGGGTATACTAACTGCCCCTCAGCTCGGCGCCCGTTTCCCCTGCCTGGACATGTGTCACCGGGAACCCGCCAGGCCGGTAGCCAGGCCTGGCGGTAGGGCTCGAAGGCGAGCACCTGGTGGCTGGGCCTGCACCGATTGGGCTCGGCCGGTGACAGCCTGAATGAGTAACATTGGTCTCCCTTCCCATGGGCTCACTACATCTGAGAGGGGCCGAAGTGGTTGGGTACAATGTGAGCTGGGCGGGAGACGAAGGTGGGGATCTTGGCAATCCCATCTCCGGCTACAGGAACTGGCTCTAGGGACACAGAGTGTCATCTCTCTGGCAGGGAAGGAGGCTGAGTTGGTGTGTGAGGTCAAGACGTTCCAACTAGATAGAGTCGGACATGCCACTCCACACCCCTTGGGCTTTAGTACCGGTCCCGTTGAGAGGGGTTTGACTTTTTCACTTTTGAGTTGCCCACGGTGAGAGGTGGCGAGCAGGTGTGGCGATACTTTTTGCCACCTGGCTCGGTGCCTGTACATTTGGATTCACCCTGGTGGATGAAAGAGTAGCCTCCCTTCGCATTCAATGGGAGGATGGGTCCTGACTGTTTTTTGTGCCTGTGCAGTGGAGTCCACAGAGGGAGTGCTGGAGACTGCTCCCTCTGGGGACTCCATCATTCTGCTGGGGGACTTTAATGTGGACAATGATAGTGAGACCTGGAAGGGTGTGGTTGGGAAAAATTACCCCCCCACCCACAGATCAGAACCCAAGTAATGTTGTTACTGGACTTCTGTGCTCATCACAGATTGTCTATGACGAGCAACATGTTCAGGCCTGTCTAAGTGTAAAAGGGTGTCTACATGTGTATTTGGCACCCAGACACCCTCAGTCGCCATTTGAAGGTTGACTTTGTGATCAGACTTGCGACCGCATGTCTTGGACAGTCTGGTGAAGAGATGGGTGGAGCTGTCAATTGATGACTACCTGGTGGTGAGTTCGCTCTGATGGTGGGGGAAGATGCCTGTCCGATGTGGCAGGCCCAAGCGTATTGTGAGGGTCTGCTGGGAACAGTGTGCAAATTTCCCTGTCAGAAGGCGTTTCAACTCCCACCTCCGAAAAAATGTCCGGGGGAAGCAGGGGACAGGATGTTGATCCGTGCCTCCAGGCTGAGGCAGCCGACCGAAGCTGTGGCTGTAAGGCGGTCAGTACCTTTCGTGGTGGCAACCCCCAAACACATTGGTGGACACCAACAGTGAGGGATCACATCAAGCTGTGGAAGGAGTCCTATCAGGTCTTTTTGGCCTGTGGAACTCCTAAGGCAGCTGATAGGTACTAGCTGGCCAGGCGGAATGCAGCTTTAGTGTTCGGTGAGGCAGAAAACTGCCCATGGGAGGAGTTCAGTAAGGCCATGGAGAACGATTTCAAGATGGCCTTGAGGAAATTCTGGTCCACCAACCGGCATCTCAGGAGGGGGAAGCAGTGCACCGTCAACACTGTGTATAGTGAGGATGGGGCCCGGCTGATCTTAACTGTTGTGAGATGGTGGGGAGTATACCTCAAAGACCTCTTCAATTCAACCAACACGCCTTCCCATGAAGAGGCAGAGTCTGGGTTCTCTGAGTTCGGCTCTCCTATCACTGCAGGTGAGGTCACCAAGGTGGTTAAAAAGCCCCTCGATGGTAGGAACCTGGGGTGTAGATGAGATTCGCCCGGAGTTCCTAAGAACTCTAGTTCTAGTGGGGCTGTCCAGGTTGGCACATTTTTGCAACATCGTGTGGACATCAGGGGTAGTACCTCAGGATTGGCGACTAGGGTGGTGGTCCCCCTTTTAAAGAAGTGGGGCTGGAGGGTGTATTTCAACCCCAGGGGGATCACACTCCTCAGCCTTCCTGGTAAGGTGTATTTGGGGGTGCTGGGGATGACGGTCCGTTGGCAGGTTAAAATACAGATTCAGAAGGAGCAATGTGGTTTTCATCCTGGCCATGGAACAGTGGACCAGCTCTACACCCTCAGCAGGGTGCATGGGAGTTCTTCCAACCAGTCTACATGTGTTTTGTAGACTTGGAAAAGGCGTTGGACAGTGTCTATTGGGGAGTGTAGTGGGGGGTCTATCGGTAGTATGGGATATTGAACCCCTTGATTCGTGATTTTTGGTCCCTGTACAATCTGGGTAAGAGTTGTGCACCTTGCTGGCAGTAAGTCAGACTTGTTTCCAATGAGAGCTGGTCTCCACCAAGGCTTCCCTTTGTCACCGAGTTTGCTCAGAACTTTTATGAACAGAATATCGAGGCACAGCCGCGCTGTAAAGGGAAGTCAGATTGGTCGCATGCTCTTTGCAGATGATGTGGTTATGTTGGGGTCATCTAGCCGTGATCTCTAACTCTCACTGGAGCGGTTTACAGCCAAGTATGAAGTGGCTAAGATGACATTCAGGACCTCCAAATCTGTGACCATGTTCCTCAATTACAGCCAGATGAGGTGGCTGGTACATCTTATCGGGAGTTCTCCTGGACGCCTCCCTGGTGAGGTCTTTCAGGCATGTCCCACCGAAAAGAGACTCCGGGCATAACCCCGGACATGCTGGAGAGATTATGTATCTCGGATGGCCTGGGAACACCTCGGGAACCCTCCTGAAGAGCTGGAAGAAGTGGCTGGGGAAAGATAAGTCTGGTATCCTTTCCACAGCACCCATGACCTAACCCTGAAAAGCGGTAGAGGACAGACGGACGGACTGTTGTCTGTTTCCATGAGCCCTGTTATTGGCTGGAATCCAGTTCAGGGTGTACACTCCCTTCTACCCAATCAGAGCTGGGATTGGCAACCGCAATCCCGCGACCCTCATGAGAATAAGCAGCTCAGAAAATGGATGGATGGATGAATGGATAGGTAGATGGTTGGAAATGGAATTCAATGCCAATATTTGATTATTTAAAGATGTGCAGTAAATTTATTTGTTTCTCGAGGTCACCATCGACACATTTCTACAAAGGAAAATGACAACTGAAAAACCTATGCAACCTATGCTTAGAACAGATGCTTCATTGTTTTAAACATTTGGATCATTCTTCACAGTGATGGTTCTGTCAATGTTATGATTGAAAAGACTTATGGGAACCCAGGTTTATTTGTGGTGATATTAATTCAGCATTCCCTCAATCCATGGTCTCAATATTACGTGGATTTTTTTCTGTGTGTAATTTTTTACAGTGTAGCAGGTGTGGAGTTTACATCACCAAGTAACGCAAGCTAGACGACATTATGTTTCTAACAGGGTTTATTGAAGATACGACATAGAGGACATCTAGCACAGACTGCCAGGCTAACCGTCATACACGAGTATCCTGTCCTGCATGCATCAGGAGACTCAGGGCTGCGTCACAAGTGCGCGGTATTGTGCACTCAAACTTTTACTCTACATGACCCCCTTTTCAAGTATAGTCTGCAAAACACTATACAAACAGTAACTTTTAGCATAACTTTAAACAATATGTTTACTCTTGTATACCCACTTCATCTCAGGCATTACTTGTCTAACAAAACTTCCATCTACACAACAAAACATTCTTATGGTTTTTGTTTTTTTTTCAGCATTACTGAGGGTGTGGGTAGACTACCACAGTCCCTGGAGATGAGATGCCCTTTTGTCCATCATCTCTTTGTGTACAGGGAGAGTCATATGGATCTCTTGGGCCATTAGCAAATTGGCAGGACTTTGCCTAATTGGCTTGGTTGGTGTTGAGCGGTAGCTCAAAAGAGTGAGTGTTGTCTTGCCTGAGAATCCACTTTGCCGTCTTCACAACACGTTCGGTCATGCCATTGGGCTGTGGCAAATGAGGGATCGAAGAAACATGCTGGAAGTCGTACTCAGCTGTAAAGTTTTGAACTGTTCGTCTGAGAACTGAGGGCTATTATCTGTCATAAGCTCCTCTAGATTTCCGTAGCGTGTGAAGGTGCTTTTAAACTTTGTCTTTGGTAAGTGTATGATCTCGAGCCATCTTGAGAAGTAGTTCATCATGGTTTTTTTGCTTCGAAGGCAATAAATTAACATTTTCCACGCACCACCTAAGGCGTCTGTCGTGAGTGGTGTAGGGAACGTGCTAGAAAGCATGTGTTTGCTAGTTTATCGTAACGAACCTTGAATGTGCAGCTAGCTAGTCAGCTAGCTACCACGGCCTCGTGGCGATAGACGACAACCCGTAGTGTACTTTTTATTCGAAACTT